>NC_081414.1:157561351-157900101 GCF_030272615.1 Cryptomeria japonica
ACAAAAAAAAAATCGATTCAATAGTGGGGAAATCATGTTAAAGACAATGTTGTTTTTGATCTTCAAAATCCTATAAATGGATGGAAATGGAAGGAGCCTTCGTACTTGGGTTTTGACCCTAATGAGGTTTCATTACTCAAAGATGCTATCACTAAAAGGATTGTGGTGTTCAACTCTAGGGTGGATGAATTGGTATGGAATGGCTCCAAGACAAGTATTTATTCAGTCAAGGATGGCTATGCAAATCTATACAAGACCCTAGATAGGCAAAGTTGTGATCTACCCCTTCATCTTTGCTTGAAAAAATTTAGCCTTCATAAGGTAGGACTTTTTACATTACCAACATTATAGAAGAAAATCATCGCTACTAAAAAATTCCGAAAGTTGGGATTTCATGGCCCCTTAAGATGTTGTTTATGTAGAGCTCGGGAGGAATCAATTAATCACCTATTATTGGGATGTCAATTTTCACAACAGTGTTGGGTGTGGCTTTGTGCAAAGATGGGTTGGGTGGGTGGTCTTCCAAATGATATCCTAACCTTATTTAAATTCTGGCCAAACTTAAAAAAGAAAGCTACTTACAAATGTTTGTGGAATCTTTTCCCTATTATTTTATTATGGGAACTTAGGAAAGAAAGGAATGGAAAGTTATTCCAAGAGATGGAAATAAATATTTTGTCATTTCAAATGAAGGTGGAGCTAGAAATTGTTGAAATTGTTAACAATAGACTTAGCCAATATTCCCCTAATCAATCCACTTTTATAGAATTGGATAATCAAATGAGGAGTAATTGGTGTTGATATTATAGCACTTGGAGACATCTTTCTCCTGCTTGCTATCTTAATTATCTTATTATTAATTATTAATGCATGTGTCGTTGACTCATATCAGCGATCTACTTGTTTATTTTTCTAACTAGTTACTAATTCTCTTCTACATAATAACTACTTAGTTATTCTTTGACTAGCGTTATTAATATTAATTGTCTTGGGCAGTTGAATCTACGTAACCTTTGGATCGGTCATATTCCAAAGACAATAGTCATGTCATTTCACTATCTTTGATCAGGTATATAGATCCCTTGGGTGGGGTTGTCATAGGATATGTGTGGTTGCATATGTCATACCTGTGCATAAACAACATGGTATCAAAGCACTTAAAACATCCTTGTTCTTGTGCATCAAAATCTAGAGGATTAAAAGGCATGAAAATGCAGTATATAATGGCAATTTAATCTACACCTCCTATGTTTTTTTTTCTACATTACTTTTGTGCTTGGGAGTATGGAAAAGTGTGGTTATTACCTAGGGCAGTGATGTAGAGCATGTGCGACTAGCATAGTAAAATCACAAGCTCCCTCTTGCCCTGATCGGTTATGTCTTTGTCTGTGCAGGCCATTGTTGGGTGATGGTTTAAATGATTGCACTACTACTATTCAACCCTTAAGATGGAATAACTATGAGCATCGCAAAGAGGGAAAACCAATTTATAGTACAAAAGTTGGCAGTAAAAATCTGTGTAGGCCACCGTGAGAAGGTGCATGGTGAAGAAGTTTGTGTGAAGAATAAACCTAGTAGTGTTGTTATTAATACAAAAGAGGCATTGCAATCTTATTAAGAATTCAATATATGATAATATCTTTGCGTGAGATAAAGAAATATTGCGCAGAAGGAGCCAATTTAGACCATTATACCAATTCATAGCAGAGCAATGTTGTGTTAATTCGAGAGCATCAAGAAGGTTGGAGATGGTTTTGTGATTGACATGTGGGGTAATCTTTAGAGAGCTTGTTGTATATGCTCATCATTCTATACCAATGACAAGTTGATGGCATGAGTTTTGGTAAAGAGGGAGCGCAAGAATAAGTTGGTTACAGGCAATGCACACCCTATTTACTCTTCTCTGTGAGAATAGATTGGCAGAATCTAGTGATTAATATGAGACTGGGAGTGGATGATTTGCTTGGTTAGTGTTTTGAAGCTAAAGAGATCTAATATTGATAAGTTCATTCAAACGGGCGGGTGGCGGGACAGAGCCACATATATTCGCTATTTTCTTCCTTGCTTCGATGCCTCATGCGACCAAGATAATTCTTAGCCTATCAAGCTTCTCACCAACTGCTAGAGCGCGAGGACGAGGAAGAGGGTGACAATGAGGGTGATGGCGAAGAGGCCTATATTACTCACAACAACGTTGATAGTTCAGAGGACGACCACGGGGAGGGCAAGGGCGACGACTTTGATATGGATATGAAGACAGACATGGAAGGGCAAATTGCTCTTGCAGAGAACAAGACATACTACCCCACTGTAGAAAAAGTGTGAGACCAAAGTGTGAAAACCATGTGATGGACGAGGATGTGTATTCGTTGGATCTAACCCATCACATTTCTACTTTTGATGTTCACAACGAAAAGCATATGAGGTACACCGACACTCGGATTGACAAGTAGGAGCACTAGATTTCTATCAAGACGATTCCCATGTCGCTTGTTTTGGAGGATAGTAACGCCAAATCCTACCTCTATAATGTCATGGATTCCCTTCGTCATGTTAACTTTTCCGACGAGACGACAACCGCTCTTGCGCTTGCTGATAGCATTGTGCTAGTTGTTGATGTTGCAGAGGGTGTCATGGTCGAATCGAGGAGCAAAGGGATGATGAGAGATTGCTTAAGTAATTCTAGGGAGGAAGAGATTGTTGCATCTTGTGAGGAAGTCACACAAGCTGAAGAAATGTATGGAGATAGCTTGCAGCCAAGGGACTAAGTTGAGTCATCTCTTGAAGAGGAAGAACATATATAGATTGCAATCAATTTCTTTGAAAATGAGGAAATAACATTTAGAGGGAGTCTAACAAACCAGCATAGGAAACCTTGGATGAGAAGGTCAGGAGGTTGATACTAGTACTTAAAGCCCTTGCTGAGAGGGAGGCTTAGCATCAATAATTTGTGTTATCTATTATTAATGCATTTTTTCTCTGAGACGGAGAAGTTTGAGGTGCAAGCCCTTGTTAATGCATTATTCTCTATAAGAGAGAATTTTGAGGTACAAGCCCTTATTAATGCATTCTTCTCTGTGAGAGAGAAGTTTGAGGTACAAACCCTTGTTAATGCATTATTCTTCGTGAGAGAGAAGTTTGAGGTGAAAGCCCTCGTTCCACCCTCTAGGAGTGGCCCTGGTGGATGTCATGTTGAGTGACTCCATAAGAACATCACATTAAGAGACTGTGTGATGTATCTATCCTTTATACTTGTGTTTTTCCACTCATGGGAGTAGCCATAGTGGATGTCATGTTGAGTGACTCCATGACGAAACCACGTTGAGTGACTCCGTGATGGGCACCTGTGCACATATTCTTTTCCACACATGGGAGTAGCCATGGTGGACATCACATTGAGTGACTCCGTGATGAACTTTCTTTCACAAATGGGTGTAGCCATTGTGAGTGTCATGTTGAGAGACTCCATGACATGGATATTTGGAAAGATATATCCCTAGCTAAGAGGGAGTGTTGATATTATAGCAGCTAGAGATATCTTTCTCCTATCTGCTATCTTAATCATCTTATTATTAATTATTAATGCATGTATTGTTGACTCATATAAGTGATCTACTTGTTTATTTTTCTAACTGGTTACTAATTCTCTTCTATGTAATAACTACTTATTTATTCTTTGACTAACATTATTAATATTAATTATCTTGGGTGGTTGAATCGACGTACCCATTGGATCAGTCATATTCTAAAGACAACAGTCGTGTCATTTCACTATCTTTGATCGGGTATATAGATCCCTTGGGCGGGGTTGTCATAGGATATGTGTGGTTGCATATGCCATACCTATGCATAAACAACAATTGGGAGGGGTTGTTGATCCCTAAATGGACCAGATCAAGCGAGGCAAAAAGTAAAAGGATTAGGGATGATGTGGTATGGAAAGCCCCTCGTTTGGTATGGATCAAACTTAAACTTTGATGGTGCCTCAAGAGGCAACCCTGGTTCTTCGGGACAAGCTAGGAGAGACTTACAATTGTGGCTTTTTTAAAACAACTTCCAAAAAGAATTTAAAGCATTAATATATGGTTTGTATCTATGTTCAAAATTGACAACCAAAAAAAATTGAAATGGAAGATGGCTCGACTATTGTTATTAATGCTATGAAGGTGGGATCAACTCTGAAATGGAAACTATAAAAAAATCTTTAAAATAAAAATCTCCACCAAAACCCCATTTAATCAATTTGAACTTCACAAATGTATAATCTACGTAAATATCTATTTCTGAATTCAATAAACAAAAGAATCTTTCCATCTGCAGAAAAAACCAGGGAAGGAACAACGTTGGTTCATTGAATGCGCGTTCTTTAGGTATAACTGCAACCCCATCATCAATCAATCATATCAAAATAAAAGCTACTTGTCGCTTCCTCTGCTACGGATTTCCCTCCCTTCCAAAAAAACCAGAGAATAAGACACAAGCGCCCGCCCTTGCTTTCATCACTCCATTGCCACGAGGAAGACGTGCAATCAGCTATACGACAATTCCGACCCCCTAAACTACTAACCCACTTGCCCCGAAATCTTCCGGACAGATTTCTGCCAGACGAACCGATTGACCACCATTACTAATATAAAACAACCAATCCGAGAAGACATTTTATCTTCAGGGGCATGGGGAGTACTTCCATTCGGCCGGGTCACAGACCTTCAAGGTCTCTCAGTGGGATTCGAACCGCGTTCGCAGCATTGGCAATGCCTCCTCACGCCACAGATTTCAATACTATGGCATCTGATTATTCTCCAAGGTTCCGATTCTGCAAAAGAGTAAGTTCGACCTCCATGTTTCCAAGCAAAGGTCCCGGGTTCGAATCGCAGGAGCCAACGTCGCCCCAAGTAACTTGTACTGGCCATATTAAAAGGAAACCGCACTGGGCAAAAGCGTCCAAGCAAGAAGCAGCAGCAAAGCCCACCAAGCCCACCAAGGAAACGATTGATTATAATGAGAAGCTCTCCAAGCTGAAGAAATTGATGCTGGGTAGACACCACAGTTCTAAAAATAGTAAGGAAGCAGAGGATGATGGAGAAAAATGTCAACCTTCTTTGGGAGCCATTAAACGCTATACTTCGGGTTCTTATGACGCTAAATTTGGCGGTTTGTTTGTGGAGGATGGCCCAATCGTCGCTAATTTGGAGGCAGTGCCGAAAGAGATGGGTGAGATTAGTATTTGGTAGAGCGGCGATTTTGAATTGTCTAATCAGAGTTGAGAGATTTTGGCTGAGAAAATCGGTCTCCATGTGACCCTGGGTGCTAATGCTGGGCTTCTGTTTCTTTTGTTTTACGAGTATGGAATTGGGATGGTAAGAGATCTGGTATGGAAAATGTAAGTTGGGCCTGAAGAATGTATGCTGTCACCAAATGTTTTTAAGGAAAATTCAGGAGAAAAAAATGTGTGTGGGAATTTCAAGGCCTTGTATTTATTTTGTTATCTGTAAGGTTTCCATGCCATGGCTTTGCTAGTTCTTTAAATAGACATGTTTAAAGTTTTACACGGGTTTTTGGATGTGGTTTTATTGATTATTTTACAAGATAAAAATGGAATATCAATTATAAATACTTTGTTCATACTACCTTCTAGAATATCGATTACAAATACTTTGTTCATATCACCTTCTCTATTTATTATTGAGAATCACCACTTAGAATTGAAAATTTTACTTGGATTTTCAAAATGAGAAGCCCAAGTTTTCATTATATATGTATGAAATTTATTTATTTATTTTGTTAAAAGTAAAATATTTATATAATATGCATTACAATTTTTAATGTTTTTCTACCACATTTTGTTATGTTTTTAGAATTCAACAAAGAAGTTGTCTTTTATGAACCAAAGTTGATTATTGAATTAAAAAATATACTATTGAAAATATAAATTGCATTATACCTTTTAAAAGATAATATCAAGGGCTAGATAGATGTAAAATTTTGTCTTTAGATGATTTCATTTGATCCCCAAAAAATGAGATATTTAATTGTCCACATGTGGATAGGAGTGGATGAGATTATGGAAGACTTTGATATAATCTTAGGAAAAGATCAATTTAAAGGACTTGGATTTTTGCTCTAGGATTAGATTATACCCACACACATATTGTGCAATCATTGTATGATTTTGGAAAAGAATCAATTTTGGCCTATTAGTGGGATATACTATTGTGCTTTTACCCTACTTTAGAGCACATTTTTCATTTTTATTTTTATTTTTTTTGTCACATATCAAGTTCTATAGCATTAGTAAATAGAACATATTTTAAAGTAGTGATAAGTGAGTTCAATTATTGTGTTACTTCTATTATAGAACCGATACTATCATTACCTAAATTCTCTATTAAATAGGTGATAGATGTCAATCAAGGAGTTGCTTTGAGTTCAATTAAATTTTGATGGAGCTTCAAAAGGAAACCTTGGAATTGCAAGTAACAAAACAATTGTGAAGGGTGTTTCAGAATATAGACTAGTATATCTATATTTAAAATATATAGTTAAATTATGCTGCTCGAGATATCTTATAATAGGAGGGGATGAACCTGGAATTTAGAATCATATACTCACAATGCTAAGCCCACTCCTCCACTAACCCCTCAACGCTACTTGTTTCTATTGATTGTTCCCTTTTAAATATTTTGACTCTTCCACTATCATTTGAATGTAACAGTTTCATATAGTTGGAGACAAGTGACAGGGGTTCTATTTTATTTGGAATAATAAAATAACACCTCCACAAAAAATCAAATGATGACATATTTCATGCATTTACCTTCATTTACATGTCAATTTTTTTCAAAATTGAATTTTAGTTTACAGACATTTTGATGTCATTGTAGATGCCTCTCGGAAAAATAAATAACAAAATACTAGCATAGCTATATTTAAAAAATATAGGCAAATTATGTCAAGAGATATCTTATAATAAAAGGGAATCTAACGATTGATTGTTCCCTTTTAAATATTATGGCACTCTTCCACTATCATTTGAATGTAACAGTTGGAGTAATAAAATAACACGTCCACAAAAACCACCAAAAGATTGCATATTTCATGCATTTACTCGGCATTTGCATGTCAAATTGTTTCAAAATTGAATTTTTGTTTACGGACATTTTGATGTCATTGTAGATGTCTCTTAGCATAATTATTTGGTGTTTTCACTGACAACATGTTGACAAAATGTACTACCCAAATTGGCAACTAAAATCTCTTGTAAATGATGTACATGGTATTATAATTTTTTTGATGTCACTTTTCAATCATTTGCTTTCATGAATACAATAAAACAATTGATTTGTTATCCAATGTTCATGTAGACATAAATCTTCCGATTTATCTTGTGGTCAATCATGCAAATAAGTGGGATGACCTTCACATCTCACAATCATTCTTTCTAGGCACCTAAGGGTGCCAATTCTTTGGAGATGAAACTCCCAATGGATAAAATAATGTTATGCAACCAAAGACTTCGTCACATCAGTGCAAAGGGTCTTAAAACCCTAAAAAATAAATACCTCGTAGAGGGGCTTGATGATTGTAATCTTGGCTCTTGAAAGGTCTTTGACAAGTGGGAGAATATTGAAATTAAGGTGTCTCAACCTTTGCAATTCCTAACATTGGTATTTGGTTTTATTTATTTAATTTTTGGTTAATTTATGAGAGGCCTATAAGGACAATTTTTTGCATGGGTTATTTCATCATGGCAAGGATTTTATAAGAGACGTTCAAAAGCGTGATAGAACTCTAATTTTTAATCAAAGATTTGTCCCCCTCTTTGGGGAGAAGCTTGATGGTTAGTGTTCCATTATCAAAGGCTTCTTCGTATACTAGCAGAAGATCTTCACTAATCCAATCTATGTTGGCCTTATAGAACTCAATAGGAAGTCCATCTGGACCAGGAGCCTTCTCATTCTTCAAGGCCCTAATTGCCTTTTTAACTTCATTCGCTATAATAGGGAACTTTAACATTTGTGTATCCTCATTAGAAATAAGATTCGGGATTAGACTTTTACAGAAGCCCCTGACAACAATAAAAGAGGGGGCATCCTTAGAGGTAAAGAGATTTTGGTAGAACAAGAGAAATTCTGCTTTAATTCCATCCTCATTCATAATCTCCTTACCATCTATCCATAGTCTATCAATTTTCTCTCTACATTCCTTTTGTTTCAGTATATTGAAAAAGAACTTGGAGCCTTTATCTCCATACTGCAACCAGTTCAGTCTTGCTCTTGTTTTAGCCCCTGCGACCTTAATTTTCTATAACTGCCTCAAGTAATCTTTGGCTCAAGCCACAAATGGTGAAATATTAATATTATTGGGATTTTCTTAGACCAAAGATTCAACTTGGTGCAGATTATCTGTTAGGATCCTTTCTGAAAACCTATAGTCTTTTGCTTTTTTCCTTCCAATAGTACTGAGCAGACATTTCTAACTACTGACATTTTCCTTCCAATGGTACTGAGCAGACATTTCTAACTACTGACATTCTTGTTCCATCTTTTAATATTAGAATTGGTGACATTATACCACTTATTGATCTACCTGATCATGAAGACAATTGTGAGCACATCCTGATCCTCCAATAATTTAGTATTTAACATGAACTTATCTTCACTGATAGACCTACTAGGCACACAATCCCTCAAGCAAATTTGAGATACAATCAGATGATGATCTAAGAGTGAGTAGGGCCACACGATAACAAAGATCCCCTTATCATCTTGCATAAAGGAAAAGAAGTCCTTATTAGCATAAAACATATCAAGTCTGCAGTATATTCTTTTATGGCCTTTTTGAAAATTACACCATGTAAACCATATCTCCTTATGCTCATGTCTTAATCCTTCTAGGAGATCAAATAGTCTCTTCTTATTCTTCATCTTGCCCTAGTGCAGTTTTTCACCTCCTTTCCACTCCATACTCACACCTCCCACCTTATCCTCCTGATTTTCAATCATATTTAAATCCCCCCCAATGATCCAAGGGATGTTAGGGAGAGAACTCATCCATTGCCATAGCTCTTATCTCTCCCTATAATCATTAGAGGCATAAAATGAACAAATTCCAATTATGGCATTTCCTATCTTGAGAGAGACCCGAGCCGATCTATTACAAGGCACGAGGACCCAAAATTCAGGATAGAGTCCCTCCATTTAGCATTGTTAGTAATAAATTTATACACATCTTTCTAGATGAAGTTTAAGTTCAATTCTAATGTGAATTTAACAACTTTGACTTCTTGGAACATAACAATGTTTGCATCCCTATGCTGGTTAAGGAACCTTTTAATAATGTGCTTCCTGTCTAGGGATTCAAGACCCCTAATATTACATGAAATGCACTTCATCATAGACAAGGGATCATTGATTAGAGTTCTTGCCATCCCTAAACTTGCTAAATATTTTAGGGAAATTTGTCTTCACATCAACTTTCTTAGGAAGAGGAGATATTTTACTCTTGGAGCCTCTTGGTCTTCCTCTTTTCCGCTTAGGGTAGATGATTGTCTCTTTGCCAGCCATATCATTAGCATCCCCGCCATCAAGATCACCTTCATCTGGGGAGTCACTATCATGGTCAAGCTCCCCACTTGGGATCAAATTGTTGGAAGCATTTTTTGTCTCCAACTCGAACTCACAAATGTCTTTTGTATTGGAGTCCTCACAAGTGTTCACATTAGACTATCCATATTTAGTAAGTTTGGATAATGTGTCAAGGTACGAATTACCAATCGACGAGTCAATAGTAATGATCTAATAATAGGTGCTATCAATATAAGGGCCATATTCCTACACAAAAGGTGTAAATTTTGGGCCAACACTAAGTTGGCGGGGTGGAAGAACAACCTCAACCCCTTGAGGATCTAGAACCTCGCGACCTTCAACAAAGGCCACGTTATCAAGCGGGGTTTCAGATAGAATTCCAAACTTATTAGAGACCTCAACGGTCTCTAAATCTTGAGGGAGAGAGAGTTTTCCCCTCACCCGCTCTGACTCACTATTGACATAATCTAACCCTTTGAATTCTCTAACAATAGATTTGACCAAACAATTCCTACCATTACCAAAGAACTTAATCTCAGGTAGGGCATCAAGAACATCATCCTCCATGGGCACCAAACACGAACCAGTTTTAGGGGGGACCATCTGAGGAGCATTACACCTACTAAGGATAGACTCTTTTATCTTATCTAATGCCAATTGTTGGGCATTCTTTTTCCTAACCTTTCTATATTTAGGAACCAAAAATTGATAGTCATCCTTATGAGCATCACCAAGTTGCGCAATGGCCTCAAAGACTACAGAATGAGGAGGGGCTTCAACAGTGAATGCCTCGAATTTAGCAAATTGATCAATCACCAGAAGCTCCTTGTGTGGTTCGGATAAAGCCTTATTGATGGCCTCTTTAAGAGACTCAAGTTTATCCATCAATGGGAGGTTTTCAAGAGAATTAAAGTTAAGCAGGGGGGTAAGTTATCACCCACATTGGTCTCAGAAGAGGGCTTTCCAGAATTGGGCTTCTTATCAGCCGCTCTTTTAGAGGAGAGAATAGGGCAATTCCTTCTAATATGCCCTTCACGTCAGCAAAGAAAGCACACATTTACCCTTCCAAGGATTTCAATAAGACATGAAATGGGCTCATCTTCCAACTTGATATCGGTGAAATGGGGAATGTCCTTACCAGGGTTAATCAAAACCAAAATTTGGACATCTAAATGTGACACGAGGCTAGGGGGATTATCAACCCTAATGACTCTGCCAATTGGTTCAATAATCTATGGTATGAATTTTCACAGTATAGGTGGAAGACTCTTAATTTGAATCCACCTAGGACAAAATAACACCATAATTTTATCATTAATCACATCATGGGTCCAACTAAGGGCTCTAAAAGTGCATCTACTAACAGCCTAGAACTGTTTCTTAATAACCTCTGCCTGAGATTCATTGTCATTAAAGAAAATCACAATTAAGCCTTTCTGGATCATACAAAAGAAAGAGAGATGAAAACATAATTTTTAATCCAAACATTCTAAAACCAATCATCCATAAACTTTTTGGTCGAGTACTTATCAACATCAATGACCGATAAAAAAATTACAACATCTTTAAGTCTATTCTTTTCCAAATCTATGGCTTTAGCCATGAAATCGTTAGGAACAACAGACAAAGTAGGAAGGGGAAGGCTAGGGTTCTAACCTCTTCTTCGTCCTCCACCATCACTCTCAGAGTCTAAAGAACTCACCAGAAGAAATTTAGCCTCATCGGGAATAAAAAAATTTGAATCCACAAGGGCATCTTTAAAGGATTTTGCATTATTTCTCTCGACCTCTTCTAACGAGGACTCCAGACGCTTAACAGTTAAATCTTGTCATCTAGAAGAGTCTCCCATGGGAGATCATTAACATCTGCACACTCAACTTGGATAGATGACACAAACCACAACACACAGAATAAATGCAGAAAGAAAAGAGAGTACCAGAGAAAGAAAGGGCTTGCTAGCATGGAGGAGGCCTTACCACCTCCTCCACACACAGGGGTTGACCCATTCTTCAAACCCTATCAAATTCTCCCGAGACCCGCAAGTTGTAGAGCTTTCAACCTTCTGCTCATATCAATAAATATTCATATATACAAATGAATTTTATACAAGATGTAAATAATTTATATAAAATAAAATATAAAAAAATGAATTCCTCAATAAAATCCTATTTAGTTGTTTAATATTGATTTAAATTCACACCTACACACACACACATGTTAGAGTTATCTTGTATTTGCTAATAATTATTTATTTAATTATTAGTCTATTATACTCTATGTTTAAGCTAAACTTAGGAATTTAATAATATGGTAGGTATTTAATAATTATTCTAATTATTAAATACACTTTATCCCTTTAGGATTTCTTTAGTGTTGCACATCTTTAGGGTTTCATATTCTCCTTTCATAAGGATTGTATTGTATTTTTCTATTCCAATCTTCTCTTTTGATACGTATTTTGCTTGTAGGTGCTCTTGAGATCTCTGAAGATGTATTTTCTAAACTTCTTCATGGTATCAAAGCCTACATGTATTGTTGCTTATTCCTGATTTTTTTAGAAGATTTTCTTTGGAGGCAAGGGTTTCAGTTTTTTTTCAAAGTTTTTGTTTATTTTGGATCTAGGGTGCCTCTTTGTTTTTGGGCATTTTGAGCTTAAATGGATCTCACCGTTGAGCTTAGAACACCCAAAAACCCCCATTTTCATATAAAATTTGTCCAATTTGGACAACTTTGGCTCTGGGAATTTTTTTTTGATTTTGGCCCTTCAAGGGCATGTTTTTTGAGAAAAGAAAATATTTTCTTTTTTGGGGGGTGGTTTAACGGCTTGTCCAGGCCAAAAACTTCACCATCGACCATTGATGGTCTGTTAATCGCTAGGGCCAACCCTCACGGTCACTGTCAGCTTGATCGAGAGCCGCTAGCAGCTCGAGAGCCACCGAGCAGATCGGGAGCCGCCCAGTAGACCGAGAGCCACCAGCTGCTTAGCCTACTGCCTAGGACCCGCTTGCCACCTGCTCCACCCAGTCACCACCCAAATCCCACCCAAACACCACCTCCCTGCCACCAGCAAGGGGGCTTTTTTTTACTTGAAGAGCTTTTGATAGGCTATTGGTTTTTTTTCCATAACTTGGGCAAACAGAGTCGATTTTTAAAAAATCTTATATCGCCAACAAGCTCTTTTCGAGCTCTATTTAGATCTTGAGGTGAGATTTTCTGATTTTTCTATTAATTACCTATTTTTTTCCGTCAAAGTCAAATCTATTTTATGCATTCTGGGAGCCATAACTTGGGCAAATGGACTCCATTTTCGAAAAACGAATAGGCATCGGAAAGTTCATGGAGAGCCCTATTCAAATTTAGGGCTCATTTTTCCCAAAAAAATACCAAGTATACAAGATATTGTCTGACGCATTTTTTAGCTCTTGTCTTCTTTTCTGGCTCTCAAATTGTACTATTTTTGGGTTTTACATCTTGTGGGGGTGTTATTTTACTACTTTATGTAGTTTACTTCAAAAAATCAGAACACCTAAAACTAAAAAAAAAACCCTTCTGCATCCTCTGTCTAGTCTGAAAGATCACTTAATTAAAAAAATCAAGAGGAGGTCCAGGTACAAGTACACATGGTAGTTTCTTCAGTTAAGCTTTTTACATCCCAAAACTATCACCTCTGGAAATCTCATATGACGATGATGAGGATTCTTAGATCATGACGGTTGTGGTCCTTTTTGGTTGCAGATCAGTCTTAGTTGCAGTGTCCTTTTGAGATTCTTCAGCATGGGAATAAGATGGATGAGGCTATGGGTGTCATCTCCTTACATATTTTAGACAACTTGCTCTTTCACCTTGATGGTTTGCTCACTCCTTAGGCTATCTAGTACTATCAATGAGTTCAGAGCATTACAGATTGAGGTAGAGCTCTCTTCCTTGTTACCTGAGTCCTTTCCTCACATTGATGACTTTCTGAATAAGTTTAAAACCACCAAATCTATCCTATACAGTTGTGGTAAAAATAAGACAGACACAGAGTGTATCTACCTAATTCTCTCTAAGCTTCGAGGTCCCTATCAAATATTTGCTTCCACATTTTATTCTACTATGGATTGCCTTGGGTACATGCTTCACCATGCCTACTTTTGATGTGTTTTGTGATCGCTTGACTTGTGAGAAGGCTCATCTATCTCAGTTGGACACTATCATGAGATCAAAGAACAAAGCATTGGTTGCTCAAACATCTAAAGAGAACAAGAAGCATAAATTGAAGCCTAAGAAGGATTCAACTGGAAATGAGCACTCCTCCAAGCCACCACCTAAGTCTGATTATAAACCGAAGTCCTATCCCAAACAAGAGCAATCTTCTAAGTCTGGCAAGTCTTCCTCCAAGACTAAGAAGAAATCAGATGAACTTTGCAGTTTTTGTGGCAAGGAAGGACATCCAGTTTCCTGATGTTGGGAATGATTAGAGGCTTTGGAGGAAGCCATGCAACAACATCATATTTCTTCTCCTTAACCTCCATCTTCCTCTTCTACAAGGAAATGACATGCTCTGTCTGCATGAGCTATTAATTCTACATCCACTTGGATTATTGATTCAGGGCCTTCTCACCACATGACACACTCACAACAACTTGCTACCTCACTTGCTCACAATGATACCTTACAGAATGCAATTGGTGACTCAACACAACTTTCAATTTCAGGTTTAGGTTCTATTCCATTGACAGATGATTGTTTTCAGGATGTATTTTTGGTTTCTGACATTTCGATGAACCTCCTCTTTGTCTATCAAATTTGTCATTCTGGCTCTAGTAAAACAATTGAGTTATCACCACATGATGTAGTTATTAGAGAGCTCCATGATCCTGATTTGGTTGTGGCTATTGGCAGTGTTGATCCTGATTCTCAGTTATACTGGTTTGATGGCTTTGAGAGTCTAGATGGTTCAGGTGTTTCTCTTGTAGCATATGCAGATTCAATGAGAAGACTTTGGCATGAACGTTTTGGCAATACCAATTACAGATACATCAGATGATCACATAGGCACTTGTGATTGGGCTCCCTTAGATATCCTATATTGATGGTGTATGTCGAGGTTGTGCACTTGGCAAGCATCACTAGGATCCTTTTCCTATAGGAAGAACCACACATGCTAAGGCACCCTTGGATTTGATACACATTAATCTTGTCATTTCTAACTCCATCTTTTTGAAGGTCCTAGTATGTGCTTACATTCATTGATGACTTCTCTAGACATACATGGGTGTACTTTTTTAAGTACAATTTTGATGTCTTTGATTCATTTATAATCTTTAAGACATTTGTAGAGAAGCAATATGGTCTTTCTATCAGGAGGATACACATTGGTAATGGGAGAAAATATGTGAATTAGGATTTTATAGATTTCTACACAGAGCATGGTTTGCAACATCAATTATCAGTTCCTCATACTCCTCAGCAGAATGGTGTTGTTGAGAGAAAGAATAGAACACTACATGAGATGGCTAATTGTATGCTTCATTCATGTTCTATGTAGCCTATGTTTTGGGCTAGGGCAGTTAATTGTGCCACTTATATTCAGAATCGGATACCTCATAAGGCATTGCACCATATGACTCCTGAGGAGGCTTGGTCCCATGTCAAGCCTGATGTTTCATCATTCCTAGTTTTGGTAGTGAGGCTTGGGCATTTATTCCAGATGCTCAAAGGAAATCCATGGAGAAGAAGAGTCATCCGCTCATATTTGTTGGCTACTGTGAGGATGTTAAGGCATACAGATTGTTTGATCCTAATTCCTGAAAGGTCCTGTTTAGGCGGGATGTCCAATTTGATGAGCGCCTTCCTCAGATGGATTCTCCATCACTAGCTTCTCCCTCACTGCCTCCTCATCCCTCTTCATATTTTGAGGATTCCTTATGATTTGAGGATGATGCGGATGATGGTCCACCATCCCCACCACCACCACCCGCAGCTCAACCTTTGCCCAAGTGGGCTTGACTTACAGTTGATGTTGTTGGTTCTATGGCAGGTGGTCCTTCAGACACTTGTCATACTCATGCATAGACATATGGTTCTAGTCTTCTGAGTCATGCCATTTTGGATGATCCTCAAAAATTTAAGAGGGGGCAGGTCACCTAGAGTGGGATAGGGCCATGGATGAGGAGTATTCTTATTTGATGAAGAATCATACTTGGTATCTTTGTACTCTTCCGAAAGGAAGAAAGTTGGTTTGGTGCAAGTGTGTGTACCGTACCAAGTATGTTGCAGATGGTTCTATTAATAAGTATAAGGCTCGTCTTGTTGTGAAGGGGTTTTCTCAGGTGGAGGGTATTGATTACTCTGAGACCTTTGCTCCTATCACCAAGATGAATTCTATTTGCTTTGTACTTTCACTTGCAGCTTCGCAAGGATGGACAGTTTTTCAGATGGATGTGAAGAGTGCCTTCTTGCATGGAGACATTCATGAGGAGATCTATATGGAGCATCCTCAGGGATTTGTGCAAGATTCCTCTTTGGTTTGCAGACTTCGACTTTCATTATATGGTCTCAAATAGGCTCCTCGGGCCTAGTATGAGAAGATGGACTCTTTCTTTCTCTCCATACTCTTCACACATTGTCATTCTGATCCTATAGTATATATTCAACGTTAGGGGGATGATATAGTTATCATTGTGATTTATGTTGATGATCTTATCATTACTGGTAGCTCGTCCTCCTTGATTCAGGATATTAAGAGAGCCTTGATGGAGCAGTTTGAGATGACAAATCTTGGCCTTCTGCACTATTTTTTGGGCCTACAGGTTATTCAGTCTTCCAATGGGATTTTCATACTTCAGTAGAAGTATGTTCTTGATATGCTTCACAGATTTGATATGCTTGCTCGCAAGCCTACAACCACACCTTTTCAGTCAAGTGTTGCTTTGTCTGCCACTTTTTCTACACCTTCCATGGATCCTACCTTATACAGGCAGTTGGTTGGCAGTTTTTTGTACCTAACACATTCTCGTCTGAATCTTTCCTTTGCAGTTGGTCTTGTCTCTAGGTTCTCCCATGATCCTCATGAGAGCCATTGGCAAGCTGCCAAACATATTTTGAGATACATTAAGGGCACTACACAATTTGGTATTCACTATACTTCAGGATCCCCTCACATTGTTGGCTTCACTAACTCATATTGGGCTAGTGATGCTCATGATTGGAAGTCTACTTTTGGCTTTGTTTTTCACCTTGATTATGGTCCTATCACATGGTCTTGCAAGAAGCAGTCTGCTATTGCATTATCATCTACATAGGCTGAGTACCGAGCAACGATGTTAGCTAGTCAGGAGGTTTTATGGCTTCGACAGTTGATGACTGAGTTTGGGTTCCCTCCTAATCGTCCCACTCTTCTTTGGTGTGACAATCAAAGTGCCATTCACATTTCCTGCAACCCAGTGGAGAACCAAAGGACTAAACACATTGAGATTCATATGCACTTCATCAGATAGTTGATTCAGGATGGCTTTCTCATCTTGGAGTACATTCCTATAGAGGAGCAAGTTGCTGACATCTTCACTAAACCTTTTGCATCTCCGTGCTATCTGCAGTTGCGCTCTATGCTTGGGGTGAAGGAAGTTGTCCTTAGGGGGTCTCATTGAGGCCTTCCTTCCTTCATGTTTTTTTATAGCATTATCTCTTTTTGGAGTATAGTTTTTTTCCATGTGGTTTTCTCTATTTCTCTAGTTCATAGAGATTTGGTTGTGATTGGGTACCTCATCAGGCCTTGTTGCTGGGCCCCAAATTTGCCTTCTTCATGTAGTTGTTTTTTGTTTTCATGCATTTACTTTTTTAGCTACTCCCTAAGTTCATCTTAAGAGGGGGTGTTAGAGTTATCTTGTATTTGCTAATAATTATTTATTTAATTATTAGTCTATTATACTCTATGATTAAGTTAAACTTAGGCATTTAATAATGTGGTAGGTATTTAATAATTATTCTAATTATTAAATACACTTTATCCCTTTGGGGTTGCACATCTTTAGGGTTTCATATTCTCCTTTCATAAGGATTGTATTGTATTTTTCTATTTCAATCTTCTCTTGTGACAGGTATTTTGCTTGCAGGTGCTCTTGGGATCTCTGAAGTTGTATTTCTCAACTTCTTCAATATATATATATATATATAACAAAGTCTTTAAAAGAATATTCCCCACAAAATAAAAAACTGCTCTGCAAATGTCGTTAACCAAAAATGGCGGACTTGGAGGGAAAAGGAAAAACTCGAAGGAGATATACATAGAATTTATAGAGGAACTGGAGGAGGATGTGGTCTTTTGGGAAAAGCATGCAGTCATCGCAAGGATTATTGGGCTAAACTGGCCAAGAAAATAAATCAAAAAATGGGTGGAAGGTAATTGGGGGATGCAAACAGTCACCAAATTCATCCCGAAAGGCTTTTTTGTGGTCTTGTTCGAGGATGGAAAAGACAAAGATCATATCCTCAACCAAGAGAATTGGTTTACAAATGATCATGCAATATACTTGCAACCGTGGTCCCCAAACTTTGACCTTCTACTATTGGTTGTTCACTCTGCACCGGTTTGGATTCGTTTGTACAATCTACCCATTGAATATTGGAGCGAGAACATTCTAGAGAAGATCAGTAGGACCCTGGTGACCCTCTTGGAAGTAGAATTTAATGATGAGGATGATCTCTACAAATTTTCCTAATTGAGGATTGCTGCCGTTAAAAGGATTCCTATGTCTTTGACTCTTTTAACTGCAAGCGGTGAGTGGCAACAACAAGTGGAAATTGAAAAAGAAATTAAATAGTGTCCCAAATGCGGGAGAAAATTTCATGGATTGGAAGCTTGCAAGATATTTGTGAGGAAGGCCAGGAATGTCATTAGAAAGCCATCTCAGGTTTGAAGGTGAAATTCGGGATTACAAACGGTTACAGATCAAGAAGGAAAGAAATCTGGAGAGGATGGTCAGACTCACATCCACGAGAAAAACCCTTCGACTTTGCCGGTATCAGCATCTTTCTTTTTGAAGGCAAGTAATGAGGAAGAAAAGATATTGGTCCTAGGTGACTATGATGATGGTTCGAGTTTGAATATTAAAGCAGGTGGGGAAATTGTTGTGGCTCCAATCTCCCCGAGTTTTAACCCTTCGTGTAGAGGGTTATCAAATACTGAATTTGAATTTGAGAAGGGCATGGATGATGTTTTTCTACAAGATGATGAATTGGAAAATATTGATCCAAGGTGTATCAATCAGTTGACTAATGCTCTATTGGGGAAGGCCAAAGGTTCTAGAGGTAGAAGGAGCAATCGACAAAAAAGAGAGGTGAGAGCAGGGGAAAAAGGGATCATCAGCGTATTGGAATTTATGAAGAAAGCCAAGGGAGAAGGGTTCTCCCTTGGTAAGAGATGAAAATAACATCCTAGAATGTCAGGGGCTTATTGGCCCTTGACAAGAAACACTTGGTCAAGCGGTTTTTGTCTACTCATAACCCTTATGTGTTGCTTTTACAAGAGACCAAGCTTGGTGGAAACAAAATTGGGCAATTTATTAATTCATGTTTTAAATGGGATGGGTTTTTCCAGGATGCAATAGGCTCTGTAGGGGGACTAGGGATGGTGTGGAATTTGGCTACTGTTGAGGTGGCACCTATTGCCTCACATCAGAACTGGAGGGCATGCGAGATCAAAGGCATTGGCACAAATTTTCGGTTTCCAATTTTTAATGTTTATGGTCCAATGAAGACTGAAGACAAATTGAAAGTCTGGAGAGAAATTACATTGCAATCTCATCTTGTTGAACTAGATAGAGTTATCACAGTAGGTGACTTCAACGCTCTGCTGGATGTGGACGAAGAAAAAGGTGGGCTCAGAAAATGCTCAAAAGTGATAAAGGATTTCAGAGATTTCATTGAACACAATAAGCTTATTGATATCATCCTGAAAAATGACAAATTTACCTGGACAAACAAAAGGCTAAATTTCTCTAAGATATCGGAAAGACTGGACAGGTTTTTTGCTAGAGAATGGTGGCTGTCTGGGGACATGTTATTGGTAACATCCATCATCCCCCAATGTGGCTCTGATCATTTACCAATTTCGTTATCAATAGGCATGGAGACTCACAAACAAAGGGGATAGTTCAAATTCCTCAATATGTGGTGGAGTGACCCTGGCTTCAAAGACAAACTCATGGAGTGGTGGTTGGAAGGAAACACCTTCGTAGGCACCCTAGTTTTAGATTTGTTAAAAGACTTCAACTTTTAAAACATAAGATCAAGGTCTGGAACAAATTGACCTTCAAAAGTATTTTCTCAGAAAAATTGAGATTAGAGGAAGAACTTGAAGCGTTAAATCAGAAAGTGATGATGGTCGGGATGACTAAAGAGGACTTTCTGCTTGAAAACAATTTGAAAGAGGAGTACAATGAAGTTCTAAAAAGAGAAGAAATATTTTGGAGGGATAAGTCACGAGAGCTATGGATTTCAGAAGGGGACCGCAACACCAAATTTTTTCATACTTCCTCGAAAGCCAGAAGAATTCATAATATGATCAGTGCCATCAAGGATGATAATGGCCACTGGCAGATGGTTGACGAGGAAATTCATCAAACAACCCTTAATCATTTTCAAAGACTTCTAGGGAATTCTGAATTGGGGGGTGTTGATTTTGTAGACCTTTTTGACGCAAATATTAAGAACAATCTTCTCTCTAGTTTGGGTGTTGAATTGCTAGTAGCGCCCTTCACCATGGAGGAAGTTAAGGATGCGACGTTTGGATTACACCCAAACAAAGCCCTTGGTCCAAATGGGATGATTGCAAATTTGTTTCAAAAATGTTGGGAGTTCATGGGGAGGGACATTTGGCTGGTTGTTAAAGAATTTAGGAAAAAACATAAATTTGTTAAAGAGCTAAATCACATTGTGATATTGTTAATTCCAAAGAAAGAGGATTGCATAACCATGGCAGATTTCCGACCCATTTCGTTATGCAACACAATATACTAAATTATCTTGAAATCTTTGGCCAATAGTCTCAAGCCCAAATTAATTTTCGAAAACCAAAATGGCTTCACTCCTGGCAAAGAGTTAGCAGATAGTATCATCTGGTAGCTGAGGTGTTGCACTCTATGTAGAAAGGCAAACAAAAAGTTATGACCATTAAACTTGATGTTGCTAAAGCTTATGACAGGGTGGTTTGGGAGTTTTTTGTCTGTGTTCTTAACAAATTTGGTTTCCTGAAAGACTGGATTGAATGCATTAAATTTTGTATCTCTTTGGTGATTTTTTCTATGATTGTAAATGGAGCAGTCTGTGGATTCTTTGAGGCCACAAACAGGTTTCCCCTTCGTTGTTCGTCCTGATGGAAGAGGTGTTGGGTAACCTCATCAAAAGGAGGAATAGTGAAGGTCTATGGAAAGGCATCAGGGTGCATGAAAACTTTGAGGCCATCACGCATTCACAATTGTGGATGACACAATTTTGTTTGGCAAAGCAACTTTGAAAGAAGCAGCAAAAATTAAGAATGTCCTGGATATCTACAGTCAAGCATTGAGACATGCGATGAACATGGAAAAATCACAGGTCTTCTTCTTCAATACCTGTAAACCCCTTCAAACCAAGATTGCCAACATCTTGGAATTTAAGATTGGGGATCCCCCCATCAAATACTTAGGGGTTCGAATTTGCTCCAATTGTAGGCAAAGCCATATCTAGGAAGATGTGATCCACTCATGCCAACTAAAGTCTGAAAAGTGGAAAAACAGATGGCTTTCATAGGCGGGTCGGTTGACTATGATCAAAGAAGTCCTCTCGACCATTCCGATCTACAATATGTCTTGTTTTAAGATGTCGCAGGTGGCTGGGAGGAAGTTGGATGGGTTGCTTAAGAAATTTGTGTGGGAAGGTGCCGAAGACCATAGGAAGATTCCCTTAATCAATTGGGACACCATGTGCCTTCTAAAGGATGAAGGTGGTGTCGGGCTGAGAAAGATGGATCTTCAGAACCGTGCGTTGGGGGCAAAATTAACTTGGAAGATATATGAACAACCAAATAAGTTGTGGTGCAAAATCTTTAGATAGAAAGATTTGGACATGGAGAGCCCAAACATGATCCTTACCATTGCTGATGTTGCACAAGGTTCAATGACCTGTAATTTCTTGTGGGATAGTAGGAGCATTATCACCGATCATTTATCTAAATGAATTGGTAATGGTCAGACCGCCATGTTTTGGCGAGACTCAGGGGAAGGCAAGCAGGTGCTATGTGACTTTTTTGTAGAACAGGAATGGGTCAAAGAAGTTGAAAGAAAAGTTGGCCTATTTGTCAAAGATTATGTTGTTGGCAACTCGAGTAATGGTAGGATGCTGAGATGGAAATCTATTGACATCGGGGATAGTAGGTTATGCTTGAAGATGGCAGAACTTCTTAAAAACATATGCATTTTATAGTCGGAACAATAGGACACCATTTTTTGGTGTGCTTCCAAATTTGGTAAGTACAGTGTGAAATTGGGATATGAGATCCAACGTCACGGAGTGAGGGAAAGAAAATGTCCTTATTATCTTTGTTGAAACAACATTGGTCTCCCTAAAGATAGAGCCTTTTTGTGGATCTCTCTTCATGGCAAAATTCTGACTAGTGACAAACTAAAGCATATTGGGATTTCAGGGCCAAGTTGGCGTGTATTGTGCAAAAGGAATGAAGAGTGAGCCAATCATTTACTATTTTAGTGTCCCTTTGCAGAAGCGTGGTGGGATTGGCTCGTGGAAAAGTTGTTGTTCTTTTCGATTAGAAATGAGTTACTTAAGGACTTCCTTCTGGTGTGGCCAAAAGCAAATCATTCGAAGTGGAGTGGATTGTGGCAGATTACACCTGCATTGTTAGTATGGCACATCTGAAAGGAGAGGAACAAGAGGATCTTCAAAGAAACTTGTCTTTCAGTGGAGGAGGTGATATTCAAAATTAAGGTGGGAATTGAAGAAGTTATTAATGGCAATTCCCCCAAAGCTAAATCACTCAGGTACTGCAGTTGGGATAGGGATATGGAACGCAACTGGTCACTCAAAGATTGGGGGTTGGGGTTCACCCCTGCCCCCAAAATCAATAGGAATTTAATTAGATGGGTCCCTCCTCAAAGTAATTGGGTGAAACTGAACTTTGATGGAGCAAGTAGAGGGAATCCTGGCCCATCAAGAATTAGTGCGGTTATTAGAAATTCCTTGGGGCAATTGCTGGGAGGATTGTGTGGGAGTCTGGGACTTTCCACAAATAATGAAGCAGAGATTAGGGCATTGGTGACAGAATTGTACTTGAAGAGGGGAAAACAGATTTGAAGGTCAAATGATCAAAACATAATGAAATAAACATGCAGAATGCTAAAATATCATTAAAAGACCATTTCACCTTGCTATTTTACCTTCTCATTCGGATTGAGTTTGATGAAGTGAAGACGCCCCTTGATAATGCTCCACTTGATGTGCTCATTTGATTGCTGGATGTGGATGGCTCTCTAATGTTGTGCACAAATGGAATGGATTTGAAAAATGATAAAAATGAGATGATCAAGTTGCCAAGATGATTTCCTGGGCTCAAAAGGGCAGCATAAACTTACTAGATTTCAAGATGTTTTGAATGAAGGGATGGAGCCCTATTTTATAGGAAGAGGAGAGGAAAATGTATGGCTAGGATGAATTTGAGATGAAGGGCTAAGATTTACTTGTGAGCTCACACAAGGTCCAAGAGAGGGTGTGGAGACCAAGAATTATGCCTTAAAGACATTTCGTATCTCCACACTCCACAAGATGCATTGGAGGAATTAAAAATTCTCCAAAAAAGGATATCATGGGGATTGGAGGAATAAAAAAGAATGAAAAATTCCTTGGGAGAGAGGATGCCTAGAGGAATGTGCGATTTGAAAAATCTTACATTCACCTAGGAAAAGAGCATTTAAAGCTAGTGGCTGGATGAAAAGGACAAAGAGTTGACTTTGTGACTAATCATGATGATTAACCATTAACAACTCATTAGGAGGCAGATTAGAGGAAATGTTAGGTGGGATTAATATTTGTAGGAGAATTTAACTAGGAGAGAGAATGAGTGGAGGGAATAAAAAATTAGAAGAATAATGTTAAGTGAGTTTAGGGAGTTTCTAGAAGAATGAATTAAGAAGATGATTTGTAGGAATCATGTAGGTTAACTAATTAATTGAAATTAATTAGCTAAGAGGAAGATTTGTGAGGATTTGATTTTTTTAGAAGAATAAAGAAAGGGATTGATTTATTAAATAAATCAATCATATGCTATAGTGACAACATTAATTATATTTAATTAATATTGAGAGGAATTTGAATTAACATAATTAATTAATTAATTATGCGAGGAATAATTAAAATAATTATTTTTAAGTGTCTACAATACTTATGTGTTAAAAAAGGACATGACAAAATATGCATTGAAGGAGACTCACAGATTATCATTAATGGAGTCGCTAAGTCTAGCTTCTTGAATTGGAAACTAGGTAAGTGGATACCTTACATTAATAAGTCTCTAGGATCCATCAATTCTTTTTAATACAAACATACATATTAGGAAGGTAATAAGGTGGCAGATCTCCTGGCCAATATTGGGATTGATAAGGATAATGGGAAAATCATTTTCAGTGAAGAGGATGCAGATACAGTGGTACTGGATGCCATTTTGACTGAGAGACCAGATAGGCATCATACGGGGATTGGATAGACTTAGTATGATGCTAATGCCATCCACGAACCAAACCATAGGTGGCACGGTAGCATGATTAAAAGGAAAATATATCTGTGATTCGATTCCTTATGAATCCCAACATTCAGAGAATGGCGGCGAAGGGTACAGGCTAGTCGCTCCTCTAGCAGTTTGAGGCCAAAGTTTGCAGGTTAATGAACATAACGCGGATATCACATGATCTCTTTGGAAAGAGGGACTGGTAGGTTCTAGTGGTTGGCATCCTTTTTAAGGAGGGACATGAGTGAGACAGATATCATGATTTTCCAAAATGCTGCCTTTTGTGGGTCTGAGCTGCGTTAATTGTGGAAATTCCCTGGAGCGACAATGTCTAAATCTGTTTGTACTGGAGGAAGATATCTATGGGGCAGTCATCTCCTTGGTGGACTTCTCTTTGAGCTTGGAACGCCATTGGTGCGATGGTCTTGTTTATGGAGCGGTAATCATTCCTATTGTGGATATCCTGGAGTCGCGGGTGGAAAGTGTCAGTTTGATGCAAGGCTTTGTGAACCCAGTGAACATCCATGCTATAGCGGATGCTATTTTTGAACTTAGGGAAGGAGTTAGGGAGAGCATCTTGATGCTATATTTTGAACCCGCAGAGAGCTCTTCTTCCGCATCAGACATAGAGGACTTGTCAGAGATAAGTCAAGAGGAATCACATGGTGAAGACACTGTGGTGATAGAGGCAAATAGCGAGGATGGGGAGGAGGTTGATGAGGGAGAGGACGCGGGCTTGATAGAAATGTCAAAATCTAATCACGGCGAGGAGGAGGAGGGTCCTGAAGAGGAGGCACACGGAGCTGAGCAGAGAAGGAGAGCCTAGTTTGTGAGAGAAGCTTGGCGCATGTTCAAAGCTGGTGTGTTGAGTGGCAACCTCGACAATTTCAAGAGGCTTCTGGTGTTTGAGGATTGGTGGTTATCTGAGGGTTCAATTGACAATCTCCTCATCATTGGGGAGGTAGTAAAGGATATCCTCTACTTTATCAAACAAAACTAGGATTTAGGTCTCTAAGGGTCGAATAGAAAAGGATGTCATGTAGATTTGCTCTTTCCCTAGGTGAAGAGTTTTTGATATGTGATATCATAACCATGTAGCTATGCCCCTTCCCTAGGTGAAGGGATTTTGGATATGTGATAACATAATTATGTACTTATTTTCCTTTATTAATATAGGGCGCTATCCCCACAGCTGATAGCACTTACCATTTTTTTTAAAAAAGTCTTTAAAAGAATTAATTCCTCAATAAAACCTACTCTATGTGTGAGAGAGAGTGAGTCTTTAAAAAGTAAATTCTTCGGTAAAATCTCAATTTTATATTTTGTTTGCAATTTTTTGTAATTTATAATCTATCTCACTTTAGAGAAAACATTTTATAGAGTATCTTTATTTTTTTTAATATCAATTTAGTAATTGAAGATTATCTTGAATATTGTAAATGATTACAAATATATTTTAAAGCATATTTTGAAGATAATTTAATTTTTTTTTAATATCAATTTACAAATTTTGATCCATCATCCATGGATCACGGAGTGTGATCCGAAACATTGATGCAAAAATTTATACACAATCGAATCAGGAAATAGCTGAATTAGACTATAAATTCTTGAGTATTATATTTTTGGGATTATAAATGATTTTTTTAATTTTTTCAATATTTTGAAAATTACCTTAATAATGATTTTTTTTTCTTCTTAAAAATGAATTGTATCTTTTCAATTCTCTCATCTCATCTATTTCTACATTTTTTTCTTATATATGGACCTAATGAATGTCTAGATTAGATTTGCATCCCAATTTTTTTTAGTATAAATTTCTTTCGTTGTTCAATTTAAAATGTTGGATATCATTACGAAAATAGGTCTACTTTGCAATTTTATTACATTTTTATGCCGATGGGCATCTATAATGACATAAAAATATCTATAAACAAAAAATTGATTTTGAATAAATTTGACATGTAGATGACAAGTAAATGAATGCATGTTTTAGTTTTTCTATAAGTATTATTTTATTACTCTGAATGAAATAGAATCATTGTCACTTGTCTTTAAGTATATGAAACTGTTACATCTTTAATGAGAGTAAAAGAGTACAGCAATGTCCTTGACAATTAATAAGCATGCAAGACAATTATGTGATATCTATGGGCATTATTTTTCTATTAAGCATAAGGAGATCAAAAAAGTACAATAGAGTTCAAAAGGAAGTCCCTCAGGGAGGATTAACCTCCGACTGCCGCCAAAAAATCAGAGTAACGGAATATACAGCTCAATACATAAAGGTACTTGATAACCAACTAGTGAAGAATATCATAGAAATCATCGACCCAGGCAGTCCAGCCTTGGGGGTCTTCCATCCAGATTATATTCTTATGCGCTTGAACCTGAGATAGCAAGGAGAGCTCTTCCATCCTGGGATTTGCATTTTTCCTGATTTCTTTCTTGAGCTTGACACAAGCTTGGTCAAAGGCGTGAAGATCTTCTAGCGTTCTCCGCCAAAGGTATCCATTTTTCAGCTCATAGTAGTAGAAGGATGCGTGACCAGTCTTGAGAAATCTTTCCAGCTTCTTTCTCTCTATCATCATGGTGACTTGAACCTGCAGAAAGATTTTAAAATATGTGAGTTTCCTGAAAAACTCAGTAAGAGCCCTTGGCTTACCTTGGTACTTCTCTTCGTTCCTGCATTTCCATATCTGCCAAAGAATGTTAGAGGACAGTATATTCCAAAAAAGATTCGAATCTTTAGGAAGACCAGATATATAACCAGTAATCATGTCAAGAATGCTCACAGTAATAGGATAGATAACACCAAACATACTCCAAATTTCTTTAGCAAATAAACAATCGAAAAGAATATGTCTCCCAGTTTCTGGGAGTCTACAAATGCTACACAAGTCAGAATCAAAATTAAAGCTTTTAACAGGAAGCTTATCAAGCAGAACAAGCCATTTAAAACAGTTAATTTTTGGCTCAATAGGTCTTCTCCATAAATACTGAAACAACTTATTCCACATCTTAGTATCAAAGGAAGAATAACAGACAGAGTTCACATGAACAATAATATCATTAGTTTGATTAATAACAGAGTAGATGTTCTTGGCCTTGAGGCTAGCCATAACAACTCCCCCCGGCCACTTGCAATTAAGATGTCTAAGAGAATCAACATGGCATAAAGAGGGGAGATCTCTAGCAGCTTGAAGGATCATATTGTAAGTTTTCTTCTGAGAGTCAGGAATGTCATATTTGGTCTTAATGGCATCCCACGAGGGGAGGAGACCATCCTCAAACAAATCCACAAATTGATTTATCCCTTTTTTAGCCCAGGATCTGGCAGAGCATCCTTGGGATAAAGCAAGGGGCTTCCCATTGATGACCAAATTCCACCAAATAGATCTTTCTCCGTGGAGTTGATCATTGAAGTAACAGTCCTTGTTGGAGATATGATCCCTAACATGTTCCCAGGCCTTCCATATTGATTTGAAGACCACAGAACCTTGCACAGCAATAGGGAAATTACCTAAAAGAAGATCACTGAAAGGGAGGTTTTTCCAAGACTTAGCTTTCCTGGGAAAGCCTCTCTCAATGTTATGCCTGACAAGCACTTTCCAAGGGCTGTTACCCTCCAAGGAATGAAAGATCCATTTGGCGGAAAGGGCAATACCCTGGGTTTTCAGGTCTTTAAGCCCAAGCCCCCCAAGGATCTTGTCAGCATGGCACCAGGCCCATTTAACAGCATGCTGCTTTTTGTTTCCTTTACCATCAGACCAGAGAAAGGTTCTGATGGCACTTTGAATTTCTTGAATCTGATAATTACTGAACAACCAAGCTGAAGAATGATAAATACTGTAAGAAGACAAAATTTTTTGACAGACTTGAATCCTGCCAGCCAAAGAAAGAGTTCTATTATGCCATTTATTAAGCTTATTGAGAATCTTCTCTTTAATCCAGAGCCACATATTCTTAAGGGTAGGCTCCACAGAAAAGGGGATACCAAGATATTTGACAGTTTTGTTAGGGCCTCCCCATTGAAATCCGGAATTAACAAACCACTCAGGGGGGTGCTCGTCCCAACCAAGACAAATTGACTTGGCATGAGAAATACGAGCACCAGAAGTAGAACAGAAAACATCAAGCTTTCCTTGCAGATTTTTAAAGTTATTTTCAGTAAGCTCAAAAAACGGAGCCGTATCATCAGCAAACTGACAATTAATAAGCTCTTCATCGTTGGGAAGAAATATACCTCTGACATCGGGAGACAAGGAGGAGTCTCTGAGGATATAGTACAGGGCTTCAGAGGCTATGACAAAAAGGGCAGGGGCCAAAGGGCAACCCTGCCTGATAGATCTACCGAGCGGAAATGAGGGGGAAAGAACTCCATTAACTTCAATACGCGCAGAGGCGTCCTTAAGAAGAGTTTGAACAACAAGACAAAAATAAGGAGGAAAGCCAAATGCTTCCAACATCATCAGAATAAATTTCCATTCGACTCTGTCATAGGCCTTCTCAAAATCAAGAAGCAACATGGCAGTGTTCTGGTGAGAATTTTTAGCCCAGTCCATGGCTTCCCAGCTAGTGATAAGATTCTCCAGTATGTACCTGCCCTTAATAAAACCAGTTTGGGAGGGACCAATGAACTTAGGCAGGATATCGACTAATCTAAGAGCAAGAATCTTCGCAAGAACTTTATAGGAGACATTAAGCAAGGTTATAGGTCTCCAGTTTTTGATAAGAGCCTTGTTGCCATCTTTTAGAAGCAGTTTGATAATACCTTGATTAATATCTGGGCCAAGAGAGCCATTAGAAATGGCCTCATTATAAAGATCAAGAAGGTCCTTACCAATCCAGCTTAGATTAGCCTTATAAAATTCCACCGGAAAACCGTCCGGGCCCGGGGCTTTGATTATTTTACATATATTCTTTTTAGAATATAGGTATACTAGGGGAAAGGACCTAGTAGTTGTGCACCCTAACTTCGCGCTTCTCAAAATCCTACGTGGAAATTTCAAATCACTTTGATTTTTTTACAGCAGCTTACTTGGCTAGTCCCCTGCTTATAACTAAGGTTTCAGGGCCACATCATCAAATATGGTGCCACATCAGCATGCTTTTTGCCAAGGTGTCCAAAATAGCCCCCCAAAAAAGTGAGACCAATAGGTGTGCAAAAAGGCCCCAATACTTGTGCAGCTGATGTGGCATCACATGATTGGTTACTTTTCACAACAAATGGTATATTTCATTCAATAATTGGTACTTATCATACAACTATTGGTGCAATGTTATACAAAGGTTGGACATTAAATCAACAAGTATGGGGTATTAAATCAACAACTTCTATCACAAGAATTGGAACGCGCTCAACTACTAGGTCCTTTCCTCTAGTAGTTAAGAGTTTTATAATATTGTATTTGCAATCTTGATATTAAATATTTCAATTATAGAAATGTACTATTCAATAAAACACAATCAGACATTTAACTTCAATACCAAAACATTAAATTTACAATTTTACATTTGAAATCTATCAGCAACTGCTAGGTAGTGTAATCGGATACATAATAAAATGCTTACCTGCAGAAAGCGCACTGTCCCGTAAATTTAGGTCCTCTTAAAATAACCAGGGAAGGAAAGGGCGTTGGTTCATTGCATGTGTTCTTTATAATTCCAGTCATATCAAAATAAAGCTACTTGTCGCTTCCTCTGCTACGGATTTCACTTCCAGAAGAACCACAAAATAATATACAAGCGCCCGCCCTTGCTTTCATCACTCCATTGCCACGAGGAAGACGTGCAATCACCTACATGACACCCACTTGCCCGAAATCTTCCGCACAGATTTCTCCCAGACGAACCGATTGACCCCCATTACTAATATAATACAACCAATCCAAGAAGACATTTTTATCTTCAGGGGCATGGGGAGTACTACTATTCGGCCGGGTCACAGACCTTCAAGGTCTCTCAGTGGGATTCGAACCGCGTTCGCACCGTTAGCGATGCCTCCTCACGCCACAGATTTCAATACTATGGCATCTGATTATTCTCCAAGGCTCCGATTCTGCAAAAGAGTAAGTTCGACCTCCATGTTTCCAAGCAAAGGTCCCGGGTTCGAATCGCAGGAGCCCACCTCGCCCCAGGTCACTTGTACTGGCCATATTAAAAGGAAACCGCACTGGGCAAAGGCGTCTAAGCAAGAAGCAGCAGCAAAGCCCACCAAGGAAACGAGTGATTATAATAAGAAGATCTCCAAGCTGAAGAAATTGATGCTGGGTAGACACCACAATTCTAAAAATAGTAAACCGACAGAGGATGATGGAGGAAAATGTCAGCCTTCTTTGGGTGCAATTAAACGCTACACTTCGGGTTCTTATGAGGCTAAATTTGGCGGCTTGTTTGTGGAGGATGGCCCAATCGTCGCTAATTTGGAGGCAGTGCCGAAAGAGATGGGTGAGATTAGTATTTGGTAGAGCGGAGATGTGAATTGTATGATCAGAGTTGAGAGATTTGGCTGAGAAAATCGCTGTCCATGTGACCGTGGGTGCTAATGCTGGGCTTCTGTTTGAATTGGGATGATTATATAAGAGATTCGGTCTCTTCAGAGAATATGGAAAATATAGTTGGCCCTGAAGAATGTATGCTGTGACCAAAATGTTTTAAGGAAATTCAGGAGAAATGTGTACTGGAAATTCAAGGCCTCAAATGTAGTTTGTTTTCTCTAAGGTCTCCGTATCATGGCTTTGGTATTTTCTTTAAATAGATATATTCAAAAGTTTTACATGGGTTTTTGGATGCCGTTTTATTGATATTTTCATTGTTTATGTTGAAGGAAATTTATAAAATAAAAATTAGAATATCGATTACAAATATTTTGTTTATATCATCACCTCTATTCACGATTAACAGTCACAACTAATAATTATACTTTAGGTGTTTTTATGAGAAATTTTAGTTGGGTCTCCACGATGAGACTCTGATGTTTAAATAAATTAAGCTCAGTCTCCTAGATATTAAAATTTTATTTGTATATATGTATCAAATTAATTATTTTATTTTATTAAAAGTAAGATATTTATATAGTGTGTACTGCATTTTTTTATGTTTTTCTACCACAATTTGTTATGTTTTTAGAATTGAGCAAAGAAGTCATCATTTAGTATAATGGGCCAGAGTTGATTATTGAATTTAAAAATATACTATGGAAAACATAAAATGTATTACGCTTTTTAGAAAGATAATACCAAGGGCTAGATACAAGAACAATTTTGTCTTGAGAGGATTTCATCTGATCCCAAAAAAATGAAAAAAAAAAGGTCTTTTTTTGTTTACATGTGGATAGGAGTGGATGAGGTTGTGTAAGAGATTGATATATTCCTAGGAAAAGATCAGTTTAAAGGACTAAGATTGAATGTTTTAGGATTAGATTATACCTCAAATGCTTTGTGCACTCATTGTATGATTTTAGGCAAGAATCAAGTTTGGCCCATTAGTGGGATAGACTATTGTGCTTTTACCATACTTTAGAGCACATGCTTCATTTTTTTTTTGTCACCTATCAGATTCCATAGCAATATTTAATGAAACATATTCTAGAGAAGTGATAAGTGAGTTCAAATATTATGTTATTTCTATTATAGAAGCAACACCATCATTGCCTAAGTTTTCTATTATTTATTTAATTAGGTTCTTTAATTAATTTTTCACATAAGCTAAATTTAGGTGATTTTTCTTATCTAGAGTTGTTATTTTCTAGTTTAAGTTCACTTAGTGGTACTTTAGATTAGTTGTAGTTGAGTTTTATTTATCTCCTCTTTCTCTTTTACTTAGTCTTCCTAATTTTAGGATTGGGACATCTCTTGCTTTCTATAAAACAAGTCTTTATGTATTGTTTTATGTAAAATCAATACATAATTCTCAAGTTGTTATTGCTCATATTATCTTTGCTTGATCTCTTTTGTGTGATAGGTGTTTTGTTTGCAGATGTTAATGACTTGTGTCATTGTATTATCAACTTCTACATGATATGAGAGCTCAATCTTTGTTCTTATAGGAGATATCTCATAAACATTATATAATTAGTAAGAAATAAGAGTCACCTCATAAAGCTAGAAGAATATCCTCTAATCCTAAGATATCCTTGGTTGGCCAAGTTACAAATGCCTTTATCAACTATCACTCAAGTAATACCATTATGTCTAATGGGGAACAAAATAAAAAAATATTATTATTACCACCTACACAACTACTTTTGAAAACAAAAGACCCAATATTGGTAAATAATGATATTGAAGAGCCACTCACTATTTTAATATTTGATTAAATCCTTCTCTTGCAAGAGCCTTATAAAGACACAATAATTGCTAATTTATTCTACTAATTTTTTATTCTTGTATAGATGAAAACTATCCATTTGATAAAATTCTTTTATTTGATGATTCACAATCTACACAAAATATTATAACTTTTCAATAAATATTACCATATATGATTGTTTGTTAGTCCAACTTTTTTTTTACAAAACATCTATTCTAATAAGACATGTTTAATGGTCGGTTCATCATTAAACCATCTACATTGTAATCCACAGTTATAAATTTACCTAAACCTACTAAATTACAAAAAAATGAAATTCTACTAGAAATAACACTTAATATAAATCCACATTCAGGTACAACATATGTAAATAATTTGATCTTCATGTTGAAAAATGAAAAAGCCACATTTGCATGGGAATACCAAACCAATTGTGTTATACATCTTAGAAAATTATACTCATCATAATTATATGGGAAAGAGAAGTTATCCAATGAGATAACCACAACAAAGATTGAATCCTATTTTACATGAACTTGTTAAGGAAGAAATGCATAAATTATTTAATATGACTTCCATTTATTTTATTTAAGCTAACGAATGTATTTTATCATTGGTAGTCCCTTAAAAAAGAGGTAAATAGTGTGATTGTGATGATTATGGATATCTTAATAAAGCAACTAAAAATGATCATTTTACATTTCTTTTCATTAAACAAGTTTTCTTGTAAGGAAAAACTAATTTTCTTTCTTTTGATGGTTTCAGTTGTTATAATTAGATTAGGATGGCATTTAGAGATCAACATAAAAATATTTACTCATCTTTGAGAATATTTTTCAATAACTTTTTACCTTTTAAATTATGTAATACATCAACAACTTTTTCAAATCTATATATTCTTTTATATTGTTTTTGTTGATTTATTTCATAATTATATTGAAGTGTATATAGATGACTTTAGAATCATATTTATAAAAAAGCTAAGGATAATCTTTATATTTTTCTTTAAAGATGGCAGAGTATGAATCTTTCGGTCAATCATGAAAAATGTCACATTCTATTGATTAAAGGTATAGTATTAGGCCATTACATTTCTTCTAAAGATATTGAGGTTGATCAAATAAAGGTACAAATTATTCAAGATTTTTCTATGCTCACTTGTCAAAAATATGTTCATAATTTTTAAGACATGTAAGATATTATAAAAGATTCATTCAATATTTTTAGCAAAATTTCCTTACCTCTTTTAATTTTGTTAGGTAAGGATAATAATGTCTCTTGGCTTGAATAATATCAATGTTCTTTTGACACCATCAAAGAAAATCTCATCACTACACAAGTGTTACAAAGACCAAACTTTGAGTTGGCATTTCACATCCATACTAATGCCTTCGATACCTTAATGGGGGTGTGTTGGGTCAAAAGGATGGTATACTCTTTTAACATAAGCACAAATTCTACTAGTGTTTTTATTCTATTGTAAAGTGGAAAATTAGATAACCTTAGGCAATTTGCCACTTGGAAGAAGAGGGAATTCACTAGGTTCCAAATTTTCACTTGGGAAGGACTTTACATTCAAAAGACATTGAATACTAAGCAGATTGGAATGGATAAAAATGCAATTGACCCTCTTTTGTAAGTTGATTGATTGAATTGGGAGTAATTGCTGAAAATAGAGACAAAGTATGCGAAAACAGTGAGCTACAGATTTGGGATTCAGTCATGCACATGGATCTGAGAAGTTTAAGATGTTTCGAAGCTGCTCTGCAAAATCCGGAAAAAGTTGCAAGGACCGTGTGTCCGGACAGGGGCGCCCTCCTATCAGTCCTCTGAACTTTCCGCATGTCGAAAAGGGTTTTTTCGTCTATGTGAATAAAGCTTAATTCCAAAAATATAGTTGTGCACATGTTTCCTGCACACAGAAAGAAGGGGAAATGTGTTGGGAATAGGGTTTTGTCTTTGGATCAAACACAAATTTTGGAATTAACCAAGTGGTTGAAATAATGTAAATGAAAGGACTAAAAGTAGAAATCCTCCTCTTTGAGGGGATGTTGAATTGAGTGAAATTGAAATGCTTATACCTCCTTGTGAAGTTTTGTTTGCCACCACATGGGATTAGGATTACATGAAGTAGAATGTTGATCTCCTCTTCAATGCTTGAAATCTTGTCTCTATTGTTGCTCCAAAGCTTGAAAGAAGACTGAAAATTCTCAATTTCTCTTGAATGCTTGAATGCATGAATGTTTGATCTCTTGAATGCTTGATGCTTGATGATAGATTCGATAGGATTTCTTCGGATGTCAAATAAGAGGGGAAATCCCTCTTATATACTTGCTAGTAGGTTTAAATGATTGATTTTCTGACTTGAACCGACATAGTAGGGAATTCCCGCTTCAAATTTGAGTTAGGTCCAATTGGATAGGATCAAGGGAGGTCCCAAAATAGGGGATCTTAGGGCACCACGCCCTGGTCCCAGTGAGGACCAGTGGTGCAGGAGCACCCTTCAAAGGCCTCCCACCATTTTTTTTTGATTGTGTTCTTGCTTCTTTATGAAGCCATTGTATATAAAATAAGAGCCATGTGCTCATTGGTCTTAGTTTAGGTCCTAGTTGAGGTCCTAGGGTCATAAGTCAAAGATGAATTTTTTCTTGAAAATAGAGGGTATGTGTGCTTTTGAGGTGTTTAGGGGTCCTTCTTAGCATGGTGGTGTCCTTAGGTTAGCCAATATGGGTCTAGGAGTCAAGAAAAGAAACATTGAGAAACTTGCTCAAAAGTTGCAAAAGTTGCATGACAACTTTTCAAAGTTGTCAAGCAACTTTTCCACCTAGTAGGTCAAAATCCTTAGTTAGGCATGGACAACCCTAATATGGGCACACAGACCGAGGAAAGGGTAGTATAAGTAGTTACAAACCCTAAGATAATGGGTTGGATGTCAGATGTTGTACGACCCAAGCAAAGTGACTTGACTGTGACTGCAATTTTGTTGCCAGTCGGCACAAATGGAGTAAAGGAAGATTGTTAATGGATTGATTTTCATGCAAAAATATGTGGAGTGTCTTGTATGGTGTATTCAATTTCATTTTGAGCATTTAGATTAGGTTTTTATTTTTAAGTGAGGTGTGTTTGTAAATATTTTGTAAATTGCCTTCTCTCTGTCTAGTTTTGGACTGATTTGTGTCAATGGGCTCATAACTCTATTCCCCATTGTGGAATCACCATGAAACCATGGGGAATGAGAGTACAGACCCTGTACTATACTTAAAAACAAGCAGGGCCTTTGAAAATTAAAGGAGGCCATCTAAAGACCCACTCCTAGGCGAGACTAGACAATGCCCGACTAGGAAGGGTTAAGTTGCAGAGGTCTTGGAGAGAAAGGAAGGTTAGAGGAGGAGGCACCCTTTGGAGGAGTTGAAGAGGGGTGAGTGGAGCACCATTGGTGTGAAGGAGGAGCTTCCAAAAATCTAGACAAGGTGGCAAGAGCACCAAACCTACACTGTGACCCTGGGAGGCCTAAAAACCCTCTTAAAAACCCTTAAAACCTTAAAATCCACCTAAGGCAGTGTACGAACACTTGGAGGCCTAAAACCAAGAAAATCCTTGAGTCCTTGCTAAATGAATAGCAGGTCTTTTAGGAATTTTCACAAGCAAGTGCATCGTTTGCAAGAGGGAGCCCTAAAGGACTGGGTAGGAGGCCTAATTGGTCACAATCCTTGTAGCCCTATTTTGTAGGCAAAAGACAAAATTGTGAAATCGGTAAGGGGTAGGAAGCTTGAAACCTCTTGGGGGCACATGACTGGGTGGAAAAACCATGTAATAGACTTGACCTATCCTTGCCAAGACCTAGGAAGGTGTGGAGCAAGCCAAACCCTTATTAGCCTAAGTAAGGGTTCTTGAATCTCATGAGTAAGGTGAGACCTTAGGAGTAGTTTTTCAACTTGTTGGTGGGTGGATTGGGCAAGCTCAGGGGATTCCACAAGTAAGAGAATTCCTAGAGACCCTAGGGTGTGGTTAGAACACCTGGTGACCCAAGGAAAGGACCCAAGAGCACAGACTAGGCTAGTCTATCCCAAACCCCTTCCCATCAACCAGGGCACCACGCCCTAGTCCTGACCTATTTTGGGGTAGGATCAAGGTGTGGGCAAAGCACAAGGTTGAATTGCAATGTTTTTTTGATGTGCATGAGCATATTTAGGTCTCTAATCAGGCCAAGGGGTGCAAACACTAAGGCAAAGACCTAAATGTAGTCAAAAATTGCAAGGGGTACAATTTTAGGACGTTACATTTAGCCCCCACTTTAGTGGGAGTATGAGCTTATGCAAATACTGCTGGTAAAGTACAAGGAATTCAAATTGAAAGAATTTCACCACATCAAGGAGGCAAGATTCACCAAGCCCCCAGTGGAATTTAGGATCTTATGACTTCCATGATATGGTAAAAGGGAAGACCATGAAAGAGAGAGAGAGAGAGAACCATGACTACAACTAGTAAGGTTCTCTTACTGTGAGCCATGAAAGGAATACCAAAAATTACAAAGCGAAGACAAAGTTCACTAAGTAGCTTTAAGTATGAAAAGAGAGAATTTTGAGCGAAGTGTATGCCCCCATGTTAAAGTGATTGTGTACGCCTTACCAGGAGCAATTGCTTCAAGGTAGGATACACCCAAAGAAGACAAGCATTTTAACACAATAATTTAGCCCCCAAGAGAGGATAAATCAAATGATAATTAACACAAAACACAAAGCACGAGGTGGTTTCACCTAACTTTGGAGTCAGCATGATTTTTATGATAACTCATGTATATCATGTATATATGCATAGAATCATCCTCATCCCCCAAAGAGAGGAAACCACCATGGAAGAAGGGAACACATGTGTCTTTTGAGTCAACATGAGAGAGACCAAAAGAGATCTCAACACTTTGCATCATCCTCAAGTAGACAACACTAGGGACAACAAATAGAATAATAGGAAGAACAAGAGAGAGAGAGAGAGAGAGAGAGAGAGAGAGAGAGAGAGAGAGAGAGAGAGAGAATCATTATTTCGGGAAGGTGGACAACAAGCAAGAGGAGCCACATCGATCCTGGTAGACGAAGCTATCACAAGTTCCAAATAAGGACCATGCTCTAATGCTAAGTCACTTTATTTGTTACTAGGAGCTAGGATTAATGCTTTTAAATTTTTTGCAGATAAGTCATTGTCAACATCAACATATTCATATTCATCAATAGAAATATTAGGACCAACATTTTCATCATTAAGAACATTTTCACCTATTTATTCATCAAGATTAATAAGAATAGGAGCTCTAATGGGTATAGAACTTGAATCATCATTTATCTTAAGCATTTTGCGTCTTGGAGAATTAGGTTGAATATCCTATTTAGGAGAAAATGGAATCATGTCAACTATTAGTGTTTGTGATATTTTGCCAAGATCTAGAGGCAATGAAAATCACAAATAAGAGAGAACAAAATAGATGATAGGAATAAACTGTATTCTATCAAGATAATATGATCAAATGGATCATTACAAGATGTTGATTGATTGCCCGTACAAACAATGTAGATGAGCCTTCTTATATAGGAAAGGCTATATGGATATGTGAACACACAAACATGACATGTGGCTCAATAAGAAACAAGGGTAGGTAGGAAATAGATGTGGGTAGGTAGGAGAAACAATAAAATATTCCACATGAGATGGATCACCCACCGAAGGTGGAATTATCACTCCACAATAAGTAGATATGATAGAGTAGTAACAATATCAACACCATAAAAGGTGGAAATTCTCCTATACACACTATCCCAATGTGGCACAAACACCCAAGTGTCTCATACCCAAACTACTATGAAATGCATGTACCTAAGTAAACTTAAGTAAGGTGTAATAATATCCATGATGAATAATTATTTACACCAACACCCCCCCTTAAGTGCAACTTAGGGGAATGCACTTAAGTCTACAATGCAACTAAGAAATGCAATATGGGTCCCGGCTACGAGGCCATATTAGGTACCCATGTACAAATGCAAATGCAATCTCCCATAAATGGAGAAAGAGAGAAAAACCCAATGGGAAAAAAATCCCCCCAAAAGAGAGATGAAGAAAGCACACAATGCTCTCAATGATGTATGAGAATAACAAAATGTGTCCCCCCCATAAGAGAGAAGAAGAGACCATGAAGGTCCCCCTCAATGTCGAAGCTCCTGCAAGGATGGTCCATTGACGTTGACCAAAATACCTCCCCATAAGGAAGAAAGAGAGCCTATGTTGCACCATAATGCCAAAGTGTGACAAAACCAGGTACCAAGTCGATGACAATGAGTCACTCGCTACAACAAAAAAGAAGATCAGGCATGGAGACAACCTGCTTTGAGAATCATTTGGATGCTCGTAAATAGCAGAAATACTGGTACAATCAAAGTCTCACGGGTGCCATGCACAAATGTGTACAATCTAAGTCTCAACTGGTTCCATGCACCAAGTCTCACAAGATATTCCTAATCTACATGTACAAGAGGATTACATCAAATGGTCAACAAAAACAAGATATAAAGAGGTGTGGCACTTTATAATAGTGCGAGTACAACATTGCTCATGCAAGAGCATACAACATGATAGTGCAAATCTGGAAACATGAAAATGATGCCACCAAGAAGCACTGTAGAATACTGCAGAAAAAGACGCCTCTGATTGGGATGTGGCCAAGAGATATAAAGGAGCAAATCGACCCCCCCCCCCCCTTGACTTCCGGTTGGAAGAACTGCAAGATTGGTATGAAGTGACAAGAAAAAATTGTGTTCCCAATTTGACTTATTCCATGATATATTTTTTTTTAAAAGATTTGAAAAACCCCTTAAAAACAATTATTATCTTGCAAAAAAAACATTATTAGAAAATAAAGAAAAACATAAAAAAAGCCAATGTTTTTTAATAATTTTATACCATGTGAGATTTTTCCAAGATCTAGAGGTAATGGAAAGTACAAATAAGAGAGAACAAAATAGATGATAGGAATAAACTGTATTCTATCAAGATAAAAATATGATCAATTGGATCATTACAAGATGTTGATTGATTGCCCGTACAAATAATGTAGATGAGCTTGCTTATATAGGCAAGGCTATATGGATATGTGAGCACAAAAACATGACATGTGGCTCAATAAGAAACAAGGGTAGGTAGGAAATAGGTGTAGGTAGGTAGGAGAAACAATAAAATATTCCACATGAGGTGGATCACCCACCGAAGGTGGAATTATCACTCCACAATAAGTGGATATGATAGAGTAGTAACAAGATCAACACCATAAAAGGTGGAAATTCTCCCACACACACTATCCCAATGTGGCACAAACACCCAAGTGTCTCATACCCAAACTACTATGAAATGCATGTACCTAAGTAAACTTAAGTGAGGTGTAATAATATCCATGATGAATAATTATTTACACCAATAGTATTTTAGGAGAAGAAATGGTTTGGGAAGCAACTTCACGAGCTCTAGCACGACGTCTCCATCGGCATTCTCTCTCACAATGGTTTCGTCTAGTCTTTGTTGAAAGTTGGGGAGGGTTAGGTTCAGTAGGTATAGGCTTCACCTCTTATTTTAGGGAAGGATGAATGGGTTGAGGTCTCTTAGGTTGGACAATGGGAGAGGTCGGTCATTTCTCTCTATAAGATGAAGGAGGAGGCACACCATACAAAGGAGGAATGGGAGGTGTAGGAAGGAGACCGGGTCCATCATGAGGAGGAGGGATAGGTCTAACCTTAGGAAGGATAGTTTTCTTTTTAGGAGGAAGAATTTTTCTACCTTTTGGAGGAAGAGGAGACTCATCCATAGGAGAAGGAACAGGTTCTTTGTTAGGAAGAGGAATATCTCTTTTCTTGGGAGAAAGGATACTCTTCTCTTTAGGAGGAGAAATAGGTGCCTCTTTGGGAAGAAGATTATTTCTTTCCTTAGGAGGAAGAATAATCTTATCCTCAAGAAGGGGTGTATGATCATCAAGATGAATGCTAAGTGTTGCATTTCTAGGTTTACTCAAGGATACAATCATTTTATTTTTCCATTTTTGATCTATGATCTAAAAAGTGCATCACTTCTAGGTTCAAGAGGCTTGAATTGTTTGGACCAAAAATAATCAAGGCAAACATCTCCACACCTCATTGTAGGTTGAAATATGATATGATTAAAAGTTATGATTTCACCATTATGAGGAAATTTCAAACACTTGTGAATAATATAAGCAATTTCTTTCATGGAAGAGAGCCAAGGATGTATTAACTTCACATGAAATTGATCGGATGTAGGAAACATCTAAGCATTTAGTGCCAACATCAATAGGAAGTGTTATAGAACCAATATCAAGATAGGATAAGCCATCAAAAAATTTAACTATCACATCAGTATCATCATATTTCACTTGATGCAATTGTAAAGTATAAAGAAATTCTTCAATTATCACATTAACCATGCAAGCAGGGTCAATAAGGACTCCTCTAGTGGGTATACCTTTGATTTTTGCACTTATGTATAATGGTGCATCGGGTGCCTTAATGGTCTCGCTAGGATCAAATGTTATGCACAAATCCTTAGGAGGTTCTTGTTGGTCTATAAGGCTCACCACATTATTAGTTTGAAGGCTCACATCATTGGGAGAGAAAGCAAGATGTTCAGTCTTAATAACATTAGTAGAATGGGATGGTAAAGGATCAGTGAACATTTGAAGTTTCTTATTAGAAGGAGCTACGGATTTGTTTTCTTTATCATTCACACCTACCACAAATATAGTGTTGTTATCAATCAATTCTTGAATCTTACTTCTCAATGAAAAACACTTCTCAGTATCATGACCAAGTTGATGATGATATTGATAAAAAGATTTAGCATCAATGTAAGGGAAAGTTGTTTTAGATGGATCAATTGGTTTGATTTGGGGAAGTTTCAACATATTCTTTTATATTAATTGAGACATAATTCTATGCAAAGATTCATTCAAAGGAGTAAACTCTTTTTCTCTTTTAAGGAATTTAGATAAAGGATGCACACCTGTAGCACCTACGAATTGATTGATTGTTGTTGTTGTCATTGAATTTGATGAATCCTTTGTTTGGTTTATACTTTGCAAATGGTTGTTGAGTGCTGTCACCCTTATCACTTGGAGCCATGGAAGGAGATGATTGTTCCAATTGACTCATAGTTAGATGATAATTGTGAAGTACTGTGCACAACTGCGGAAAGGAAGTAAACTCAGTTAAACGAAATTTATCCCTAATGTCTTTTTATAAATTAGAAATGAAAATCTTTTGAATATATTGATCAGGCACAGGAAAAGAAATCTGAGAATACGAATGCTTATATCTACCAATAAAATCAGTCACTTTTTTTTAACGCCTTGTTTAAAATGCATTAAATCGGTCAAAGTTCCTTGAGGACCAATGTTATTGTGAAATTGTTGAATGAAAGCATTAGCCAGTTGTTGAAAAAAAAGTAAAAGAATAAGGAGACAAAGAACAATACCATTGCAAATCTCTATCCCTTAATGTTCTAGTAAACAATTTTGCTACCAATCTTTGGTCATGAACAAAGTCACTACGCAAAGTTTGGAATTTTTTAACGTGAGTTAAAGGATCACTTTTTCCATTATAAAGTTCCAATTGAGGGACTTCTACATGCTTAGGAGGGATGGTTGTAACAATGTCATGTGATAATGGGCTCTCTACATCAAATGTGGGCACATTATACTTGGATTGATTCATGGAAGCTATTTGTTGTTGTAAGGAAGAAATTGTTTGGGCAAGACCATTGATTTTAGCTTTGGTAGAAGGATTGGAATTAGACATGTTTGATTGAGAGGGAGGAGTGGCATTGTTTAATGAAGGAAGAGGTTGAGAATAAGGGGGTGGAACACTATGATAAGTGGGTAATGGATAAGATTGGGTAGCACATTGAAGACTTATGGGAGAAATGAAAGAATTATGATTAAATAAGTTGCCCCATTGACTAACATTTAAAGGTGGTGGATGTGATTGGGTAACAAGGGGAACACTCATGGTCAGAGTAATGAAAGAAGAGGTATTTTCCCCATGAATAACATTTATAGGTGACATTTTGTGTAGAAGTAGCCATGATGTTTGATGTGAAGGTAGGAACAGTAGTCATGAAAGTTGTCAAAGGAATATAATGATTAACTTGATTAGGAGGTTGTGTATAACCTAGGTTTTCAGCACAACTCTTCATAGGCATGATATTAGAATCAAGAATTTGAGCAATACTATGCAAGATATCAACACCATGTTTATCACTTTGAATCATTCTTTTTAATCCTTCAATCAATGGGAGAGCTTAAATTTCTAGGTATTCTTGACTCATCCATTGTTGCAGATTGTCAAATTGATTGTCTATCTTTGCTAATTGGTCAACAGATACTCTAGTTAATCATTCTTCCTCATTGTGAGAACTATCAAGAGGATAAATAGGAATATCTGAAGGATGGGAAGAAGTAGCAATATCCTCATTGAAAAATCTAGCCAAATTAGGCTCCATTTCCTCAGTAATTAAACCTTGGGCCACCTTAATTCAACAACTTCTAACGAGGATACTATAGGTAGGACTAATAGTAGTAAAACTCATGCACTAGGGAAAAGAAATTGAAAATTAGGGTTTTAATTTTGAAAATTTGAAAGGAGGGAAAGTCAAAATAAAAAATAGGGTTATCCAATTTAACCTCTTAATTAAAATTTTAAGACTTTGAAATGAAGAAATCAATTTAATTTTTAAAATTAGGGTATACGTAATGAATCACTTAATTTTAAAATTCAATTTGACAATGAAAATGTTGAAATTTAGATTTGTTTTCGACCTTAGGGTGACCTTAAATCAATAAAATTTCACAAATCTCTGAAATTGTGCAATAAAATGCAGTCAAAACAAGCTCCCAAAATTTGAGTAGAAAAAGTCGGGAGCAATTAGGTAACGACTTGGTTCGAACACACGGTCCAACCAACATTTTTCCAAATTTTCAGGGAAGCAATATTTTATGATTTTAATGTGAATTCCAGAAGGATATGTAAATTGGAGATGCCTAGATATGTAAAATTAAGCCTTCAAGCTCAAAATAGGGCACACTTAGAATGTTTGATAAAAGTGCTAATTGAAAGGATAACAAAAAGGGCACACCTATGGGCCAACTTTTATGATGTCTAGAGGGACAAAAGGAGATTTTAGATTTAATTGATCCAATTAAATGCTTAAAGGAAGATTTGAAATTAGACGAGATTAATTTAAATTTTAAAATTAGGGTTTGTTGCATAAACCACTTAATTTAAAAAAAATTAATCTGAAAATTTTAATGTTGGACGGAAGGAAAATAAATTGAAGCAAAGACCAAATCTGGAAATTGATTCAAGATTTTACACAATCCACAATTTGAAAATTAAAAATTTCCTTGATGACTCTTCAGATCACCCAACAGACAACCTTTCACCTTCCAAAATTGAGCACCCAAATAATGGTTCTTCACATTCCCTAAAGTGGATTCCTAGGAGGAATCTTTGCCCATTTTGACTTATCTCCATCATTGACACATGTTCACCTCTTAAAAATACAATTAAAATTTGACATATAATACAAATATTAATATCCTTTCTCTCATGTCCTCGAGAACACTTTCTAAGGAGCATGGAGACAAATGAATGACATTGCAAGATTAAATGTCACATATCCTAACATTCTCCCACTTGAAATTATACATTGCAATTACATATAAGAGATACATATAATAAAATTAAGTACAATGATCAAGGCCCATGACCTTTCTACACCAAGACAAGTTTTTCATGGTCACTAGCTTCATAAAATAATCTACAAAATTTATCCAAAGTGTCGACCTTCTCTATCAAGACCTTACCATTCTCAACCATTTTCCACAGAAAGCAATTTTGAAAATCAACATGCTTAGTTCAATCATGATACATGGGATTCTTGGCCAAACAAATAAAATTTTGATTGTCACATCCAATTCTCAGTCTTGCAATCAAAACCAATGCCATTACCAAGTCTTTGTAACCGTACCACCTCCTTAGAGGCATGTTTAGTAGACATATACTTTTCTTTAGTAGTGGACAAAGAAACTATAAGTTTCCTCTTTCTCATCTAGCTCATTGCTCCTCCAAACAAAGTAAATACATGGCCACTAGTGGACCCTCAACTATCCAAGTCACCTACCTAATTTGCATCAAAAAACCTCTCTATGTCCAATGACTTAACCACATCATTAGTACAATGATAAATCAAATACTAATCAAAAGTACCTAAAAAATGTCTAAATACCCTCTTAATAAAAGTCCAACATTGTCTACCAATATTAGACATAAACCTTCTTAGAAATCCCACTAATTGGGCAACATCTGATCTAGTGCAAATTAGTGCATACATTAAACTACCAACAACACTACCATAAAAAACCTTAGACATATCCTCAAAATAATCATTAGAACTAGGACACATATCTAAACTCAACTTTGTACCAACAAGAAATGAAATACTAACTGGCTTACAATCATGCGTATTAAACCTTTGCAAAATAGTATCAACACACGTACTCGATCTTAACCAAAGTATTTTGTGAACATAATCTTTGTTGATCTCCATACCAAGAATGTATTTTTCAGCCCCTAAGTTCTCCATATCAAATGTACCAAAAATTTGTGTTTTGAGCTCTCTAATCTTCACCTTATTGTTACCAATAAACAACATGTCATACACATCAAATATAATGATTTGTATATGATCATAAATAACCTCAATTTAAGCACATTGATCCTCCTCGCTCCTCATATAACCCAAATTCAATGCAAAAGCATAAAATTTATGGCACCACATCCTATATGATTGTTTCAAACCATACAAAGATCTCGTTAACCTACAAACCAATTGTTATTTGAGTTTTGCCACAAAACCATCAAACTACAACATATAAATTTCCTCCTCAAGATCCCCATGAAAAACACTAGTTTAACAACCATTTGCTCTTATCTCGAAATCGCAAGCAACAACAATATGTAATAGGATTTAATAGAATTCAATGTAGCAATAGAAGTAAATTTCACCAAAGTCAACTCCCTCTCTCTCAGAGTAGCCCTTGGCCACCAATATAGCCTTATTCCACTCTAGTTGACTGTCTACTCCAAACTTCCTTTTAAATACTCACTTACAACCAATAGGCTTCATAGGAAAAAATAACAAGATACCAATTGTCACAACTATCCAAGGTCATCATCTCCTCTTGTATGGCCTACATATAAGACTCACTTTCCTCCAAAGAGAGAGCCTCCCTAAAATATCTATGTTCACCATAGTACTAAAATAAATGAATACACAGTGAAAATCTGATGAGATATACCTATCAATTAGATTTTTTTATCTTATGGACCTCCTCAAGGTAGGCATAATGGGTGAGCTACTTATTCTTCTTATTTTGTTTGCTCATCATGCACACCATCTAAAGTCTCTAAACCATCTTCTTCTTTTCCATCCTCAAATCCATCTAATTATTCTTCCACATGTGCATCTTCTTGCTTCTTAATCTTTTTATCAATGTTGAAAGGAAGCCAAGTACATGGAATTAGCTTCTTACACCAATCTTACACAAGAAAGGGTTGCAAAATTATTTTAAACCCTTGTTCAATTACAAAAGAAGATAGGCGCATGTATAAATTTTAAATTTAAACAATTAAAATCAACAAATCATAACATAATGATTTATGTGGGAAAGCCCTTTTGGAAGAAAACCCGCACTCCAAAATACACAAGTCGATTGTATAATTTAGTAAAATAGATTATAATATAATTTATTAGAGCTTATGCCCTTTAGAAGTCTTCAAAACTTGCAATTATTTTAGTAGCATAATGGTAGCACAAAAATATTCAACCTATCATGTAATAATGAATAATACAACACTTGTATGAAATGCTTTACAATTTACGCACCCAAAAAAGCATCCTCAATCTTCACCAAAGAAACCAACTAGAAAAAAGCTCAACTCTTATAGGCTCTAGCTTCAACTTTCTTATTCAAACAAAGTATATCTTATCCTTTGGCATACATCACCGAGAAAAACATATCTATCCATAACTTGGGAACCAAGAAAATATAACAAAATGATTTCATCTTTTTACTAGTTTGAAATAGAAATTGTAAATCTAGACTCTTTTCTTAACATAGAAGATTATCAAATTAGTGTTTTCCTCAAAATGGAAACCTTTGACTGTAACCTCCTAAAAAGTAGGACCTCCAAAGTAATCACCTATTTCCTAAGAGATAGGAATTATTCCATATCTTAGCTCTTAAAAAATAGGGATTGCTCAATAGATTAGCTACTAAAAATAGCAATCATGCTATATACATCACTTGCCATGTAGGATGCCACCTCTCAAAAGAAGACCCACCAAGTGAATGGAAAAATTAGGAATTATCAACTTAGTATAAATAATTATGCACCAAATAATTAATTAATTCAAATTATCAATGTTAGGAGTCAAGGGTTGAGACTCCTTAATCCTTTTATTCCCACTTGACGAGGACTTGTCAAGAGTCTAGTGTAATTAACTGCTAAGGGCCCCAAGTCCCATAGAACTAGCACACCATTTAAACTTCTCTATTCTCATTGGCTTTGTTAGCACATCTACAACATTCGTCAAAGTGTCAACTTTCTACAACTTCACCTTTCCATATTTTACCATATCATGAACAAAATGAAACTGAACATCAATGTGCTTTGTTCTGGCATGGAAAGTAGGATTCTTAGCTAAGATAATAACACTCTGACTATCATAATAGATAATAATATATCCTACATCAAAACAAAAATTAGAACACAATCTCTTGAGCCAAATGACTTCCTTACAAGCATGAATAGTTTCCATGTACTTTACTTTTGTAGTGGATAAAACAACTATATCTTGTCACTTACTCATCCAACTAATAGCACCGCCAAACATCATGAAAATATTTCCATTGGTGGATTTTCCACTATCAATGTCACTGGTCCAATCTAAATCCATATATCCATGAATATTTTCTTAATGCCAAGGTCTAATAGGATAACCATGAAAACACAGGGAATACTCAGAAGTACCACACAAATATTCAAATACTCTCTTCATCACATCCCAATGTACATAGCCATATACTGACTAAGGGCTCTCACTGCTTGGGAAATGGTTGGCCTCATACCAACCATAACATACATAAGGCTACCAACAATACCTACATATGGTACTCTATTTAAGTCCATATCAATAGGAGATTTTGGAAATTCTTCCACATAAAGCTTCATCCCATGTAACACTAGAACAACTAATTGTCTGCAAGGTGCCATGCTAAATCTTGTTGGTCCTCACAACTGGAATGACAACTAGGTAATGAAACACAATTCAGAGATTGGACATCCTTGAATAGCTAGCTTTCCTATAGCAAAGGCTCATTTACTTATCGATCAATGACGTAAACTTAAAATGGGCCAGCACTGTATGTGCACCAAGTTCATATTGCAACCATTCTATCTTACTGTAGGAAAGGAAATTCTTTGAAGTAAACATGCAAAATCATAATGAACTAATACTTAATCAAAATTCAAAACTGGAAATAACTTAAGCAACTACTACCAAATGATAATGTTCTGGAAAGCCAATAGAAACTACTCTACCATTGTGGCTGCAGGAACAAAGAATTGCCGAAATAATTATTGCAAGATGGAAACTATCTGGAAAACACAAAGGATTACTCACCAAGTGGGCCCCCTTGAGTCAGTATCTAGAACTTTTAGATTACAATTGTTAAGATTAAAATCACATTGATCTCTTTATTCCAAATCGACTGTGAAAATACATGAGTATCAAAAAACTGAGTATTATAAATACTATGGTCATTCTCTTATGTCCCCAAGAGGAGAGAGAGACCCCTTTATTTATATGGAAACTTATAACAGATTCCTAACTGATCAACCACATTCCTATGGAATAGGCGAACATGTTTAATTAAACTAAAGAAGAAGTCAACGCAGGAAAACAAAATAACATATGTCCTGTAGCTGAGAAAATATATCATGACTTGCTTCCTAGATCTAAGCTCCACTAAGAATAGTTATAAATGTCTCATAAATCATTCTGCTGAAGAACTAGTCAAGTGGCTTTGATCTCCTTTAATGTTGCTTTTCTTTGACTGGGTCTGCATTGTGGCTACATGCTTGGTGCTCCTTTAAACTGCCACTTAGTCTTTCCTTCTCCTTTGTTGGCCCTGCACCATGATCTTAACGTGTACAACAAACATGTGTATATACTAATGCTAACACGACATAAATTAAACCATACTTAAGATTGATTTAGATATTTGCATAGATAAACCATTTAAAAACCATTATATGACAACCTTAAGTATCGGATAAATCAGTTCTAAAAATACTTAAAAGGTATCAACTAGGAGAGTATCCTGATCCAAATATCATCCAATCACAAGACCTAGGCAGGAATATTATAATAAAAATTTATCAAAATAGAGCCATTATTTAGGCTCATCATCTCCCCCTAACCTAACTTCTTGTTGATCCTCCAGCAATAGGAAAATTCTGAATGCTACCATTGATTCTGAAATTGTCAGTAGTAACCTACCCAAAACCTCCTGCAGACAAACTCCAGTAGAATCCTTTGATTTTCTCCAATCTCATCCTCCTGGTGCATTCTGTTGCTTCACTATATGGTGGATCATTATCCGTGCATCCCATTAGTGGCCATGGGAGGATTGGAGGCTGAAAATTGAGAGGCAACCAATGTCTTCCCTTCATTCTTCCCAAGTGCATATATTTGGGTGCTCTTTTTAGTGTTGCATGGTAGTTTTGTAAGGAGTGTGGCTCAAATTGCTTCAACTCATCTGGTGGGCTATTCCAACGCTGGACCAAATGTCCTATTGCTACCTGTCCTTTGCTTGTAGCCATTTTTTCATATCCTTTATACACCTCTTCTCTTAAGGGTAGAATATCTTTTCCCAATCAAAATAAAGTCTTCTAAGCTCTCTTGATTCAGCCTTCAATGGCAATGAAAGGTCAAATTCTTCCTTTCTATGTATTTGGAACTTCTCTCCTCTTTCTATTTCATTTTGCATCCATGACATGAGATCTCTCAACTGGATATCTCCAATGTAGAGGAGAGGGTTCCGATCAACATCATCAGGAACAACGTAGTTATGTGAATAAAATTCACAGAGTAGATTCTTAATGGTTGTAGGAGATATCTGATAAACATGATAGAATTCCTCAGGTGTCTGCAATAAGGGACTTAGATCCCTAACAATTCTCATCATCTGGAAATAGATATGTTGTGCCTTTAAATACAGAGAGTAAACATGAGGAGGTGCTCGACATTGCATTAGTTGTGGCACCATAGTGGCTACCATTTCCACCTTAGTTTTAAGCTGAGAAATCTCCTCATCTTTTTGTTCAATAATCTTCTTCTGCTCGTTAATTATCCTCTACATTTCTGCTTTCTCCAATTCTCATTCCTGGTAAAGTGCAAGTGCCACTGCATGAGTGGTAAGGGAAGTAGGTGGTCTATGAATAGGTGCTCTAGGTTTCATCTTTTCAACTCTTCTCCCTGCTTCAATAACTTGTTCTACAGTGGATGCTAAACTATCAAGCCTATCAAAACCTACTTCTCCCTGCAACTGCTCATCAATGTTCTACAGTTCTTCCTCTTCATATAGCTACACATCAATGTTATGTAGTTCTTCTTCTTTATCTTTTTCTTCTTCCCTTTGGAGTTCCCTAAGTGGAGAACAAGGAACATCATTGTGGGATGGATTATGTGGCTCTTGTTCTGGAGAATCAACCATAATGGTGACATTCGGCTCCACTGATTGGTCCTAATTTTTAAGCTTTTTCTGGAGCCTACCACTGCTTCTCTGAGATTTTCCTTTAATGGTTGTAAGAATACTTCCTGTAGCTAATTCCTCAACTACTTTAGTGGTTATAGGAGAAACTGTTTTGTAACTTTCCTTTTCTTGGCAATAGGAGAGGGTAAATTCTCACTTTTACTTTTATCCTCCTTCTTTTCTATGTCAACATGTTTTGCTTTGCCTTTTTCCTTTTGTGTGGCAGCCCTAGTTTTCATTAGGCTTTGAGAAGGAACCCCTGCTGTAGCTTTTTCTTGTAAGGGTTCCTCTGCTGCAGGAACATTTTTCTCTAGTGATATTTTGGAGGATGAGGGTTCAATAGGGGAACCAGGTTTCTCAAGATTTTCAATATTTTTCCTCTCTTGAGATGGAAGTGGTTCCACTGAACCCACGTTTTCTACCCTAAAATTTCAACAAATTTATTCTAAGACATTGGAGAGACATCTCTTAAATATCTTTCAACCAACAACTTAATTAGACAATGATGAGAAACCTCAGTGGGATTTGTGACCCACAATATTCGCTTACTGGCCAATAAGGAATATTATTGCTACAATAGGGGCATGCACATGTAGGAAGGCCAAGTGCCTAGAGCTCACTGCTCAATTACAAAGGAAGTCACATTGACTTACAAAAATGGATTAAGCTAATCCAATGTCTTGTACTACTTCAGATTGGCATTTGCTATGTCAGTTTTAGTACCGGTTTAAGCTTTGCTTCTTACATAAACCTTTTACCAACAATTCACATATTGGGTCTGTTATTACTTTTTCATACTTCGCATCCTATCTCTTGTAAAGCGGAAAATCGCGATCGAACCCTAGTTGCCCTCCCCTCTTCCAACTCCGAGGAGAGAGAAGGGAGGTTCGCTAGGGTTGATGGTTTTCACTTAAGGGAGAGACTTTACATTCAAAAGAGGGGTTGAAACCCACAAGATCCAATCCCATGCAATGCAAGATTGGATGCTAAATGAGTTTCAAGGGTTAAGAAAGCAAGGCTACCCTCTTTTGTAAAGAATGTTGATAGAAGAATTAAGCTAGGAATGCATAGAAAGTGAGAAAGATTCGCTTATAAACTGAGTTAGGGATATAGGATGAAGCTGCGGACCTGGAATTAGCAGTAAAATGTCGATACGGCGCTGTCCTGCAAATTTGAGCGAAAGTTGTCGGGACGATGGCGCCCGGTGCCACGGTCCTTTGAAAAATCCATGAAACGAAGGGGGATCTGTTCGTCTCTGGACAAGGATTCCAGATCTTCAATTTCAGTCGCGTACCTGCAACCTTGTTCTAAGGATGTTTGTATCCTTATGTGCGAAGGTATAGATGTTGTATGTTGTTGTAGTATGTTGTATGTAGTATGTGATCTCCTCTTCAATGGTTGAATCCTTGTCTTGAATGCAACACTTAGCCTTGAATGGAGACTTAGAAGGAATGCTTGAATGCTTGAATGCTTGAATGTTTGAGTATAGTTTCCACGCCTTGTACACATATGACCTTCTTACTTTCATCTTCTACCCAAAATGAGAGAGAAAATGTAGTTTATATACTTGTCAATTAGGGCTAATAGACTGATTTTCCCGACCTTAGGCCGACCAGGAAAGTTAATTTCCAAATTGCAAACAAAAAGACCCGAAGTCTCATAGGAGACCGGGCCCAAAATAGGCCCAGGGACCAGGGCGCTGGGCGCCCTGGTCCTGAAGGACCAGGGTGCTGGGCGCTCTGGTCCCACCTCCCTAGACAGCAGGGTGCAAGGAGGTTCAGGCCAGGGTGCTTGAAAAATGCAGTTTTCAATGTCGTGAGCAAGTTTCAGGGTCTCCATTCAGGTTGCGTGTTGCGTCGCCATCGTGAAGACCGAAATGCAGTCGAAATTGCAAGTGTCGCAATTTTAGGACGCTACATTTAGCCCCCACTTTAGCGGGAGTATGTATGCTCATACTTCCAGTAAAGTACAAGGAAACAACATTGAAAGACTTTCACCACGTCAAGGAGGCAAGATACACCAAGCCCCCAGTGGACTAAGGATCTTACGACTTCGATTGACAAAGTAAAAGGGAAGATCACGAGGGAGAACCATGACTGTCAGTAGTAAGGTTCCCTCACTATGAGTCATGTAAAAGAAATACCAAAAAATTTCAAGGCAAAGCTAAGTTCGCCAAGAAATTTTCAAGTATCCTGAAGAGATAGACAGGGTGTATGCCCCCCTACGTTAAAGCGATCGCACACGCCTCAATGGGGGTGATTGTTTTAACGTAGTGATACACATAAGAAATGAGAAAGGAAAGGAGCACGTTATCACAAAGATTTAGCCCCCAAGTGTGAGATAAACCCAAGGATAATAGACACAAAACACAAAGCACGAGGTGACTTCACTTTCCTCGGAGTCAGTATGCTGTATGATAATTCATGTATATATATCATATGTATGTATGCATAATTGTTCTTCATTCCCCAATCAAGGAAGGTCACCTAGAAGAAGGGAACACATGTGTCTTTTGAGTCAACATGAGAGAGATCTAGAGATCTCAATGCTTTGCATCATCCTCAAGTAGACAACACTAAGGAAAACAAATAGAAGAATGAGAATAACATATAGAAGAAGTAACAAAAGAGAGGAGGAGAGAATCTGCTATGCTAATGAAACTAGTCTAGCACGTCATCTACCCCCCGATCTTGCTGATCAATGTTTCGGGAAGGTAGGGAACACGCTAGAGGAGGAACATCCAACACAGCAGATGGAGCTATCACAAGATCCAAACAAGGGCTATGTTCATGTTCCAAGCCACATTGTTCTTGTCTAGGAGCTAGGATAAGTGCTTTAGAAAATTCATTAGATAAATGGTTATCAACATCAACAAGTTCATATTCACTATCAGAAGCAAGAGGAGTAACATTTTCATCATGAATAACATTTTCATCTATATCATCATCAAGATTTATAAAAATAGGATCTTTAACTCGCACAGGATCAAGACCATCATGCATCTTATGTTTAAGAGATTTAGGCTCAATGTCCGGCTGAGGAGAAAATGGAATAATGCTTGTTGAAGGTGTTTTTGGAGATTATAAAGTTTGAGAGACAGTTGCCTAAGCTCTAAGACGACGCTTTCGTCGGCGTTCACGTGCAGAATGATTTCGTCTAGTCTTAGTAGGAAGTTGAGAAGATTGAGGAGGAGGAATGTTCTCATCCTTATCACTTGGGTGTTTAGGTTGTGGTCTCTTAGGCTGAATAATAGGAGAAGAGGAGGGTCTCTTCTCTCTATAGAAGAAAGGAGGAGGAACTGCTCCATATAAAGGAGGAATTTTTGGTTTAGGGAGAAGACCAAGTCCATCATGACGAGGAGGTATAGGTCTACTCTTAGAAGGTTTATCAGGCATAGACATAGTCACATCCATGGGGATGGGTTGGGAATCTTCTTGAGGAAAGACATTAGTTTTATCTTTCAAAGGGAGAACTTCCTTCTCAAGAATGATAGGAATATCAAGTTTAGGTGTTCTAGGTTCACTTAGAGATAGGATCATATCTGTTTTCCACTTTTGATAAGATTTGAAAAGATGATCACTTCGCGGAGGAAGAGATTGGAATTGTTTAGGCCAAAAGTAATCAATAGGAACGCTAGAAGTTCTTTCAGCTGGTTTAAAGAGACTATGATTGACAGTAACAACTTCACCATTATGGGGAAATTTCAAACACTTATGAATAGGAGAAGCAATAGCTTTCATGGAAGATAGACAAGGATAGCCAAGCTTCACACAAAATTGTTCAGATGAAAAAATAATAGCAAAGTTCACATCAAGGGATTTGTTATGGACCTCAATAGGCAATGTAATAGAACCAATTGCAGGAGAAGAAAATGCATCAAATAGTTTCACAATCACATCTGTTTTGTCATAGATCACTTGATTCAATTGCAAAGTAAAAAGAAATTCTTCAGTAATAACATTAACCATGCACGAAGGATCAATAAGCACTCCACGGCAAGGTGTATTCTTGACTTTTGCAACTATGTATAAAGGACCATCAGGTGCTCTAATGGTTTCACTAGAATCAAATGTGATGGAAGGTTCTTTAGGGATTTCTTGCTGCTCTACAAAGTTAATCACATTCGGAGTCATAGACACAAGACCATCAGATGAGAGAGAGGAATCATTAGCCTCAATTGCATTAGAGGTATGAGAAGGTAATGGATCAATGAAAATCTGAAGATTTTGATTAGGAGGAGCTACAGATGTATTGCCTTTATCATTCACTCCAGAAACAGAAATAGTGTTATTATCAATCAAATCTTGAATTTTACCCTTTAAAGAAAAACATTTTTCAGTATCATGCCCAGGCTGACGATGAAATTGACAAAAAGCTTTGTTATCAAAATAAGGTGAAGTAATCTTTGCAGGATCAATTTGTCTTATAGGAGGAAGAGTAAGCACATTTTGTTCCAATAACTTATTCATAATACTATGCAATGATTCATTCAAAGGAGTATACTTTCTTTCTTTCTTGAAAAATTTAGAAATAAGAGGCACACCTGATGCTGCATTCACATTGTTGTTGATGATGTTTTCATTGAATTTGATGGAATCTCTGTTTGGTTTAAACTTCCCAAATGGTTGTTGACTACTATCACCCTTATCACTCGGAGCCATAGGATGTGATTGTTCCATTTGACTCACAGTCAGTTGATAATTGTGAAGAGTTGCACACAACTGTTGGAAAGAAGTAAACTCAGAAAACAGAAGTTTGTCTCGAATATCTTTTTGTAAATTAGAAATAAAGATTCTTTGAATATCATTGTCAGGCATTGGAAAAGAAATTTGAGCATACAAATGCTTATATCTACCAATGAAATCAGTCACTTTTTCTTTAACACCTTGTTTACAATGCATTAAATCAATCAAATTAACTTTAGGACTTATATTGTTTTGAAATTGTTGAATGAAAGCATTTGCAAGTTGTTCAAAAGAAGTAATAGAATAAGAAGGCAACGAGCAATACCATTGTAGGGCTTTGTCTCTTAATGTTCTAGTGAACAGTTTTGCAAGCAACCTTTGGTCATAAGCAAAATCAGTACATATTGTTTGAAAGGTCTTAACATGTGTTAGAGGATCACCTTTACCATTATAAACCTCCAAATGCGGGATTTCAACATGTTTAGGAGGGATAGCTCGAACGATGTCAAGAGAAAGTGGGCTCACAACATCAAATGTGGGCACACTAAACTTAGATTGATTCATAGAGGCAATTTGTTGCTGTAAAGAAGAGACAGTTTGTGCAAGATTGTTAATGGTCGCTTCAGTCGAAGAGTTCATATTAGGTGTGTTAGATTGAGATGGAGGTGTTATGTTATTGAAAGAAGGTAAAGAGTAAGGTGGTGGGACTCTATGATAGTCAGTCATAGGAGATGATTGGACAAGAGGAACACTACAAGGAGGAATGGAATGATTGAATGAATTGCCCCCTTGCGTCATGTTCATTTGTGGAGATATAATAGGGACACTTATTGAAGGAATGAATGAAGAAGTCGGATTAAATGAAGGAAGAGGGTTAATTGAAGAGGAAGGATTGCCCCCATGACTGGTGATCACAGGAGGAATGTCTTGTGTAGAAGTAGCCATTATGTTTGATGTAAAGGTAGGTATGCTAGCAATAGAAGTCATCAAAGGAATAGAATGATTGACTTGTGTAGGAGGTTGTGTATAACCTAAAGATTCGGCACAACTCTTCATAGGCATCACATTCGAATCCACGATGTGTGCAATACCACGCAAAATATCAATTCCATTCTTATCACTTTGAAGCATATGTTTTAGACCCTCAATTAAAGGAAGAGCTTGACTATCGGGATACTCATGAGACATCCATTGGTGAAAATCATCAAATTGGTTATCCAATTTCGAAAGTTGTTCAACAGAAACCTCATGGAGAGCTTCTTCATCATTAGGAGGATTAGAGGAATTACCCATGTCCTCGTTAAAAAGGCTATTCAAATTAGGTTCCATCTCCTCAATAGTTAAACCTCGGAAAGACTTAATTCTACGGCTTCGTCTAACGGGAATAGTGTAAGTAGGGCTTATTGTTGTAAAACTCATGCACTAGAAAGAGAGAGAAGATTTTGAATTTAGAGGTAGCAATTTTCAGTAAAATTGTAAGGAAGTAAAGTAGCGGAAACAACTTCCTACACTAACCTTGAAAGGAGGGTAATGCAAAACTTTTTTAGATCGTTACAACAGTTATAGAAAATAGAAATAGATATAATAGCAATCATACCACAACACAATGATTTACGTGGGGAAAACCCTTTCGGGAGAAAAACCCCATACTCCAAAAGCAGCTCAATATTTTATTCAGCAATCAAAAACAGATTACAACATACTTGCAGAGCAAGCTCTTCGCAGGAGTACCATTAATCAGAGATTCAGAGGCAACTCAATAGCCATAAGACTCTTACACACAACCTCTATCTCACACACCTCATAAATAGGAGATACAATACAGGAAACCGTCAAACGGTATTACAAAACCATGGGCTAAAACCACCCAATAAGGTGTAGCCGACCTTATCTCCCATCTAGATGCCCTATGACATGTTAAAGCACACATCAACATGTGTCGCTCCCTTTTACAGCTCATTTATGTATCTGATACAAATTATTTTTCCTATTTCAGGAGTACAAACTTCCAGAGGCCATAACTTGAGAACCGGGTGTCCGATTGACGAACCGTTTGAAGCGCCGGAAAGCTCGCGAAGTGCTCTATCACCTCGTAACCCGCTTCACCGGTTACAGCCACTTTTTAGAGCATTTCGGAGCCTCTAAAGTCCCCAAAATTAATTTTAAATATTTTATTGCACCCCTCCAAGACGAAAACATTAATATCTTCAAAACTAGCCGTGACCTTGCGACGCAACTTTACTGGACTGCTTATTTAACCAACCAGAAGCTTTAGGGAGAGTTTCGCACCATTTCGTGCTCAAATGAAAACTTACTATAAATAGTAACCTCGCATAAATGCAAGGTTGAGACACCATTTTTCCCAACAAATCTCCCACTTGTCGAACACCTTGCAAGAGCGGAAGGGAATGTCAACACAATGAATCAATTGCTAGGGGCCATAAGGCCCATAGACTCTGAACACCATCTGAACTTCTCTGTGCTCACAGCCTTACTTAAAGCATCTGCAACATTCATCAAAGTTTCCACCTTAACCAGCTTCACCCTACCATCTTCGACCATATCTCTAACAAAATGATACTGAACATCAATATGTTTGGTCCGAGCATGAAATGTCAGGTTCTTAGCTAGGCTAATTGCACTCTGACTGTCACAGTAAACTGTCACTATACCTTGTTTTATTCCAATATCCGAACACAGTCTCTTAAGCCAAATGGCCTCTTTACAAGCATGAGTAGCTGCCATATACTCTGCTTCAGTAGTGGATAAAGCAACCACAGCCTGTCGCTTACTCATCCAACTAATTGCACCACCAAACAAAGTAAACATATAAGCACTGGTGGATCTTCTGCTATCAATATCACCTGCCCAATCTGAATCCACATAACCATGGATATCAAGGGAAGTCATGTCTCCAACTGAATTACCATGATAACACAAAGAATACTCTGAAGTACCCTTCAAATATCTGAAGACTCTTTTGACTGCATCCCAATGAACTCTACCAGGATTAGACATATATCTAGAAAGTACTCCCACTGCTTGGGCAATGTCTGGTCTAGTACAGACCATAGCATACATCAAGCTTCCAACCGCACTCTGGTAAGGCACTCTGCTCATGTCTTCCATCTCCAATGGGGATGTAGGACAATCTGAAATAGATAGTTTCGTTCCAACTGTAAAAGGAACACTCAATGGTCTACAATTCTGCATGTTGAACCTCTGTAACACTGAATTCACATACTTACTCTGGCCTAGCCATAGCTTTTTGTTCACCCTATCTCTTCTAATTTCCATCCCAAGAATGTGCTTTGCTGCACCAAGATCTTTCATTTCAAATTTAGCAGCGAGCTGAGACTTCAGTTCTGAAATCATACCTTTCCCTTTACCAATGAATAACATATCATCAACATACAATGCAATGAATAAGAAATGATCACCATCAGATTTATAATAAACACAGTGATCTGATTTAGAACGTTCAAATCTCAAACTCAACACATATGTATCAAATTTCTGGTACCACATCCTAGGACTTTGTTTGAGGCCATACAAAGATTTCTTCAATTTACAGACCAAACTACTTTTGCCTTTCACCACATAGTGCTCCGGCTGTGTCATATAAATATCTTCCTCCAAATCACCATGAAGGAAAGCAGTTTTCACATCCATTTGCTCAACCTCTAAATCATAAGCAGTAGCAATAGAAAGCAAAAATCTAATGGACGTCATTTTTGCAACAGGAGAAAATATCTCACCGTAATCAACACCCTCAACCTGAGAGTAGCCTTTTGCAACCAACCTTGCTTTATACTTCTCAATGCTTCCATCTGAACCATTCTTTTTCTTGAACACCCATTTACAACCAACAGGTTTTCGTCCTTAAGGCAATGGTACAAGATCCCATGTATCATTCTTTTTCAAAGCTGCCATTTCTTCCTCCATAGCAATCTTCCAGGATTCTGCATCATTCATACCTAATGCCTCTTCTACAGATTTCGGTTCATCCACACTAGTATTCAGAGCAAAAATACATCTCCAATCATCAGGTGAATACCTTTCAGGTGGTTGTCTATGTCTTGTAGACCTTCGAACAAGTTGAGTTGGAGGTTCTTCCTCCTCTTCTGAAGATTCAGAGCTAGACGAGCTCTCCTCAAATTCTTGCCTATCTAGGGGTCTCGATTCAACTCTTTCAGGTGTAGAAGGAAGTTGAATCACATCTTCTTTTTTAGTCTGTTCTGGCTTCAATGTAACAGAAGGAGACTTAATTTCTCTAAAAATAACACTTCTACTGTGAATTACCTTTTGTGCAACAGGGTCCCAAAGCTTGTATCCTTTCACACCATAACTATACCCGATGAAGATACATTTCACAGCCTTGTTCTCCAACTTTGTTCGCTTCTCCTTTGGCACATGTGCATATGCCTCGCAACCAAAAACTCTAAGATGTCTCAATGAAGGCTTGTGACCTAACCATGCTTCCATAGGCGTTTTATCAACAAGAGCTGATGTAGGAGACCTGTTAATCAGGTAGCAAGCAGTGGCAAGAGCTTCAGCCCAAAACTTTTGTTCAAGACCAGCACCACTCAACATACTCCTAGCCTTTTCCATCAGTGTCCTGTTCATTCTTTCTGCAACTCCATTCTGCTGTGGAGAATACGGAGTTGTCTTCTGCCTGTTAATTCCACAGTCTTTACATAATCTATCAAAATCATTAGAGCAAAACTCACCGCCATTATCAGTTCTCAAACATTTTATTTTCTTTCCAGTCTGCAACTCAACCATTGCTTTAAATTCTTTAAAACGACTAAAAACTTCAGATTTACTCTTTAGAAAATATACCCATGTCCTTCTACTAAAACCATCAATAAATGAAACATAATATGTGGATTTTCCAATCGAAGAGACATCTATTGGACCAAACACATCAGAATGGATAAGATCCAAAACACCACAAGTTTTATGAGAACTCGAGTAAAACTGAACGCGGTTTTGTTTTCCATAAATGCAATGCTCACAGAAATCAAAGTCAAGATTACAGTCATTCAAACCTTCAACAAGGTTTTTATTTTTCAAGGTCCTTAGACCCTTTTCTCCAATGTGACCAAGTCTCTGGTGCCATAACATAGTCTTCTCTGCAGGTAACTTTGCTTCAGACGAAAGAGCACCCTTAGGTACCCAAAAACCATTTCCATCTGCTGAAGGTGAAACCTTCAAATCTTCCAGTGAAGTATCTGCAGATTTGCTTTTTACAGAAGTGATATTACATTCAACAGTGTATGCTTCAAGCTTATACAAAGTGCCAAACCTGACACCTCTAGCAACTACCATAGCACCTTTAATCATCTTACATCCTGCTTCAGAAAAGACTACCTGCACACCCGCATCTATCAGTTTGCTCACAGATAACAAGTTTCATTTTAATCCAGGGATATGCAGCACACCATTAATCCTTTTTATTATACCATCAGAAAACCTGATTCTAACTTTACCTCGACCAACAATGTCTAGATGTGAATCATCACCCAAGTACACCTTACCTCCATTAAATCCTTCATATTCAGAAAACCAATCTCTATTGGAAGTCATATGAAAAGATGCACCTGAGTCAATTAGCCAGGCATCATTACCTGCATGAGTCGCTAAAGCCGCAATAAATGCATCGCCATCTTCCTTGTCAGACTCAGAATCAGAATCGAACTTTTTCTTTTTCTTTTTCTTCTTTTCTTCTTTGCAGTCCTTACGGATGTGACCCGGTTTACCGCAGTTCTAGCAAATGACTTTGGACTTTCCAGGAGATTTCGATCTCCCTTTGGATTTGGACTTGTCGCGCTTCTCATTCTTCTTGCCTTTCTCCTTAGGTCTTCCACGAACGGTTAGGGCTTCCTTTGAACTGATGGATACCTTCCTTCGCATCTCTTCACCGAGTAGAGCACCCACCACGTCTTCAGATTTCAAAACAATAGAAGTACTACCGATAGCCATAACAAGAGAATCCCACGAATCAAGCAAAGAACAAAGCAAGATCTGACATTTATCCTCCTCGTCCATCTTAACACCGACGGATACTAATTGAGCCACCAACATATTGAATGCTTCCAGGTGGTCTGCAATTCGTCCACCCTCTTCCATCTTCAAGGAATACAATTTCTTTCTTAAGAAAATTTGATTTAATAAAGATTTCACTTGATACATCTCACCAAGCTTAGTCCATAGCTTCTTTGCAGAGTTCTCTTCATGGACATTGATTAGAACAGAGTCTGCCAGGCACAGTCTGATTAGACCCTTGGCTTTTCGGTCCATAACATCATACTGAGCTGCCGCAGTAGGATCTGAGGGCCTTTGGACATTCGCATCAACAGCATCCCAAAGATCTTGATCTATTAGCAGATCTTCCATCTTCAGCTTCCACATCTCAAAATTACTTCCATTAAATTTCTCCACCTCTATTCTCCCTGACGAACTCGCCATCTGAATATTCCTGCAACAAGATCAAAAAGTGTCTTCTGCACAAGTTCCCACTCAAATCTGGATTAGTTCAAAAAACCCAACTGCCCACAATTGAAACCAAAGGTGATCAGGCTCTGATACCACTTGTAAGGAAGTAAAGTAGCGGAAACAACTTCCTACACTAACCTTGAGAGGAGGGTAATGCAAAACTTTTTCAGATCGTTACAATAGCTATAGAAAATAGAAATAGATATAATAGCAATCATACCACAACACAATGATTTACGTGGGGAAAACCCTTTCGGGAGAAAAACCCCATACTTCAAAAGCAGCTCAATATTTTATTCAGCAATCAAAAACAGATTACAACATACTTGCAGAGCAAGCTCTTCGCAGGAGTACCATTAATCAGAGATTCAGAGGCAACTCAATAGCCATAAGACTCTTACACACAACCTCTATCTCACACACCTCATAAATAGGAGATACAATACAGGAAACCGTCAAACGGTATTACAAAACCATGGGCTAAAACCACCCAATAAGGTGTAGCCGACCTTATCTCCCTTCTAGATGCCGTATCAACATGTGTCGCTCCCTTTTACAGCTCATTTATGTATCTGATACAAATTGTTTTTCCTATTTCAGGAGTACAAACTTCCAGAGGCCATAACTTGAGAACCGGGTGTCCGATTGACGAACCGTTTGAAGCGCCGGAAAGCTCGCGAAGTGCTCTATCACCTCGTAACCCGCTTCGCCGGTTATGGCCACTTTTTAGGGCGTTTCGGAGCCTCTAAAGTCCCCAAAATTAAGTTTAAATATTTTATTGCACCCCTCCAAGATGAAAACATTAATATCTTCAAAACTAGCTGTGACCTTGCGACGCAACTTTACCGGAATGCTTATCTAACCAACCAGAAGCTTTAGGGAGAGTTTCGCACCATTTCGTGCTCAAATGAAAACTTACTATAAATAGTAACCTCGCATAAATGCAAGGTTGAGACACCATTTTTTCCAACAAAAATCAGCCAATCTTCTAGATTTAAGCTGTTAATTGCAATCACGATAGTCTCCCGAAATTTCGGAAAAAATGTCCGGGACCGTGGCGCTCGGAGTGCAACACGGTCCTTGCAATTTTTTTCGAAATTTGTAGGGATGAAAGGTATGATGATTTTAAAGCTAATCTGAAAAAATTGAGTGATTTTACGATCTGTAGATAGGCCAAATTAAAGTTGCAATCTCGAAATTGAACCCTACCAAGATTGTCGAAAAATGCAAAAATTTGAATTTTGAAAAAGAGAGGGAAACTGAAATTTTGAATTTTATGATTTTAGAGGGAATGTCAAGAGCAATGCAAATTTTGAAATTTAAAAATTGACTCAATTTCACGCAGAATTCAATTTTGAAAGCGAAAATTAAAGTTGTTGTAATTAAGCATTTAATTTCAAAAGTCACAAATTGCAAGAATTTGAATAAAGCACTGAAATTTCGAATGAATGATAACACACTTTTCAGATTTAGGACAGTAAGAACACAATTTTGACACAAAATTTCAATTTCGATGATTTTTGAATGATTAGAAGCATTAATCCAAGCAATCCCTAGACCAACTTTGACTGTAATTTTGAAAGTGTTATAATTGACAAAATCAGCCAAAATTCTGGATTTTAGCAGGAAAATACAGTAAGATCTCGCTCCCGAAATTTTGGAAAAAATGTCGGGGACGATGGCGCTCAGAGTGCACACGGTCCTCGCAACTTTTTTCCAAATTTTCAGGGATGAAAGATATTGTGATTTTATTGCAGAATCCAAAGTTACAGCTGATTTGGAAATGTTTTTATCAGTGAAATTGTCGGACAAAGGTTGAATCAAGAGGGTTTCAAAAATTAGGGTTTTGACACTTAACCACTTAATTTTCAAAATTAAGGCACAAATATGAATTGATAATTTGTAATAGAAGGGCAGATCTGAAACAAGCATTAACAATTAAATATTTCACAAGTTCAATTACTAAAAAGAAATTTTAGGGTTTTTATGCAATCACCTCTAAAATTTTGCAAAAGATCAAACATGGAAATGTAATGAAAGAATCAAATTTCAGATCTAATCATGAATAATCAGAAAGGATGTTCACGTCGGGTTCACCAAAATGTAAAGCAGAAAATCGCGATCGAACCCTAGTTGCCCTCCCCTCTTCCAACTACGAGGAGAGAGAAGGGAGGTTCGCTAGGGTTGATGGTTTTCACTTAAGGGAGAGACTTTACATTCAAAAGAGGGGTTGAAACCCACAAGATCCAATCCCATGCAATGCAAGATTGGATGCTAAATGAGTTTCAAGGGTTAAGAAAGCAAGGCTACCCTCTTTTGTAAAGAATATTGATAGAAGAATTAAGCTAGGAATGCATAGAAAGTGAGAAAGATTCGCTTATAAACTGAGTTAGGGATATAGGATGAAGCTGCGGACCTGGAATTAGCAGTAAAATGTCGATATGGCGCTATCCTGCAAATTTGAGCGAAAGTTGTCGGGACGATGGCGCCCGGTGCCACGGTCCTCCGAAAAATCCGCGAAACGAAGGGGGATCTGTTCATCTCTGGACAAGGATTCCAGATCTTCAATTTCAGCCGCGTACCTGCAACCTTGTTCTAAGGATGTTTGTATCCTTATGTGCGAAGGTATAGATGTTGTATGTTGTTGTAGTATGTTGTATGTAGTATGTGATCTCCTCTTCAATGGTTGAATCCTTGTCTTGAATGCAACACTTAGCCTTGAATGGAGACTTAGAAGGAATGCTTGAATGCTTGAATGCTTGAATGTTTGAGTATAGTTTCCATGCCTTGTACACATATGACCTTCTTACTTTCATCTTCTACCCAAAATGAGAGAGAAAATGTAGTTTATATACTTGTCAATTAGGGCTAATAGACTGATTTTCCCGACCTTAGGCTGACCAGGAAAGTTAATTTCCAAATTGCAAACAAAAAGACCTGAAGTCTCATAGGAGACCGGGCCCAAAATAGGCCCAGGGACCAGGGCGCTAGGCGCCATGGTCCTGGGGGCCCAGGGCGCCCTGGTCCTGAAGGACCAGGGTGCTGGGCGCTCTGGTCCCACCTCCCGGGACAACAGGGTGCAAGGAGGTTCAGGCCAGGGTGCTTGAAAAATGCAGTTTTCAGTGTCGTGAGCAAGTTTCAGGGTCTCCATTCAGGTTGCGTGTTGCGTCGCCATCGTGAAGACCGAAATGCAGTCGAAATTGCAAGTGTCGCAATTTTAGGACGCTACATCTCTATATCAAAATGATCTACAATGATCTCATACATATGAGTCATGTTACAATCCGCCATGTCAGCTTACAAAATATTTTACATTAATTTACAAAATACATTAATATAAAATTGTTGTCGGCTAGGGTGTCGGTGTTCTATATGTCGGTGTAGAATCTGCTGGTGCTGGTATTTGTGTCAGTCTGCCAGTGTCACATGATTGTAAGGTTGCCATCAATGAAAATACCTACAATCGCCTACAATTTCTCATTGGAGTGTGCATTTGCCAACAATCTCTCCCTTTGGCATTGATGGCAACACTCATGAGAAAAATTCAAGAATGTATCCAAAAATTTGAAGTCCAAAAATTTGCCAAAAAAAACTGTATGTCCAAAAAATGTATGCTCCCCCTGAGCAGATAATCTCTACTTCCTTCTAGCCATTTTTCTCATCACACTACTCCCCCTTTGACATCAATGACAAAGGTTGTCATTCACTGTTAGTGGAGTCCTTCCTGTATTCTTGTAACCAGTGGGTTACAATCTGAAAAATATCTATCAAAATCAAATTTATACCATTAGTGAATGTTTTGCTGTCTTTTATTGCCTCTTGTGTTCTCTGCACTGTACCGGTGAGTATGTGCATTTGTTCTTCCGGTTTCTTCAGTCCGAGAACCAGAGCCTCAGATATTTCTTTTCTCAAAGAATGAGGTATTCTAGTCTTGGACCAAGTCTGCATTTCAAGTCCTTTTCTTTGTCCTTTATTCTCTCTCTGTCCTTTTCTAACTGCTTGATTTTCTCTTCTTGCTTTGCAATCTTCTTTTCTATCTCCAAAAATGAATCTGATGATCCTATCATATTGTCAGCAATATTGTTAATCTTATCTTGTCCTTTGTTGATTTCCTTGTCAAGGTCTTCTGTTAAGACATTTGTTTTACAAGTGTCCTTGTACAGTTTCTTAAAGGCAAAAATTATTTCTCCAAGTTTCGGTAATAGGGTATCCATTTTCTCCTTGTTCTTCTTTACAATATCCTCAAAGAATTTCTCTTTTTCTTTAATCATTCTTTCCTTAAATGTATCCTCATTTATTTTATCAATCGTCAGAATATTGTCGGTGATGAACTTAGACAATGTGTCTAGTTGACTTAAAGAATCCTTATTATCAACAATGCACTTTGGTGCTATCATTTTAAGAATTGGAATTGTATCATCAATAGCCTTATAGGCTTGTGTATTACATTATGTGATCTTCTTTATTGAATCCAACAAGATCTCTGTTACATTTGTAGGTCTGAATTCTGCCATAGAAGTGCCAGATGATTGTCCAACTATTTGCACAATAGCCATGCTACCGGTTGTAGTCATTACCTTACTTGATTCGACCTTGAGTAGGTCAGTCTATGTTTGTATTTCTACAAGTAGGGGTTTGGGTTTTTCAGTTTGGGCCGGTGGCACTATCTCTATCTGAACTTGAGCCTCAACCTGTACGTGTTTTGTTTTCTCTATCTTTGTCTCCGATGGTTTCTCTGAGCTTTCAACTATTGGTTTCTTAGATGTAGTCTTAGTTTGTACCTCTGAACTCTCTTTTGTCGGTTCTTCAGATGGATTTTCTGTTGTTTCTACCGGTCTCTCAGTGGTATCCTCAACTGGTTGCTCTACCTGTGTAGGTTTTTCTATGCTTATGTCAACCTCTGCAATCGGTGACTCAGTAGTCACATATTTCTCCTTATCATCAGTGGTTTCTCTATCAACCACAACATTTACTTCCTGGGTGTCTATATTCACAGCATGCAAAATTTTAGACTCAGGATTCGTATCCTCTAGTGGAGTCTCCATACTCTTTGTGGCCGGTTGACTATCAGTAGTATCTACCGGTGGAGTATCTGAAAGAGGTGGGGGCACATTATCAGTTATTTTAAGGCTTGGAGGTCCACCTACCTTACCTTTCCCCTTATCTTTGTCCTTTTGATATACTCTGATGGTTTTTAGTCTTTTTAGTTCTTCCTCTTTTTCTTTTTCCACAAAGAATATATCCCATGCATCTATTGTGTCTTCTGAGACTTCTTTTACTCTGCTAGCCATCAGTGCTACATGCCAGTAAGCAGTGAAGAATACTGCCCGGTTTGCTTCACTGATTAGTTTATCTATTTCATCATTTGAGTTGACAGAATGTACTGCAAGTAATTTTTTAATCTTAATTTTCTTGTCTAGCTCAATGATGGCTAACCTTCTAGCTTCAAGTCTCCTATACAGATCATTTGGAATTTCATCAACAACTTCCATTAAAATTTCTTGTATATATCTAAGTGTAAAATTACATTGTTCTCTATGCTTTACTTATCATCAACTAATAGTGTATTGTATATTTTGTTGATGTTCTTCAACTTACCATCCTCTGTAATTTTACTAAGAAGTTTGTCTAGTGGGGCAATATCTTGTTTCAGCTTCTTCTTCTTAGGAGTCATTTTCTTTGCTAGAGGCCTTACTGCCTATTGTTTCTGTCTTGTTCTTTTTGGTGTAGGAGAGGGTACCGGTGTGGGTTTTCTTTTTCTATCTACCCTTTTAAATATTGTCGGTATATCACTCTTAGAGGAAGTTCCAACTGGTGAAAGATGAGCTTCCGGTTGAAGTCCTTCCAACTCACTTTCACTTATACCAGTTTGTCTCAAAACATCTTCCTTGATTGCTTTAGCCTGTTGGGTTCCTTTCCTTATGGTTGCTTCAACTTTCTTAACCCTTTTCCTTGATTCAATTTCACTTTCTATTGTTTCAACATTTCCAAAGACTTCTTCAGTAGGTTCTTTGGGTGCTTCAAGGAGGGCTTTTGCATAAGTTTCAATAATATTGTCATCTGTCTCATAGCCCATTTCAGTTACCCAGATAGTTCTAGTGATAACTGCCTCCATCCAGATTTCATCTTTCTTAATTGCAAAACAAATTTCCTTCTGATATTTGTCCACAATAGCTTGTGACGGTCTTACTCTAGTTTTCATTCGAGCCTTCAGTGCTTGAAAGTGTTCATTTAAGTTTTTCTCTTGGTTTTCTCCCATATTGTTCAATAGATCCAACAGTTGTTTTCCTACCAGAATATCAAAGCCAAAATCTTTTGGACCAATACTGGGTACTTGTTTTGTTATGTACAACATTAGACAGACAAGCAAATTTCCAAATCTGAATGTTCCTTTCTTATCTCTTTTAATCTTTCCGAGATTGTCTATCAACTCATCTTTGAGCCATTCACATACATCTATCCTTGCATTGTCATTGACCATATCATAGGCACTTTTGATGCATAGGCTAGAAACTGAGTTCAACCTATTTACATGTGTAGCCTTATAACCTAAGACCATATTGATAAATCTAACATTTATGTCTTTTACACCGTTTACCCTTAGAGATCTTTTATCAAATGTTGCGTCAATTAGATTTATCACTGTGTCATTTGAGACCTTCTTTGTTTTGTCAAGTCTATTACCGGTGGAATGTAACCCTGTTACAACTTTTACCGCTTCTTTTGTGATTTTATGAATTGAATCTAACTACAAAAATTCACCATGTACTCTGCTTAACACAATCTTTATGATATCCTTGGGAAAATCCGGGACACTAAGGATTTCAGTAAAACCTAGGGTTTCCACTATTTTATGTTCAGGCTTGACATTTCCAGACTCATCACAAATCACAGTCCTATACATATTTTTGATCTCATCATCACCTAATTACTCAATATGACAACGTATATACATCCTAGGGTCTTCAACATATACAACTCCCTTAGGAATTTGAGAAAATACACCTATGTTATCATCTTTATTTTCTATTTCAGGAACCAATTTAAATATGGGTCTAGGGCGCTTAAAAACCTCAACAACAGTAGGGTTTGCAATAAATTCAGGAGTGGATGAAGATGCCATAGCTATAAATACCTCAATCTGCCTTAAGGATAAATGCTTGGATGAGTTGCTTCACTTCTTCGCTAGGGATGCCTTCGCTTGGGAATTTTCACGCTCTTTGAAGGTTTGAATGCTCAGTGAATGAAAATGGAGCCAAAACACTTGCTTTATAATGTTATTTTCTCCAACTACCACATTTAATGCTTGCTGGTTAAGTCACAACTTAACTCATCTACTGGTATAGAAGTAATTTCAACTTCTCACCATCAACCGAGGGAATAATAGCATGTTTTTCATTTTGTTGCTAAACCCTCAAGGATTTTCTTTTAGTTAGATGAAGAGTCTCCTGTCAGTGGAGTATTACTCTGTTTTTTCAGTGGAAGAATATTCCCTTCAACATTCTGATCTGATTTTCTGATCCATTGTTTTCAGAATTCTTGTTTTATGTCTTCAACCTTTTCTTTACCTTTCAAACTAGGACCTTTGTTATTTGCTGGTGGGGACTTGCTTCTATAGAATTTTGCAATATGTCCAATCTTGTTACAAGCATAACAAGTCAAATTGTTTTTCTGAATAGCTTTCCCATATCCTATGTTGGTATGTGTTCTACATTGATTAGATAAGTGTCCAAATCTTGCACAAACATAACATCTTACATTCATTCTGCAATTTTTTGAATTATGGCCAACTTTGTTGCATTTGGAACATTGACTGGTGGGTGTATTAGTGTTCTGATAATTTCTAGATCTACACTGATTTTCTTTGTGACCATACTTGTTACAGTTAAAGCATTTCCCATTAAATTTGTAAGCATTAGGTTGTCTTACCAGTTTATTGTGATCATGATTGTTTGCAGTACTGGAGCTTTCACCAACTTCAAAGCCAAGGCCATTTGTATCACCATTAGGTTTCTGATTCTTTAGCATGTCAGCAAGTTCTTCTAAACTTTTCTTGAATTTCTCCTTGTGTTGATTTGCAGCAGCCAGTTCATTCTCTAAGATTCCTTTCTGTCTCATGAGTTCAGTTTTGTCATTTTGTGTATGCATCAGATCTGTCTTCAACATATCATTTTTATGACTAAGTCTTGTGTTTTCATTTCCAGCTTCATTTAGTCTTCTAACCAAGTCTTCTTCATTCTTCTTTCTTTCTTCAATTTCTTTACAAAACCTCATAGTCATATCTTGCATCTCATTCTTTATTGTACTAATTTCTTGTCTTAGCTTGTTTACCAATTCATTAAGAGTTTCTTTTTCATTTTCTTCATTTTGCATCTTTTCACAAAGTTCTCTCCTCTTCTTTCTTGCAATAGTAAAATTCTCTTGAAGTGCTTGAATAATATCCTGAGCAGCCTTTAGATCATCTTCAAGTTTGATATTCTTCACTTTTTTTGCTTCATAGTCTGTAAGAGTTGTTTCCAATTGCTTTCTCAAGTTTTCCATCTCTATCAATGTCAAGATCTTCCTCAAGCTATTAGGCTTTTGAAAATAGAGGACTAACATTATTTCTGATTTATCGGTACTCAGTTTTAATATGCTTTTCATGTTTTAAATCAAGTAATTTGATATACTGGTTAGATATTGATTCACCCCCTCCCCTCTCAGTATCTTTGGGAATCCTAACAATTGGTATCAGAGCTTGGTCACAGGTTTGAATCACGTAGGCTGCAACGAGTAACATTGGGAGGGGGATTGTTGGCAGTGGGCCAGCATCCCTCACGGGGATTCGTGACATGGTTTAACAGCCTCCTATGGATTCTATAAGTCTAGTGGTTGTATCGAGCATTGACAGGTCGATCTTTTGGTGCAACGACAACCCTAGCTCGTAACACCTTTATGGGTTTTTATTGCACTTATGGAAAGAAGGTTGTACAATATGTTTGAAACATTCATCATTCTCCCATGGTGTAGATGACTCAAAAGCTTGAAATGATGGGAATGCAGACATGAGAACCTTCCTCAACAAGTTAAATACTTAAAATCATATAATGATACTTCTCTCCATTCAGGCGGAAGAGATTCTCGTCTAGCTCCCTATCTATCTATTACTAAGGGTGGGTCTCCCTACTGTGTAAACTTTACTCTGGCACTACATGCATCCTTAGATTCTGGGTACTTTTATCCATCTGTTGGCAACCTAGTTACTTCTACAATCCATTCCTCTGTCACCACAACTCTCAAACCTTTTACTTGGGCTTCTTAAACTGAAATTGTGTGGGTAAATTCCCTTGCAATTTCCTCATTAAACTTAGTCAGCTTCAGAAAACAATACAGCCACCCATTGTTGCAGAATACTGGCTCACAATCTTGGTCCTGAAGAAGGACTTCATGAACTATCGGTTCATGATGAACAGGTGGACCATCCATTGTAGCAATAACACTTTCTACTCACTAATGGCATAAATTTTTCCAATCCTACAACTAAAATATACTCAATATGCTCTTATTTGGTCGGAACCTAGCTACAATTCTAAAATAACTGTAGGAAGACAAAAGGACAGAGTCCAAAATATCACCTCAAACCAAAAATTTGAAAAATTAAAACTCAATCTGTGATGACATAAGAATTATCTTCTAGAGTAATTCTTAGCGTACTCCCCCCCCCCAACCTAAGGTTTAATAGGTGTCCACACATGCGGAGGAGGACTGAAAATGACACTGCAAAATATCATAATGATAGCTAATATGGTTTAATTATATACATGTAACAAAAAATAAATACACACAAGCATACCTGACATCGCACAATAATGACTGCAGCTAATGAAATTTATTATACAAGACATTGAACCGTCATGCATGGAAAATGAGGTGGAAACAAATAAAGAGAGTGGAAAGAAATGAGTGAATATGGAATAGAATATTTATTGTGCAGAAATGTACTTCCACTGGATATAGAAGTATTTATTATGAGCATGTAACAAAGATTTAGGATGGAGAGGTAATGGCAAAGTCGTCGCCAGTTGCTGTTGGAAACTCGACATTTTCTAGCATGGAGAATAGTTGTAGGAATTCCTCCTTGTTAAGAGGCTTGTGGTACAGGTGCAGATGATGACCATTGACTAACAATTTAAATTTGACAGGATCAATTGTGGATAATCGGACGACACCATTAGAGAATGTTTCAATTATCTCATAAGATCCTAACAAACGTGTCTATAATTTTCCCAAGTTGTCTTTATACCTTGAATCATAGAGAAGGGCCCAATCACCTGGCTTGAATGATTTGTATTTGATATAATGATCATGCCACTTCATGCGCTGATTTTGAATTGTTTCTGTGTGTTGCAGGGATGACTTTCTTATTTCATCTAAGGCATTAAGCTGCAGGAGCCTTTCCTCTTGTGTCATAGAAAGAGTCATATCCAATGCAATGGTTGTTCTCAAGGTTTTATGCTGAAATTCCACAAGCATCATAGCTTTTGTCCCATACACCATTTCAAAAGGTGTAAACCCTTTTGTGGTTTTCCAAGTGGTTCAATAAGCCCATGCTGCTTCAAATAACATGCTAGACCAATCCTTACGATTAAGTGCTACTATTTTGGTCAATATAGATTCAAGTTCCCTGTTAGTGATCTCTACTTGTCCATTCGCTTGAGGATGATAGGGAGTGGATTTTCTATGCCTTACATTGTATTCATTAAACACCTAGGTGGTGATCAAAGTGGAAGTGAATTGTGCCCCTTGATTTGTCACAGTTTCTATAGGAACTCCATACTGAGTAAAGATCTCTTCATATAAAAATTTTGCTACCTTATTATCCCTAGCATGCTTGAATGCTTTGACCTTAACCCACTTTGTGACATAGTTGGTACAAACAAGAATGTATGACCGACCATTTGATGATGAATCAATTGGCCCAAAAAAGTCTAAGCCCCATTTGTCAAATGGTGTAACAACCACTTGTGGATGTAAAGGGATTTCATCAAACTGAGTTGGTCTTCCCATTCGCTGACATCTGTCACATTTTCTGCTATATTTGACTACATCTTTGTGCAAAGTTTCCCAGTAATACCCTATAGTCAATATCTTGAGAGTTGTTCTCTTAGCCACAAAGTGACCTCCACAAGGTTCATCATGGCAGACATGAAGGATGTCATAAGTTTTATCTTCTCTAACACATCGCCTCATAACTTGATTTGGTCCTGTATAAAATAAGCAATCTTCTATCCATGAAAAGTTGAAACTCTTTTCTACCAACAATCTTTTTTCTTTTGGCGAGAAATGAGGAGGGATCTTGTTAGCTGCTAAGTAGTTATCTATGTCAGCATACCATGGATTGTTCAAATTAATTGAAAACAAATGCTCATCTGGAAAAGAATCATCAATGGCTTTAGGATTGTCTAGTGTTTGAATTCTAGACACAAAATCTGCCACTACATTTGCTTTACCTGGTTTATCTATGATAGTAATGTCAGATTCCTGCATTAACAACAACCATCTTGCCAACCTACCTATAATGGAACTTTTATTCATGAGGTACTTGATGGCTGCATGATCAGTATGCACAAAGATTTGATAACTAGTGATATAGTGTCTAAACTTATTGAGGGCATAGATGATAGCTAACATTTCCTTTTCAGTGACAGTATAATTCAGCTCTAGTCCTTGCAATTTTTTGCTGATATAATAAATTGCATTCTGCAAAACTCCTTGCTTCTGCCCCAAAACTGCTCCTATTGCAAAATCTGATGCATTTGGATGAATGTGAAAAGGAAGAGACCAATCAAGTCCTTTAAGCACACGAGCCTAAGTTAAGGCTCCTTTCAGGTTTAGAAAATGCCTCTTCACATGTGGTTGTCCATTCAAACTCAACATCTTTTGTTAATAGAGAATACAAAGGTCTTGCCATTTTACTAAAGTCCTTGATATATCTCCTATAGTACCCTGCATGGCCTAAAAAACTTCTTACATCCTTTTGTTTTGCAGGGGCAGGAAGAGCAAGTATTACCTCAATTGACTATATCTAATTGAATACCTGATTGAGAAATACGATGTCCCAACACTATTCCTTCTTGCATCATCATGAAGCATTTTTCACTGTTTAGGGATAAATTATGATCCTCACACCGCTGTAACACTTTGGCAAGATTTTGCAATGCTTGCTTAAAGGTGGCTCCATAAGCAGTAAAATCATCTATGTAAATTTTCATACAATCATGGGATATATCTGAGAATATATCGAGGACAACCTTTTGGAAGGTTGCAGAAGCATTACATAAACCAAAAGGGAGAACTGAATAGGTGTATGTTCCCCAGGGGCAAGTGAAGGTGGTATTTTCTTGGTCTTCTGGAGCTATTATGATCTAATTATAACCACTAAACCCATCCAAGAATGAAAAGTATTGCTTACCTGCTAGAGACTATAACACTTGATCTATGAATGGAAGTGGAAAGTGATCCTTTTTAGTAGCAGTGTTGAGCTCCCTATAGTCCACACAAACTCTCCATTTCCCTCCTTTCTTTGGAACTATAACCAGGGGAGAAACCCATTGATTGTCTAAAATAGGGTAAATGAATCCTGTATTAAGCAACTTTGGTAGTTCCTCCTTAACTATTTCCCTTAGAGTAGGATTAATTCTTCGTTGGGGTTGCCTAATTGCTTTACAATCTTCTTTGATATAAATCCTATGGGTACACAATGCAGGACTTAATCCCCTCATGTCATGATAATCCCATGCGAAAGCTTATTTTTGGGCTTTGAGTAATTCTATTAATGACAATCTTTGATCTGTTGTTAGTTGACTATTGACATTCAGATTCCTTCCTGGGGCAACCTCTATTTGAGTGACTAACTCAACATTAGATATTTCAGATAGACAAGAGGTTTGGATCTCCTATGGTAATAGTGTATGAAATATGTCTATGGCTGCAGAAGAATCTAAAGAGCTTGCAGGCGGAAGAAGAGTATGCAAAGGACTTGCTGGTATACCTGATGACTATTGAGCTACTCCATAATGATTTCTTATGATGTTAGAGAGTACCGTATCATCTTCTTGAAGTTCTATGAATGGTTCCCTAGTTACCATCATTAGTTGTTGAACAAAATTAATTTCCTCTGCTTCTTCTCCTATATCTGGCCATACTACTTGCTCTTGATTAAGTTGTGGTTGTGCTGGAGAATAAAGTGCAAGAGTTTTAGTAGTAATACCATCTAAAATGGTCATGTCCCCTAATCTGCAACCTATGTATGCATCAGTTGTAGCAAGCCAAGGTCTTCCCAAAATGATTGGATATCCCCTCAATGTTGCCTCGGGAGAGAGTATTATAAAATCAGCTAGGTATTCCCAAGATTCTAATGTGACAACAATATCTTCAACCATCCCTTCAGGTTGGACAATAGAGCTATTAGCAAGCTGCAAAACCATTGGGGTAGATCTAAGACTAGTAATGCTAAGTTGTTGCATGATATTCTTAGTCATCACACTTATGGCTGCTTCTAAGTCTATCAAGGCATTTTTAATTTGAGTTCCATTAATAACTACCTTCACAATAGGACTACCTGGGTCAGAATATTTAGGGACAACAATTTTTCCTAACATAATATCAACCAATTGTCCTACTACATGCACTATTTTTGGGTCCTTTTTCTTTTGCCCAGGTTTCTTCAGACATGCCTCTTTAATAGCTTTTCCATATATGGGAATATCCTTAATATCTTGAAACAGTGGAATCTTTACACATATATGTTTTAACTAATCAATAAGATCAAAAGCTATGTCATAATGTTGCCTAGGTACTTCCACCTATAATCTTTGATGAAATGGGGGAGTTCTTACATGCGTGTCTGGAGTCTCAGAGTGATGAACCTGCTCAAGGTTTCCAGGTTGATTAGGTGTAGTGTCATGAGAAATCTCCTCAGATGGTAATTTTGTTATTACTGGAGGAGATGGAGTAGGCAGAGTTATCCCTGACTGTAAGTGAATATCACTTATATTGAGAGAATATGTAGGATAATGATTAGGATCAGTTGAAAAATTTGTTGTTTCTGCTGGGGTTTGTTATTTGGATTTGGCACAGGCTGTGTTGGTAGTTGGGTTGTCTTGGGTGGAGTAGCATTAGGAGCTGGTGGCATTAAAACCAGTTGTTGGGACTGTTGTTGTGGCTGCAGGAAACCTAATGATTGGTTTGCCCATTGCTATCCTCTCCTCCATTGCGGCAATTGTTTCCAGTTACCTTGAGGTGGTGACCAATTCCCTTGTGGTTGCTGCCATTGAGAGGAAGGACTCTGATAAAAAGGCCAAGGGTTATGAGAGTTATTCCAAGACAGAGGAGTATAATTTCCAAAATTTTGGGAGTATGGAGGTTGCAATTGATTATTTTGTGCATTAAAGTTCATATAAGGATTAAAAAATGACAATGGATCTTGTGGAATACCTTGTCTTGGAGGCCAAGGCCTTCATTGTGCAACATAAAAGAGTTGTTCATCATATCCATAGACTGGCTTGAAATCTGGGGAATCTTGTTGGCTATCAATTTTAGCTAGGAGTTTACATTTATAGTCCGTCTTCTTTTGTCGACAGTGAGGAGAAAATTCAGCAAGCATGGCCTCTGCCTCCTCATGCTTCTTTCTTGCTTGAAGTGTATCTAATTGAGTAGCCATATTGTTAATAATATCCTCCTTAAATTCCTTTAACAAATGAGTAATCTCCATTCTTGAAACTATTGTAGATGCCTTTGCAATTGAAGAACCAGTCCTATAGTGTCTTCCCTTCTTGGCTGAGGCTCTGGAATATTTTTGATAAATGTCTGGTGTCATCCCATTGAACTTGAGTAATGTCTCCTCCTCCCATGAGGTCTAATGAGTCAACACAATCTTCATTGATTCCCCTTAGAAAGATCAACTTCATGGATTCTTCACTCAAGGTGCTATGCTTGGATTTTTTGACACTAAACAGAAACCTCTCCAAATAATCCTCCAAGCTTTCATCGTCCTTTTGTGTCATCTGGAAGATATCATCACCATGTCGGTCCATTCCCTTGCAATAATCTTTATACTTATCCAAGAAGTTTGTCTTCATCTCCTCCCAAGTAGTGATTACATCTCTACCTAGACTCATAGACCATCTCAAAGCAGCTTCTTTTGGAGCAATAGGGAATAACTTGAGTTTATGGGCATCAATGGTATAGTCATAACTTCTATAGAGGATGTCAAATTCAAACCAAAAGGTATCTGGATCTTCTGTTACCAAACCATGAAATTTTGGAAGAGAAGAAGCTGGTATATTCTTCAAGTTTGCACTATCATGCTGGTCAAGAATGGGAAACTCAAATGTTGGGTTTACATGTGGAGATGGAGGATTTTCTGCCATTGGTCCCTTATACAGAAATAAAGGTGAGATTTTTTGCTCAGGGGGTTTGTTTAAGAAGTCTAGGTCTCCTTCTGACAAATTAAAAACACCTCTATTTCACACAAAAGTTTCTGCAAAAGGGTTTACTTAAAAGGTGCTTGATCTGATCTTATATCTTGAGTGGAATGGGAGGGAATAAATCTTCCTAATGCAACTCTTCTCCTCCCATGCATGCAAATTTAATAAAAAAATTCAAAGAGCTAACTAAAAAAACTTAAAATTAATGGTTACAACAGGTTCTTAGTTTGGCACCATCCTCGACAATGATGCCAAAAATATTAGTACTCACAACTAGAATGACAACTAGGTAATGAAACACAATTCAGAGATTGGACATCCTTGAATAGCTAGCTTCCTTGTAGCAAAGGCTCATTTACTTATCGACCAGGGACATAAAGTTAAAATGGGTCAGCACTGTATGTGCACCAAGTTCATATGACAACCATTCTATCTTACTGCAGGAAAGGAAATTCTTTGAAGTAAACATGCAAAATCATAATGAACTAATACTTAATCAAAATTCGCAACTGGAAATAACTTAAGCAACTACTACGAAACAACAATGTTCTGGCAAGCGAATAGAATCTACTCTATCATTGTGGCTGCAGGAATAGACAATTACCGAAACAACAACTATTTCAAGATGGAAACTAACTGAAAACACAAAGGATTACTCACCAAGTGGGCCCCCTTGAATGAGTATATCCAGAACTTTCATATTACAATTGTTATGCTTAAAATCACTTTGATCTCTTTATTCCAAATTGACTGTGAAAATACATGAGTATCAAAAAACAGAGTATTACAAATACTATGGTCATTCTCTTCTTTCCCTGAGAGGAGAGAGAGACCCCTTTATTTATATGGAAACTTATAACAGATTCCTAACTGATCAACCACATTCCTACAGAATAGGTGAACATGTTTTATTAAACTAAAGAAGTCAGCGTAGGAAAACATAACAACATCTGTCTTGCAGCTGAGAAAATATAGCATGACTTGCTTCCTAGATCTAAGCTCCACTAAGAATAGTTATAAATGTCTCATAGATCATTATGCTAAAAAACTGATCAAGTGGCTTCGATCTCCTTTAATGTTGCTTTTCTTTGACTGGTTCTACATTGCAACTACATGCTTGGTGCTCCTTTAAACTACCACTTAGTCTTTCCTTCTCCTTTGTCGACCCTGCACCATGATGTTAACATGCACAACAAACATGTGTATATACATGCTAACATGACATAAATTAAACCATACTTAAGATTGATTTAGATATTTACATAGATAACCCATTTAAAAAGCATTATATGACAACCTTAAGTATTAGATAAATCAGTTCCAGAAACACTTAAAAGGTATCAACTAGGAGAGTATCAAGATCCAAATATCATCTAATCACAAGACCTAGGCAGGAATATTATAACAAAAATCTATCAAAATAGAGCCATTATTTAGGTTCATCAAATCTCTCAAACACTAAGTTCATATTCACTCTAGATTAAATAAATCTTAATGTTAGCTCTATCTCTTTTGATCTCAATACCAAGAATATACCTCATTGCACCTAAATCCTTCACCTTAGATTGTGTTGACAACTGAGACTTCAAATTTGAAATCACACTCATACTATTCTCAATTAAAAATTTATCCATGTATATAACTATGATAAGAATGTGACAGTTTTAGATTTAAAATACACACAATAGTTAGATTTAGATCTCAAAATTATCAAAGACAACACATAGGTGTCAATTTTTTGGTACCACATTGTAGGAGATTGCTTCAAACCATATAAAAAATTCTTCAACTTACATATGAAATGTTCTTTACCTTTCTCAATGAAATGATCTAGCTATGACATATTAATATATTTCCCAAAATCACCATGAAGGAATGTTGTCTTCGCATTCATCTATTCCACTTCTAAATCATATGATGTTGCAAGTGATAGCAAGAACCAAATAGATATTAGATTCTTTTAGCAACATGAGAGAAAATATCACCATATTCAATTCCCTCCATCTAATAACATCCCTTAGCAACCAACCATGCCTTATGCCTCTCAGACTACCATCTAGACTAGATTTCCTCTTAAAAACGCATTTACATCGAATAGGGTTTTATCCTTTAAGAAAGGGTACCAAATCCCATGTATCATTTTTCTTTAGTACATCTATTTATTCATCTATGGATTTCATCTAGGAACCCACATCAGTCATACCAATAGCCTCTTTGATAGTTCTAGGCTCACTAGTGTTAGAAATGAAGAAAAAATATATCTAGAATCCATTTATGAATAACCAAACCTTTCTAATTGTTGCCTCGCATAAGTAGACCTCCTCAATTGTTGAGATTGAGGTTCTTCATCTTACTCAAAATGCTCAGAGTTGCTATATTTCTCCTCATCATCTAGTCCGATAAGAGTACATAGTTCTGTTGGTATTTTGGTATGGTTTTGTCATTGATGTCAACACCTACTGGAACACTAGCACTTTGGAGATCCAGTAACATTCACCGATAAGCAAGTAACTATTGCACAGTTACTGGTATATGGTTCACCGGCACTTGGAATGATATGGAAGACACTTGGTAATGTCAAAGACATCATGTGGACACTTCATTTTGAAGAATTAATCATTGGTATATTCATATTTGCATATTTGCTTTTATCGACAAATAGGTCTAGGGTTACACCGGCAGGTTTATCTTTCCAGATCAGCATGGCACGCTATGGAGATGATTTATTATTATTGTAAATGCATTAAGCCGACATGTTCAATCGGTTATTGCATCGGATATTATATTGTTTGTAAAATGTTGTTTGTAATATCTTGTAGAGCCGACCTACTAAAATTGGTCTTAGGTTATGGTATAAATGTAAGATCTTATTTGTAAGTTCGAATGTGGAATGCGAAAAAGGTTTGTGAGAAGGTATATACGAGATTAAGAAAAGGTATACATGAAGACATCAATTGAAGGTGAAGCTAGGTTTTTGTAGAAGCATATCAACATTACACCAGTACTGAATCCAACATATGAAGATGCTATTTTGTGCAGTACATTCTTATTGGATTTAACCTTCCAACTGTAGTCAGTGTGACTCTCATTTTGTGATTGACCAATGAGCTCTAGGTTGTTGGCCTTTCTGCATGTATAGACCCCATTTATGTACACTTACTATCTGCAATAGTATCATCTTATTGTGGGTAAGGTTTCCCACCATGGTTTTTCCCCTTACAAGGTTTCCACATACAAATATTGGTGTTATGTGTTGTGGATGACTTTATGTTTATGTTTCATGCATTCATCTTTACCGGTATAGCAATTTACTGTTAACACTGTCTACCGGCATACTTAACTAGTTTACAGGTATTAAGCATTAAGTTGGTTAAATGGTTTTTGGTTTGATTTCATTAGACAACTGATTCATGCCCCCCCCCCCACTCTCAGTTGTCTCCGGGACCTAACAATTGGTATCTGAGCCCAGTCCTCTTTTGCAGAAGTTTAACAACTTGAGGAGATCTAATGTCTACTAATTATTTCAGGAAGAACAGTCCTAAACTTGATGGAACCAACTATGGGATTTGGAAGATCAGGATGGAGACACATTTGAATTGCATTGGTAAAGACATCTGGGAAGTTACAAAGAATGGTTATACTACTGTTGTAGCTGGTCAGACTACTCCAACTACCTTAGCTAAAGATGAGGAGAATGATTGCAAAGCAAGAGAAGCACTTCTGAGTGCATTATCAGATCAACAAATCATGGGATTATCAGATAGGTCTGCTACTAAAGCTATTTGGGATCATTTGGAAACACTGAATGAAGGAGATTCCACAGTCAAAATTGCAAAACTTGAAAGCTTCCGAGTCAGGTATGAACATCTGAAAAATGGAAGAAGATGAAAGGATTTCTGCTTTTATGGAAAGAGTAAATGAAATTGTTTTGGGTATTAAATGTTGTGGAGGAACCTTAAGTGAGGATGAAATTGTTTCAAAAATCTTAAGAGGATTGCCACCGGCATATAAAATGAAGGTTACTGCTATAAATGAGTTGAGAACAATGTCTAATACATCAATAACTAGGGATACATTGATTGGAAAAATTTAAGCCTTTGAAATTGAGGAATTTGGTCCTGTTGCTACTACAAAGACAAATTTGGCCTTTAAAGCATCAACATCATCTGCTCCATCATTTGACAAATCAGACTAGAAATCCTTTTATGCAAGAGAACTTGAAGAAACTAGGAAGGAGAATGAAGAGCTTGAAGAACTTGAAGCACTATTTGCAAGGAAAATTCCAAAAGGTCCAGTTGGAAGTAAGTATGAAGGTAAAGCACCCTTTAAATGTTTCAACTACAATAAGATTGGTCATATGGCTTCGAGATGCCCTGATAGACATGCTAGACTAAGAGAAGAAGCTAGAAGAACATACTAGCCTAATCCTGAATATCAGAGATACAGATTTAAGAAGAACAAAGACAAATCATGTTACATTGCTGATGAAGGTCTGACTGATGATTCTAATGAGGATCCAGCAGACAATGGATGGATTTTTGTTGCTATAACAGAAGATCAACCAGTACCAACTGATCAACTGGTAGAACAAGCCCTAACAGCTAAAGTTGAAGTAAAGGATGAATGGATCATTGACTCAAGATGCTCACATCATATGACATGAGACAAATGTAAATTCTTGAACTTTCAAGAATACAATGAAGGTTTAGTAAGATTTGGAAATGACAAAGCATGTTCAATCAAAGGTAAGGGTCCAATATCTCTTGATGGTAAGCATAACACTGACAATGTCTACTATGTTGAAGGATTAAAGCATAATATTTTAAGTGTTGATCAATTAGTTGAGAAGGGATTTCAGTTACAATTTAAAAATGGAAAATGCAAAATCATGAATAGAATTGGTTTGGAAATTGCAACCAGTAATCAGACTAGAGGTAATATCTTTCATTTGATTAACAGTGAAAAGACATGCTTGATTGCACATATAGATGAAAGTTGGTTATGGCACAAGAGACTATGTCATGTAAATTTTGATTGCATGGTAAAAATCAGTACTTCCAAGGCAGTTAGAGATCTACCTAAAATTGTGAAACCTCAGAATACAATTTGTAAGGAATGTCAATTTGGAAAACAAGTTAGAGCTAGTTTCAAAAGTATTCCAGAAAAATCAAATAATGCTCTTGATTTAATTCACACTGATTTATGTGGTCCAACTAGAACTAAAAGCTTACAAGGTGATAGATATTTCATGCTAATTATTGATGATTATTCTAGAATGTGTTGGGTTACTTTTCTCAAGGAAAAATTAGAAGCACTTGGAAAGTTCAAACTATTCAAAGCAATGGTTGAAAATGAAACCGGTAAGAAAATCAAATGTTTAAGATCGAATCAAGGAGGAGAATTCACATCTAAGGACTTTAATACATTTTGTAAAGTGAATGGAATCAGAAGACAATTATCAGCACCTCGGACACCACAGCAGAATGGAGTTGTTGAAAGGAAAAATAGAACTATCTTGGATACAGCAAGAAGTATGTTATCTAAAGCAAATTTACCACATGTGTATTGGAGAGAAGTAGTTAGCACTGTTGTCTATACATTCAACAAAGTTCACATCAAAGGTGAAACCGGTAAGACCCCTCATGAACTATGGTTTGGTAATACTCCTACTCTTAAGTATTTCAGAATTTTTGGAAGTAAATGTTATATTAGAAGAGATGAGTATATTGGCAAATTTGATCCTAGAAGTGATGAAGGAATATTTCTTGGTTATTCATCTAAGAGCAAGGCATATAGATGTTTTAATAAGAGATTGCAGAAAATTATTGAGAGTACAAATGTAAAGATTGATGAACAATTTAGAGGAACTTCAAGGTATATAGACTCTGAACTGGCAATAGAAATTGTGATAAATGAACCTACACTAAATCCACTGGTACAAAATGAAGATCCAGTTACCCCAGTACCATCAGAGGATTCCATAGTAATTGAAGAACAACAACAAACTAAGACACCCTGATATGTAAGATTGAATCATTCTGAAGATCAGATAATTGGAAACAAATTTAAAGGAGTTATGACAAGAGGAAGATTGGGAAATGAAGAGGTATGTCTTATTTTTCAAATTGAACCATCATCTATCAATGAGGCATGTCAAGATAAATTTTGGATTAAAACTATGGAAGAAGAATCAGGACAAATTGAGAAAAATAATACTTGGACATTAGTTCCCCGACCTAAAGATAAAAATGTAATTGGAATCAAATAGGTATTTAGAAACAAACTTAATGAAGATGGTAAGGTTGTCAGAAATAAAGCAAGACTAGTGTGTAAGGGATATTCTCAGAAAGGAGTTGATTACAATGAAACCTTTTCACCGGTAGCTAGAATTGAGGCAGTCATATTATTCTTGGCTTTTTCAGCTCATAAGAACTACAAAGTTTATCAAATGGATATTAAATGTTCATTCTTGAATGGAGATCTTGAAGAGGAAGTCTATATTGAACAACCTGATGGATTTTCTTTGACAGATGACAATGAAATGGTTTGCAGGTTAAGAAAAGCTCTGTATGGATTAAAACAAGCCCCAAGAGCTTGGTATGCAAGGTTGGATAAGTATCTTTTAAAGATTGGTTTTACTAAAGGAAATGCAGACAACAATTTATATTACAAAGTAACTAATGATGACATCTTGATTATAGAAGTATTCGTTGATGATATAATCTTTGGAGGAGAAGATGGATTATGTAAGGAATTTTCTATTAAAATGCAGCAAGAATTTGAAATTTCTATGATTGGAGAAATAAAATTCTTTTTAGGATTGCAGATTTCACAGACTAATAAAGGTATATTTTTGAGTCAATCCAAGTACTTGAAAGAATTACTAAAGAAATTTGGGGTGAACTCTAAACTGGTAAGCACACCTATGACTAAAAATGACAAATTATCTCAAAGGGATGAATCTACAGCTGTTAATCCAACTAGATACAAATCTATGATAGGAGGTTTACTGTATTTGACACAAACCAGGCCTGATATTATGAATGCAGTATGTATTGTTTCTAGATTTCAAAGTAATCCTAGGGAAAATCATGAATCAGCAGTAAAAAGGATTTTTCGGTACTTACAAGGCACTACAAATCTTGGATTATGGTATCCTAGAAATGAAAATTTTGATCTATGTGCATACATAGATGCAAATTGGGCAGGAGATGTGGATGATAGAAAAAGCACCACTAGAGGAGCATTCTTTCTTGGAAAGAGATTAGTTTCTTGGTTGAGTAAGAAACAGAGTTGTACATCTTTATCAACAGTAGAATCAGAATATGTTGCAGCAGCAACTAACTGTACATAGGTACTATGGCTTAAGCAAATGTTGAAAGACATAAAGGTAAAATGCAAGGAACCTATTACTATATATTGTGATAACACTGCAGCAATTGATATATCTAAGAATCCGGTATTACACTCTAAAACTAAACATGTTTTTATCAAATTAAATTTTCTAAGGGAAAAAGTTGAAGAAAAGGAGATAAAACTGGTTTATGTGAATACTAAAGAACAGCTTGCAGATATTTTCACAAAACCTTTGCCTAAGGAGACTTTTGAATATCTTAGAGATCAGCTTGGAGTCATACCACCATTGGTAGAAACTTAGACAATTGATGATTGTCATCAACCGATAGAATTGAAAGACAAATCTTTTACTCTGGTCTTTAATGAGGAAGCTACTTCTCAGGGGGAGTAGTTGGTATATTGAATTGATTGGTATTTTGTATATGAACTTTGGCATTTGATGTCAAAGGGGGAGAGATATCTATGGAAATACACATCATCTTTGAGGAAAGATTGATAGAAAGATTGGTATTGAAAATAAATCTTTGGATAAACACATGTTGCTCCCAGGTGGAGAGATTGTTGTTTAGGAGAGATTGTTTGTTTCTGGTATTTGACATTTTTGTTTTGGCACTTTGATGGTTTTTCCATCTTGTGTTGCCATCAATGCCAAAGGGGGAGATTGTTGGTATTTTGGTATGGTTTTGTCATTGATGTCAACACCTACTACAACACTAGCACTTTGGAGATCCAGCAACATTCACCGGTAAGCAAGTAACTATTGCAAAGTTACTGGTATATGGTTCACTAGCAGGATATAATGTTCACCGGCACTTGGAATGATATGGAAGACACTTGGTAATATCGAAGACATTGTGTGGACACTTTTTTTTGAAGAATTAATCATTGGTATATTCATATTTGCATATTTGCTTTTACCGACAAATAGGTCTAGGGTTACACTGGCAGGTTTATCTTTTCCAGATCAGCATGGCATGCTATGGAGATGATTTATTATTATTGTAAATGCATTAAGCCGACATGTTCAATTGGTTATTGCATCGGATATTATATTGTTTGTAAAATGTTGTTTGTAATATCTTGTAGAGCCGACCTACTAAAATTGGTCTTAGGTTATGGTATAAATGTAAGATCTTATTTGTAAGATCGAATGTGGAATGCGAAAAAGGTTTGTGAGAAGTTATATGCGAGATTAAGCAGAGGTATACACGAAGACATTATTTGAAGGTGAAGCTAGGTTTTTGTAGAAGCATATCAACATTACACCGATACTGAATCCAGCATATGAAGATGTTATTTTGTGAAGTACATTCTTATTGGATTTAACCTTCCAACTATAGTCAGTGTGACTCCCATTTTGTGATTGAGCAGTGAGCTCTAGGCTGTTGGCCTTTCTGCATGTGCAGACCCCATTTATGTACACTTACTATCTACAGTAGTATCATTTGATTGTGGGTAAGGTTTCCCACCATGGTTTTTCCCCTTACAGGGTTTCCACATACAAATATTGGTGTTATGTGTTGTGGATGACTTTATGTTTATGTTTCATGCATTAATCTTTACCGGTATAGCAATTTACTATTAACACTGTCTACCGGCATACTTAACTGGTTTACTGGTATTAAGCATTAAGTTGGTTAAATGGTTTTTGGTTTGAATTTATTAGACAACTGATTCACCCCCCCCCCTCTCAGTTATCTCCAGGACCTAACAAGTTCATCTCTCATTAGAGTAGGTGGGGCCTGAACTACTTCCTTATTCTACTCCTATTTCTATTTGGTTGTAACTCAACTATGGAAGATTTCATCTCTTAAGAAATCACAGTTCTTTTTTAGAGAAAATTTTGTGACATTGGATCCCAAAGCTTTTACCCCTTTACACAAACACCATAGAAAATAAAGCTACACTTTATTGCCTTGTACTTCAATTTCGATCTTGATCAATAGGAACACAAGTGTGAGTTTCATAACCAAATACTTTGAGATGTCTCAACAAAGGCTTTTTGCCATACCATACCTATAGAGGTGTCTTTTCTACCAGTGTTGATGTAGGATATCTTTTAATTAAATAACAAGCCATGGCTATAACTTTAGCCTATTTTTTTTGTTCAAGGTAAACAACACTCAACATACTCCTATCCCTCTCCACCAATACCATGCTCATCCTCTTTGTAGTTGCAATGTGTATGGAGTTATCTTATGTCTCTCAATTATATGGTCCTTACAAAACTTATTGAATTATGTTGAACAAAACTCACCACCACTGTTAGTCCTCAAATCCTTAATATTTATACTAGTCTAATTTTCAACAAGTGTCTTAAACTCCTTGAGTCAACTAAAGGCTTTAGCTTTAATTCTAAGAAAATATACAAATTTATTTCTACTATAGTCTTCTATGAATGAAACAAAGTAATTAGATTGAGATAATTAAGGAACATTCTATTGGCATTTTCATGAAGATTGCATTAATGATATGTTATGTTGTCATTGATGTCAATTGAACCGGTAATGGTATTTATGATATTGTTGATATTGTTGTTGTTATTGCTATTGTCTTGTAACTGGTAGGAAGAGCTTTGAGGAAGATGTTGTAAATCGGTATGTTAGTTAGTGAGTTGAATCAATAAATCAGTGTATAAGGTTAAACCCTTTTCTATGCAATGTAATCGGTAAACCCTACCAGTTGTTTTTGTTAAACCCTAACCGAACAAGTTTATTGGTTTAAGATCTAATGATGAGCAGTAATGATGGTGACACATGTGATCATTGAATGAGGATTAGTTCAGATTGTTTTTGGCGCATTTGTTCATTTGTTTGATTGTCTAGGGAATGAGCAAAATGGATTGCATCTAATGCATAGCACGTGATGAGTTAAAAGTCCAATAAAGCGGTGATCATGGAGTGGTTGAAATTTTCTTAAAGAATATGTATAGATTTCTATGTAAATCCAATGGTCACACTTGAACTGATTTGTTTGTAATCTCTATGAGAGAACTAGGTTTTCCTTGTGTTACCGACCTAATTGATTTGTATTTAAGGTCGATGAAGTTGTTTGTAAAGTTGTTGGAAAAGTGTTGGCTGAAATCAGTTGAGTGTGTGGTTACCTAACTGGAGAAGGGATCTACAATTTGAGTAAAGGCAAATTGAAGCTTAAAAGGATTTGATCAAGCAAATGTAGTGCTATTCAGACAAATCAAGAAAACCTGTTGTTTTCTAACAATTACAACAGAAGTGAAATCCCCTAACCGGGTAAGCTCTAACAAGCTTGGTTACTTCTTAAATCCTCTAACAAGGTGGCCCATTAGATTGGATTCTCAAATCCTCTACCAAGGTTACTCCTAATAGGGTATTTGCTTTTTCATCAAGGCATTTTGTAAATCCCTTAACCGAGTGAGTCTTAACAGGATCAATTCTTAACAGGACTTATTGTAAAAGCTTTAACAGGCTTGGCTCCTAATAGGGTGAACTTCAGAAGAGTTCAAGTAGCTATCTTGTGACTCTCATCTCACCGTGGTTTTTTACCTATTTGGGTTTTCCACGTATAAATGTTTGTGTCAAGTGGTAAATATTTTTGTGGTTATGATCTTATTTGTTGATTTGATTAACTTATGATAAGGCATGATAACTGGAAGCATTGAGAGATGAAGTATGTTGATATATGATTAAGCATTTTTATGTTTATAAGATTGAAGTTGTTTACTGTTAAGTTGTTATAACAATTAACTGGTTGATATTGAGTATTCTTATGAGTATTGATCTTGACAGTGAAAGTTTACTTTGTGAGTTTAAATTTGAGATTGGGAAGTTTGTATCAGTTTTTCAGTTTACTGATTCACCGCCCACCCTCTCAATAATCTATCGAATACTTATTCTTTCATCATACCATCAATTGGTATCAGAGCATATCGGGTTCTATTTAACCTAAAATATTAACCGCTTGAGGAAAAGATCTTGTAGATCACGATGAAGAAGGAAGGTCCAAAGTTCAACAAAGATAACTATAGGATATGGAGCCATAGAATGAAGATTTACATTAAGAGTCTTGGAAGTCACTATGGGGATCATATAGAAACTTTGTATGTTACACCTACTAGAACTATGACTGATGATCAAAAGAAAGAACAACAAGAAAATCATCAAGCATTGGAGGCTATTATCAGTTCCCTGTCTGATGTTGAATATGTAGATGTTCATGGTCTTGAAACTGCATATGAAGTATGGAAAAAACTTGAAGAGATTTATAGCGGTGATGAACATGTTAAGATTGCTAAAGAGGAGAGCCTAAGAGGAAAGTTTGATGACATGAGAATGTATGAAGGTAAGAATATCCAACAATATGGTCAAAGAATAAAAGAGATAGTTGGTGAAATAAAGAGTGCAGGAGGGAAAGTGGAAGATGCCACAGTGATCAGTAAGGTACTGAGAACCCTGCTATCGGTCTATACTATCTGAGTTGTAGCTATTCAGGAGCTAAAGTCCATTGACAAAACTAAGGTAACTCTTGACTCTATCATTGGCAAACTTACTGCTTTCAAATTAAATGGCTATGATGGTAGTGTACAGAAATCAGAATATGCATTCAGAGCTTCTATCTCTAACCCATCTATGAGAAAAAGTATAGATATGTGTCATGGTTATGAATCTAGATCCAGCAGAGATGCTAATGATGAAGACAACTTAGTGGAGCTTGAAGCATTGTTGGCAAAACGACTGCCTAGAGGTACTAGGAAATATAAAGGTAAACTACCATTAAAATGTTTTGCATGCAACAAGATTGGTCATATAGCAGCTAACTGTCCTAATGGTGAAAATGAATACAAGAGAGACAAATTAAAGAAGTATAAGGGTAAAGGCAAGCGAGATTGTCTTATAGCGATTAACAGTGGTATTACTGATGAAGAATCTGATGATGATGCTAGTGAAGATATTGTGTTTGTAGCTATTAAGGAAGACATATCAGATCAGAAGGCACTAGTGTCCAGGATGGATAACTTTGATGATTGGATCATTTATAATGGTTGTTCACATCACATGACCGATGATCGGAGAAAATTTCTTTCCTTGAAGGAATTTGATGGCGGTGTTGTCAGATTTGGCAATGACTCACCCTGTATGGTTAAAGGTAAGGGAATTATTTCTCTTAATGGGAAGAGTAGTGTTGGCAATGTCTATTGGGTTCAAGGCCTAAAGCACAATATTTTGAGTGTGGCACAACTTAATGATAGAGGATACCCACTTGAGTTTAGAAATGGTATGTGTATGTGCGAAAAGTGGGCTGATAAAACTTAATATGTGAAAATGTTGTTGAATACTAGTCCACACACACACACAGAACTTCTTGATGCAAGCTATGGAGTAACAAAGTATTCCTCAGCTTCCCAAGGTGGGTCCCATGGTTCTCTATCTCACAATGTCTCTCAAACCAATGTTTTTGCTATCAGATCACTGAGAAAAATGGTTTAGGAATGGCAAATGCGAGAACGAGGGATGTCTTGATTGATTTTAGAATGAGATGTATTCTAAGCTATGCGTGATTCTAGAAATGCAATAAACTAGATGATAAGATGACAAGGTTAGTATGAATACTATCCTAACATAATATATTTAGTCTATGATTGAGCTAAATGATAAAGAAAGTATTCTAAACATGCCTATTTAGACTAAATCTTATTTCAAAGAGAGGCTAAATGATGAGCATAAAATGATATATGAGCTTGAATGTATTTGAGCATAAGTGTGATAATACAAACTTGGAGGATTCTCCTAAATGGAGGAATGAGAGCTCTATTTATAGCGAAAATAGGGCAATGGATGGTCAGGATTGAAAGATTCAATCAAGGGTTGAGTTTGAAAGTTGGGGATCCATGTTTTCAATTGGCACCAATGAAATGGTGACAAGTGTCAACATAAGATTGGTTGAAAAAAGGGGTTGGAGACATTAAATGCCTGAGAAGACCTTAGGGTTATCTAGAGATAAGGGTTAAGCTTAAGTTAGGCTTACCCAATGGATTAAGATTTAATCCAAGGATAAACCTTTGTGCAAATGATTAAGAGATAATCCTGGTCAAAGCATTAAAGGCCTGATGAGACCCTTGGGTTGGGTGAAGGTTGAGTTAAAACAAATTCATTGACCATGTAAGAGGGTTTGAGTTAACCATTAATGGTTATTGGAGACTTTGGAGATTAAGTGGTTGAAGGTTGAAAGCCTTTAATGGTTATTGGAGACTTTGAGGAATTAAGTGGTTGGGAGTTTGAAGCCTTTAATGGTTATCAAAGACTTTAAGGTTTGAGAAGTGACCTCCCTTTGCTTAGGGATGTGACAAAGTTTAGAGGAGGGGTTAGGTTGATTGGAAGTTTCTAGAAGGGATTAGAAAGGGGTTTGGGATTTTGCAAGTGGATGGAGGGATAATAGGATTTAATTGAAATAAAGTAATTTAATTCAATTTGGTTTCAATTTGGAGAAATTAAATAAATTAGATTTATTCAATTTAGGATAACTATTTAATTAAATTTGAATTTAATTAAAAGTGGCTAGGGGGATTTAATTGAATAAAAATGATTTATTCATTAAATGGTATAGTGAATTTTATTTAAATAAATTGAGTAATTTACTTAATAAAATAGAAAAATGTGGATAATTTAATTAAATTGGATTTAATTAAATAGAGAAATGAACATAAAATATTCATTTAGGAATATGGTCATTTTTATACATCTACATTTTGCCCCTCTTTGAAGTGACGTGTGTGCACATGTTATTTCAAAGAAAATGATATGTTTTTGTAATTTTATGATCAAATGCAATTTTTGTGTCACTCTTGTGATTTGTAATTCATGCCCCAAATTTGATTTGATGTGTGATGCCCCAGATTCGATATTTGATGTGTGATGCCCCCTCAGGAGATGAATCAATTTTTTGAAAATTTTTGAGTTTAATGTGATGAGTTGCGTATGATGTGTATGATTTTGTTCATGTATAATGTGTGCAAATTGATTCATCTCCTGATAAGTTACAAATTTTATGGTATAGGGGAGACCACGACCATATGACAGGTCCATTAGGCTAACCCTAATTTCATTTTCTCCTATAAAAGGGGAAAAGGGCTTGAATTAGATTCATTTGTGCTTTGTTGACTTTGGAGAAAGAGAATTTGCTCTGGAGAGAAAATGTCTATTCCTTATCATAGACACCATTTCGAGCGCATTCGGACGTACCGTAGACCTGTAGCGCATGGACCACCAGTAAGTCAACATTTTTGACCCTCTTTTGACTTTTTATTTTGTCATTTTTAGGCATTTTTTGAATTTCAAAGTTCAGGTTTAATGGTTTAGCGCGTCTAGGGTCTAGATTAGTGCATACGAAGTTTAGAGTAGCGCATCAAGTTGAATATTAGGGGTCGCGTCCGAAATAGATAGGATAGCGCATAAAACTAATAGGTTAGCGCATGCATGTAGAATAGCGCATGGCTGTCGTTGGGTAGCACGTCTGGTCAATAGGTTAGCGCGTAGGGTAGACCTAGCGCATAGGGGTCGCAGGGGTTCGCATCGATAAGGGGGTTTAGCGCGTAGGGTTAACCTAGCGCATAGGGCTAAACAGGTAGCGCCTAGGAGAGATAGATTAGCGCATAGAGTCAGTTTAGCACATAGGGCAGGTTAGGTGGTGCATGGGGGGAAAAGATTAGCGCATAGGGTTAACCTAGCGCATAAGGTAGATAGAATAGCGCGTAGGAAAGACAGCCTAGTGCGTGGGAGTTTTTTTAGCGCATTGAGTAGCTGTTTTAGCGCATCTGAAAAAAATTTGGAAGATAGGCCGATTTGAAAATTTGTTTTGTTTGCCTGTCATGATGTGATGGATTTATCCAATATGAGTGTTGGTATAACTTGTTTTGATTTGTGATTTTCCAAGTTATGTATAGATATCAATGTGTTGTATTGATCAGAATATGATTTATTTGTGTGTTCTGTTTCAAGTTCAATGTGTGTGAAGCCTAAGTTGTGTTACAAGCCAATATGGGTTGGAAACTTGAGTTGTGTTACAAGCTGATATGGGTGGGAAAATTGAGTTGTTTTACAAGTTTAGGTGATTGTGGATACTTGAGTTGTGTTACAAGTTTTGATATGGTTGTTGAGAACTTGAGTTGTTTTACAAGTTTGATATGAAATGATAGGATTTTGAACTTTGATATAGATGAGCAAATTGTTTCATGTTGTTGATGTGAGTTTGATTTTGATATCTTTATTTTGATGTGGAAACTGATATTGGATTTGTTTTGTTTGTTGACAGGAGCGATTAGGTGTGGTGCAGTCACGGGAGAGATTTCCTAGACCGTGGACATTGATACCGCATTTGTCGCAGGCCGACCTTGACATTATTGAGAGATGTGGATTAACTTCTCTCCTGGATATGCCTCGGTTCACTGTAAACCGAGGGTTATTGACAGCTTTGGCAGAGAGGTGGCACATTGATACGAACACCTTCCATTTTGCCACTAGAGAGATGGCAGTCACACCTGAGGACTGTTACAGGATTTTGCGCAATCCTATGGTAGGTGCACTACTACCATACGAGCAGTCAGAGGAGGGTGGCACAGAGGCACTGCACCGCATTTTTAAGGATGATACAGTCTGCGGCTACGAGATCCCATGGCAAGAGTTTCTAGACTTAGATTATGCACCGTTGTCATCCGTACTAGCAGGGTTCATTGGGGGATTCCTTTGTCCTGACCGCAGGTCAAAGGGATTCTCGGTGGGATGGGGGCTAGTTTTGGAGGAGATGGTCACTCAGGGCCAGAGGTTTGCATGGGGGTCAGCTATGTTGGCTCATTTATACAGGGGTCTACATGAGGTAGTATACCTCGGTTACGGTAGTTTGTCAGCTAGCGTGACTTTATTACAGGTATGGTGTTGGGAGCACAATCCAGTAGCGAGGTCACTAGCAGATAAGGACAGGCCCGTAGGATGTGCATATGCCTACGGATACAGGGGTCTAGTTGTCCAGCGCAAGCTGGGCAAACTAGAGCACTGGAGGAGGGTTCTTGATGACATTGATACAGTCACCTAGAGACCGTACACAGGATGTGAGGTGTGGGCCGAGGATGGGCTGGAGATGCCCTTTGTATTTATGACTAGGTACCTGATCGGAAGGACCCCGTTCGTTATAGAGAGGTTTGTGGTTACCCGAGTTTTGAGGCAGTTCGGGCGCCAGCAAGGGATTCCTCGGGGAGTGTGCCTATATGCACGGTGGCAGCAGGATGTGGCTGATTGGGGGCCGACCATTGATAGTGTCGTGGCAGTGGAGGAGTTTGTGGGGTTGGCTGGGTAGATATGGGACTATGCCCCTGAGATTCAGGATGCAGGTATGACAGATGAGTTTGCCTGATTGTTTGTTTTGCGAGCGGTGGTCAGGATCTCTAATCCTGAGGAGATGAGGCCATCGTTTGATTCGGATGAGGAGGAGGGAGACAGGGGAGATGATGGGGATGATGGAGGAGATGGACAAGGGAGAGGAGCGAGAGGGAGGCGAGGAGGTAGAGTGAGGAGAGGAGATAGGGGTGTGGAGAGAGCAGTGCGACAGGGGAGGATAGATAGAGGGAGAGGTGATTTGGCTATCAGAGCTGGTGGAGAGGGGAGAGTGGGGGAGGTGCTAGCTGCAGTGGGGGGTGATGATGAGCCTAGTCGACCAGCTCAGAGGAGGAGGACGGATGTACTGCCACCTCCAGCACCGAGGACAGGCCAAGTGGGAGGGGTTCCTCCAGCATAGGTACCACTACGGGTTCGGATCCCTGGTCATATGGAAGATGCTCAGATGCAGACCTTGCAGATTACTGCTCATTAGCTGCAGGCACAGATTTTGACCTATCAGCGGTAGATTTCTCAGTTGACCACTGAGCGAGATACCGAGATAGAGCGGAGGGGACGAGCAGAGGAGGTGGTGTCGAGTATGCAAAGAGCAGCGGCGGGTGGTCTGATGAGAGACACCCTGAGAGAGCTGGCGCTAAAAGCTCAGGAGGTGGAGTATTATAGGAAGCACTATGAGGCTGCAGTACCCAGGGATCACCGAGTACAGAGTTTTGCACAGTCGAGATCTAGCCGATCTCGAGATACTGGGTCGCGATCTGAGAGTCGTGGTGTCACAGGGCCACCGAGATAGGACCCTTCTGGAGATCCAGGAGCAGGCGCATCTGGAGCGAGACCATCTCCGTCAAGGGATAGTCATACTTGAGAGACATGGTCTCTGTTGTATTTTTTAGCATTATATTCTTTGTACTGGACACAGTGTTTATGACAAATCTTGTACATCTGGATCATTTTTGAGATATATATATACGGCACCATTTTCTTCGATCATGTGATGTGTTTATATGGATGCATGTTATGTGGGCTATTTCTATGAGGATGTAATGCTTAAATGTATGATGCAGGATGTATACTTTAGATTTATCTTGAAAATGAGATGTATGATTTGATATGTTGTGAGATGTATCTTGAAAATGAGATGTATGAATATGATGTGCATTTAAATGCAAAATGATATGTAACTAGTTGTAAAATGATATGCAACTAATTGTAAAATGATATGCAACTAATTGTTTTTGGAGCATCCCCATTTTGCATTTTGCCATCCCAATACAACCATATGTTATTTGCTTTCTTTGTAAGTGTCATCATTGAGCATTGATTTGTTTAGGATATGTTGAAAATTTATACAAGCATAATGGTATAATTGAACCATGATGACCTGAGAAAAATTTACATAATGTTTGATTTTGCAAGATAGCACAAGCATCAAGGTATAATTGAACCAGGACGACCTGAGTGCGTATTGCGTAAACAGGCAAGATTAAATCATTTGTATGCGTGAAGTGGAATCAAGCCTTCAGTGATATTTGATGTATCATGTCTCGAGGCAAGGATTCACACAGTACAAGTGATCGCCTCCCAGACAGAAGACTAAGAAAATATTGGAAGTTCCCCATGATCTCTAGCTTTGAAGCATTTTAGGAGATAAGGAGAAGATTCCAATAAGTAAAAAGTTCAAAATGCAAAATAGTCAAGACTTTTATGCGATAATGCAACAATTAGTACTTCATAAAATCATCCATCCTTGATAGTTTTGTGAATTGTTCTGTTGTGGTTTGGTGATGAAGTGTAGTTTTGGTTGCTGGATGTCATGCTTCTAAGTTTTGCAATAGTTGTGATGTCTTGAATGTGTGCAAGTTTTTGAATAATTTAATGCCCCTAGCTAAGTGTGCCTCCGGATATGATCATGTATAGTGATTTCCAAGCCATGGTGGAATACGGTAAGAGGATAGATATAGATGGATAACCCAGGATAGTGACTACGCTAAGTATGTCCTGAATGGATATATGCTAAGTGTCAAGCGATGGCCGATAACAGTTTGATGGATAAAATGGCATGGAGATAGATAGAGGAGTCATTCCTTCATAAGAGCACCTGTTTACCAGGTTTTCACCATTTGTTTTTATTGTACTTTGTTTTTTTTTTTCTGGATTTTTGATTTTTTGATTGTTTTTGGCTTTTTCCGTGCACTAGGCTTATTCAAGTATAGTATTTTTTCAGATAAATGCTATTAGTTGGGTCGTCAAGCACATCTCCTTCAGAAGTTGTAAGCTGATAGGCACCTAATCCATAGGCTGAGATGATGATATAGGGACCCAACCAGTTAGGTTCAAATTTCCCTTTCTTTTCTCTATCTTGCTGATTTCTTGGATTTTCTTTGAGGACTAGGTCACCAACTTTGAAGTTTCTGGGAATGACCTTGTGATTGTAGCTTCGGCACATGCGTTGCTGATATGCTTTGAGATGAGTATAAGCATGTTGGCATCTTTCATCTAATAGTTCTAGTTCTTGTAGTCAGTTAACTCGATATTCTTCATCTAGGATTAAACCTTTCAAAGAGACTCTGAGAGATGGAATTTCTACCTCCAAGGGTAAAATGGCCTCTGATCCATATACCAATGAGTATGGTGTTGCTCCTGTAGGTGTGCGGATGCTGGTCCTGTATGCCCAAAGTGCTGGGTTGAGTTGTACGTGCCAATCTCTGCCTGCATCATTCACTGTTTTCTTTAGGATTTTCAAGATTGTCTTGTTAGATGCTTCTGCTTGTCCATTGCCCTATGGGTAGTATGGTGTAGAAAATCGATGTTGGATTTTGAATTTTTCACATAGTTCCTGTACATCTTGGTTTTTCAAAGGTCGTCCATTATCTGTGACGATGGAACTTGGAATACCATATCTGCAGATCAGATAATTTAGGATAAAAGAGGCAATTTGTTTCCCAGTCATTGTGGTCATGGGAATTGCTTCAATCCATTTGGTAAAATATTCTGTTGTAGTTATAATGAACTTGTGTCCATTTGAAGATGAAGGATGAATTTTGCCAACCAAGTCTAGTCCCCACTGACAAAAGGGCCAGGATGTTGTAAATGGCTATAGTTCCTGTGCTGGTGCATGTATTAGATTGCCATGGATCTGGCATTTAGGACATTTCTTGGCGAAATGATATGAGTCCTTCTCCATTGTAGGCCAGTAGTATCCCATTCGTAGAAGTTCTTTAGCAAGAGTAGTGCCACTTGAATGTGTGCCACAAATACCTTAATGAAGCTCGTGTAAAGCAGAATCAGAATCATTACGATCAAGGCAACGAAGAAGAGTACCATCTAGACCTCGACTATATAAAGTATCAGCGATAAGGGTATAACGGGCAGCTTGTCGGATAAAGTTACATTTTTGGTTACGGGATTGGTCAATTGGCAAGATATTGTGTTTGAGGTAGTCGTATATTGGTCCATATAATGGAGAAGCTAAACCAATCAAGGCATAGATAACCTGGGATTCAGAGTGGTCATAGGCGAGAGAGAATAGTTGCTCTACCAGGAACTCGTAATGACTCTGTTTCTCTAGAATTTGTAGTAGTGAAGTGATAGTAGCCATTGTGTCGGCTGCTTTGTTGTTCAATCTTGGTATTTGTTCAAAGGTGATGTGCACAAAATACTATTTGAAGTCATCCACCATCCGTTTCTAGGGTAGTAGCTTGTCATCCTTTGTCTGATAGTTGTTGTTGATTTGATTGACAACTAGTTGTGAGTCTCCATAGACTTTTAACTCTATGATTTTCCATTCGACAGCCATTTTGATGCCTATAACTAATGCCTCATATTCCGCCACATTATTTGTGCATGGAAACATAAGCCTATATGATCTTGGCATAGTGTGTCCTTCAGGAGTGATGAATAAAATGTCGGCCCCTAAACCATGTTGTGTATAGGATCCATCAAAGTATAGGGTCCATTGTTTGGAAGAAAGAGCAAGAACGTCTCTATTTGGAAATCCAATCTCCATGGTTTGTTTTCCTGGTAGCGGTGCTTCAGCCAGCTGATCTGCAATTGCTTGTCCTTTGATGACTCATCTTTCTATGTACTGGATGTCAAATTCACTGAGAATCATGACCCATTTAGCCAATCGGCCTATAAGAGCTGCCTTGCTGAGTAGATACTTGAGAGGATCAATTTTAGCTACTAGCTTAATGGTGTGTGCTAGCATATAATGTCAGAACTTCTGAGATGCAAAGACCACTATTAGGAAAGCCTTCTCAATGAATGTATAGTTGAGTTCATAGCCATTCAATGTCTGACTGATGTAATATATAGCTCATTCCTTTCCTTGTTGATCTTCTTGTGCCAATAGTGCCCCCAGCGATATATATGTTGTGGAGATATATAGTATAAGAGGCTTTCCTGCGACTGGTGGTACTAGAACTGGTGGGTTCATCAGGTATTGTTTGATTTGGTAAAAAGATTCTGCACACTTAGTCTCCCATCTGAACGGTACATTTTTGTGTAGCAAATGGTTAAATGGTAGACTTTTATCTGCTAGTTGAGCGATGAATCGATTGATTGATTGAAGGCATCCCTGTAGAGATCTGATTTGATTGATATTCTTTGGTGGTGGCATGTAAATAATAGCTTGTACCTTTGCTGGATCAACTTCAATACCTTTAGCTAAGACTATGTAGCCCAGTAACTTGCCTGATGTAACCCCGAAGACACACTTCTTAGGGTTGAGTCGGACTTGAAATTTCTGCAATCGATCAAAGATTTTTGTTAGGATGTTGAGATGTTCAGCTCTGGTGAAGGATTTAGCTAGTAAATCATCCACATAGTCTTCCATAAATGTGTGCATCATATCATGGAATATTGTTGTCATTGCTCTTTGATAAGTGGCTCCTGCATTCTTTAAGCCAAAAGGCATAACATTTCAATAGTATGTTCCCCAAGGACAGGTGAATATTGTTTTGTCTTGATCTTCAGGAGCTATTTTGATTTGATTATAGCCTGAGAAACCGTCCATTAATGAGAGCATTGCATGGCCTGCTGTGAGGTCTACAATTATATCGATACTCGGCAGAGGAAAGTCGTCTTTTGGACAAGCTTTGTTGACGTCCCTGAATTCAGTGCATATTCTGATACTACCATCTAGTTTTGATACTAGAATGATGTTGGAAATCCATTCTGCATAGTCAATGGGTTAGATGAATCCGACATCTAATAGTTTCTTCAGTTCAGTTTTGACCATGAGTGCCACCTGTGGATTCATCTTTCGTAGCTTTTGCTTGACTGGCTTGACTCCTGTAGAAATGGACAAGTGATGCATGATTAAGTGTGGATTGACTCCGAGCATATCAGCATATGACCAAGCAAAGTTAATTTGTTGTCCTTTAAAGAAGATGATGAATGTCGATCTTTCTTCCTCTGTCAGAGATTCTGCAAGGTGTATGTTTTTGGTTGCTTCTGTGGTACCAATGTTGATTGATTGAGTGGGCTCAATCAATATGGGTGATCGTTCATGAAAATGTTCAGGAAGAGTGTCAAGTCTCCCATCATCAGGTGCCTTAAAAAGGTTTTCACCTTCAGATGTGTCCTTTATTTTTACTTTTTTGGGATCTAGAGTTGCTATTGACTGGTTTTCGGCATCAGATCCTTTATTTGATGTATTTTTGCGACTGAGAGACTTGGCACTCCCTGATTGACAGACATCGTTATTTTGTTCACTGGTAGAGCCTATTTCTGGATTTACGATACATAGATAACGGATAATAGATTCATCATCTGGGAAAATTGGTATATCATGGGTTTCACGTTCATCCCAATTGATGAGATCTGGAAAGACAAGTGGTAGGGAATCATTGGGCGGATCAAGTTTGGCTACTGTAAGTGTTAGGATAGAGTTTTCATCGTGATGGGTCTTGGTTTTAAAGAAGTCCAGGGTTTCATCGAGGTCTTTGATGGTATCATCTTCCACATAGACTTGTTCGTAATATTTCTGGTTGCTTTCCTTAGCATCATAGATATGTTGTGTTCCAAATTCAAGAGGTCTATCTTCTGCATTATGTTCTTCTGAAGAAAGGGATATAGAATCAGTATCATCCAGGATATTTGTAGTAGCATTAGAGCAGGTACCCCATTCATATTCATTGGAATTTATCTCATAGGCATCATCCCAGATTCTATCTGTGCTGTAAACAGGTATGTTGTATGGTGAAAACAAATCTTTAATGATGGATACTATTTTGATATTTTGTGTTGATTCTGTATCCGATCCGTCTTCCACTTGCTGGATTTGTTCATAGACTGTGCTTCTTCGAGGAGGAATAACGGTATCTGGAGATGACATGATTTGTTCTTGAGACATTGGTGTTTGAATATGAGCTACTACAGCAAATATGGCCTTCTTATGACTTAGAATCTTTCCCTGATGCAACTTTTGATCTTGACGTTCTCGTGCCTTGCGGATTGTTTCTGTTGATTCAAAGAGTGCTTCCTGCCAGGATTCTTCGTTGTACTTCTTCTTTACCTTCCATTGAGGTTTTGCAGTTGTGTGTGGTGGTCGTTTCAATAGGAACGTGAGTTTAGAACCCAATCCCGCTTTGTTTCTACTAGGTTGTGAAGGAAGATCTATAGGTTCTGTGACTCCTTCCTTGCACTTTCCAATAGGTCCTTTACCGCCATATCCCATTTGCTTCATGATTAAGTATCCTTTTCCATACAGGTGTGTCGGTAGAACAATGTCCAGTGCAGCTGCTCTATTATCTTCTTCCTCATCTTTGTATAACCAGCTAAGAACGTCTTTGTCTTCTAATTCATGTGCTAGAGTACCCAATTGGATGAAGGTACCATCAAATTTAGTGATGGGCTGAGAGGCTAGATGTGTTGATGTAGTAGGCAAACCATGCGATCTAGGTGAGGTTGGAAATTTGGCCAAACATAAAGGCTCCAAAGAATATTCTCCCAGGCCCTGGTCTTTGATTTGCATCTTCTGCTTGAAGTCTTCAAACAAGGAGTTGGGTTTTGCTGGTTGTAGATCTGATGTCAAGGATCGCTGCTTTTCTCTATTATGAGGAACCAAACTGTTTTGAGCTGCCCCCATTGCATTGCAATGTTAAAATGGATTATGATCTGCTGATATGGAGATTTCTTGTCCATCATAAGGAAATTTGACACACTGGTGATACGTAGAAGGTACTGCTTGCATTTCATGTATCCAGGGTCATCCTAACAAAATATTATAGGTTAGATCGATGTCTAAGACTTGACATACAGTATCCTTTTGCACTGGTCCCATTTGAATAGGTATTATCACAGTTCCTTTAGAGGACCTTTCCTCATCATCATATACTTTTATGGTAATCTTTTTGCAAGGATCAATAGATTCTTCTGAGAAGCCTAGTGCACGGATAAGCTTTAAAGTACCTATATTAAGTCTGGCTCCTCCATCTATTAAGACTCTTTTTACCCGGTGTTTGCAAACAATGACTTCAATATGGAGAGGAGTATTATGTAGATGACTCAAAGAAGTATTATCATGCTCTGAGAAGGTGAGGTTATGAGGTCCTGTCATATGGGTGACCATGGCTTGAAATCTGTCTGTATCCAGATTGTGAGGTACATTTGTTTCCAATAGCGCTTGCTCCAATATGTCTTTGTGCTTTGGTGATAGTTTCAATAATTCTGGTATGGATATCTGAGCTGGGGTCTTGCGTAGTTGGCTAACCAAGTCATATTGGATTTTTGGTGTGGTAGTCGTAGGTGCAGTATGTTGTTTCAAGACATACTTCTGAGTTCGGGTTGTTACATTGACAGATTCATGATCATGTCGATCTCGAATGGTGATGACATTGACTTGATGATCTTCAGCTGATATGTGGTTGATGGTGTTGTTGTAGATGTGATTAACATGAGCTCCGCGTGTATCATCTGAGGTTGATGCTCCATCTTTGTTGTAATTTGGAAGAGGATTTTTGAAGGCTCCGTGATCACCATTTGTTTTGAGACCATCCACCGTTAAGTCACCTCAATCAATCATGTCCTGTACTATGTGTTTCAATCTCATGCATTCATTTGTTCTATGACCCTTGTTGTGATGGAAATCACAATAGTGTGAATCATTCCACCAAGGTGGTTTGATTGGGGGTTCATAGTTGCTGGTTGGAGGCAAAGAAAGAATCTTGTTTGCCAAAATTTCTCTGAATCCTGATTCTAATGATTGTCCCAGTGGTGTGAAGATACGCTTTTAGAAATTGTTTGTGTTGTTGCGTGAATTGTTGTTAGGTCCTGGATTCATGTTTTTGCTTTGAGTATCATTGGCGTTGTTTGTGTTGAGTTGTCCTTGATCAGTGTTTGGTGTATATGTGTTAGCACCAGGAGTAGCATTTTTAGGATTTTTCGTATTTTGAGGATTTCCTGATAATGCGAGCACTGGTTGCTTAGATTTGGGATCATATGATTCATTGTTGCCTTCGTTTTTGTTTCGAGTCCAAAATCGAGATTTGTCAAGGTTGGTGTTGTTCTGATTATTGTAGTTTGATGAGTTGGTTCCTTCCTTGTAAAACTTGAGTGATCTCTTTTTGACACAAGCTTCCTCTACTTGAATGCCATTTTCAATCAATTTGGCGAAAGATGGTATGCATTGAAGTTTGAGTCTGTAACTCATTTCGCCATTCAAGTTATCGATGAAGATTTCCATTTTCTCCTTTCAGGGATATCTCGAGGATATCGTGATACCATGCGTCGCCAATGTTGAAGGAATATCATGAATGTTTCATTGTTCTTTTGTTTGGTATTGCAGACATCGAGCATGGTTATGGCATGTTGAATATTATAGGAATATTGGGTTATGAATTTGTTAACCAATTCGTCAAATGATCTGACACGTGGTGTAATCTTGGATAACCATTCTATTGTTTGTCCTCCCAGGCTTCTTGGGAATAACCTCATCAGATAAGTGTCATCATGAGCAAATTCAAGACTCATGGTGCAAAATTCTCGAACATGATCTCGAGGATCACTTTTCCCATCATATTTATCAAATTTGGGAACATCCGAGTTTGGAGGAAAAGGTACCATATTCAATCTTCTGTCAAATGGATAAGGACAGATTTCGTTTATAGAGTACCGCACTGTTGTCCCTTGTTGCATATCTTGTATTTGTCTTTGCAACATTTGCATTTGTTGAGTAAGAGCAACCAAGGGCGCATTATCTTGCTAAGGGATGAATTCTTCCCTCGTATTTGTTCTTAACTGAAAAGGTGTCGTAAACGGTATGTGTTGTTTTGGAGTTTCGAGCTCTGGTATACGCATTTCTGGTATACTTTGTTCTGGAATATGTTGCTCAGGTATGCGAGTTTCTTCTTCTCTTTGTTATTCTTGATATGCATATTGTTGAGACCCAGATTGAAAAATGTTTGCGTCAAAATCTTCCAGAAGTTTAACGCCTTTACTTGTAAGCATGAGCAGATACTTTTCTTTATCATTTTCCATAAGCCTTTCAACAAGTTTTTGGAATGAAGGGTTTTCTTGACATTCCTTAAGAAGTGCTTCAGTAATTTCAGGCTCTTCTGAGTGTGGAACTTCAAAAGGATTTGACAATCTGCGGTTCATACTTAATTCTGCATGTGTCTCTCTTTGTTGGTTCTTTTGAGAGTGAGTAGCAGGCATTTTAGTAAAAACTTTCGATGACAAAGGGGACAAAATCCTCTTCGATGTGTTGCTCGGGGGTTGGTGGTTCTGGTCGAGATGTGTTATACGTGATGCACACGTCGGGCAAGAATGCTGGATTGATCTTTCCTCCATGGTTTATCTTTTGATTAAAAGCAGATTTTTGACAGTATGCTCTTGTCTTCAAGGGTTCTTTGTCAAATTCACTAGATTTGTTTTGGATATACCGTTTGACGTGATGAAGGAATACCCGATGAGATTTGAAGAGTCGATGATTGATGTATAAAAACTTGTTTCTCTTGATGAATTTGGAAAAACAAGGTTGTTGTTTCTTCAACGTGATGTTACGATAAAGGTTCTTTCTTCTCAGAATAAGGGGATTAGTCATGCATGAGCGATCAATAGTTTCCTTTGATTGGTTTGGATTCAGTTGGTTCTTGTTTTTGAAAATTTCAAATTTTACTTTATCAAAGTGAAGGTTTTTAGATGCCCCTTCACGACAAAGCGTGTCAAATGATATGGATAAAAGCCTCCCGATCTGGAAACTTGATTTGACAATTTGAGGATTTTAAACAAGTGTTTTGAGATAAAAATTCGTAAGATGGCAAAGGATTCTGTTGATACTGATGATGAGTTTTCCGGATTATGATAGGAGAGACGTTCTTTATCATGCGATTCGTTTAGGATTTTGACAACTATCATTTTTGGCACAAATTTAACTTGAGAAATGGTTTTAATGATTTGTTGGTCACTCTGCTTTGATGAAAAATGATGCTTTGATGAAAACAGGCTTCTAAAAATGTTTTTGAAAATTTCAAAATTTTTCTCAGTTTTGCTCTCTAATTTTTTGTTTTGGATCACGCGCTAGAACAGAGTCTACATGCACTAAAATAATAGCCACACGCGCTAGGCTGCCCCCAGACATGCGCTAAAGTTTGGATTTTTTGAAGATTGTTGTCCAACAGTTGAAAAACCTATGTGCTATTCTAGGCCTGTGGCGTGCTAACTATTTGACTTTATGCGTCAATATTTGGTTTCCACGCGCTAAGTTGTTGCTCCTATGCGCTGGACTATTTTTTGGATGCGCTAAAGGATTTTACATTGTTTTGCCTTAAAATGAAACGCTACTGTTTTGAACCAATGCGCTAATTTGAGGTTTGGATGCGCTAACAAAAGTACTCCACGCGCTAAGAAGTTGCTCTTATGCGCTAAGCTGCCCTGATTTTTCTTTGGTTGATTTTTTTGTGAATTTTGAGTTTTTGTTGTGAATTTTTCAAATTTTGATGGATGATTTTTTGAAGTAATAAATGCAAGCATAGCACAAAAATTACAACCATTTTGCTTAATCTAACAAAAAGTGTATGTTCTGCGAGGATGTGTTCAAATCCCCAATGTTTTAACAAGTTTGGATACAAATAATACACTTCAGAAAGACTCTTTAGTCAAGGGTCATAAATAACATCATAGCCCACTAGTCTCGATACTCCGTCAGCTCAAACAGTCGTGTCACCCCCTAGAGGGCGCCTGTTTTTTTGCCTTTTGTTAGAAATTAACTCAAAGTGAATTGCTCCATAGTTGAGTAGTTATCTTGGAAAATATATGGTGAGTAATCTTGGGGGCAGATTCTTCCCCACCCTTGCACTATGATGATATAAGTGTCTGGTTACTGACTCGGTTCAAAGCTTCTATTTCTATGGTTCATAATCAGGCTTCCCATTCGGCCGTCAGTGATAAACTATCTCAGGAGGCTTCCCAACCTTTAGAACAAAGGCTTTACGTATCTCAAGGATACTGGGGGAAGGCTAATCACTGCACGCAACCGTTGAAAAGGACTTTCGTCACTTTCCACATTTGATTATAGTGGGTTGGAATTCTTAGCGTCAAAGTCATTCCCCACTTAGGTCGTTCCCTTTACACCGGCCATAAACGGCTTTAAGAGTTGATTTCAACTCCTCGGGAAGGTAGACCTGCTAAAGGTTTTATTGCTTGAAGTATAAAAAGATGTAAGAGTGGTCTGGATTTTTGATCACCCAGTTAAGGGGAGAGCATATACCTTCCACTTTCGAGACAAGGCAAACAAGGTTCTTTTTAGCCTTTCAATTTCAGTGATTTGCTAAAATCTATGTGGAGATGTTGCTCCACGAAAACATGGTGTTTATTTTATCCTTTTATGGCAATGATTTTCTGATCTATAAAAGGAACTTGGTCAACAAAGCAAAATTTTGATCTTCGGTGGTCAACAAAAGAAATCGATAAAAACAACTTTTCCAGTGTTACCTACAAGAATTTGTTAGAGTCTTGCAAAATTTCACTCCACTAGTTAGAAAATCTGGATTTCGGTGGACTTCCACAAGTCTAAATTTGCATTTCAGTTACAATAATAAATTTTTGCTCTGTCTGTGATGTGCTATAGAAAGGTCTGCACGCGCTACAATAGAAACTGGATGTGCTAAATTAATTTCACAATGCGCTATACTGTTTAATGGATGCGCTAGTCTGTCTGTCAAAGGCGCTGCTCTAGTTCTCTTCCAAAAATTTGGGGGTTTTGATGCGTTACTTTATTAACCTCACGCACTAAATGATGGACTATAAGCGCTGAACAGTGGTTAGGATGCGCTACTCTGTGCGTCAGAGGCGCTGCTCTATTTTTCTTCTGCGCTGAGACCTACAGGAAAATATTTAGAGGAAATCATGCGCTGAAGAAAAGTCCTTACGCACTCGAGTATAGACTTCACGCGCTAAACAGTAAGCGGGATGCGCTATACTGTTAACTGGATGCGCTAGGGAATGTTTCCCATGTGCTGATTCCTGTTTCCCGCGGGCTTGCAAAAGTAATTATTTTTCAAAAGCGATTAGATATATGGGTTCGAGCCCCACGGTGGGCGCCAAAAATGTATGTGGGAAAAGTGGGCTGATAAAACTTAATATGTGAAAATGTTGTTGAATACTAGTCCACACACACACACAGAACTTCTTGATGCAAGCTATGGAGTAACAAAGCATTACTCAGCTTCCCAAGGTGGGTCCCATGGTTCTCTATCTCACAATGTCCCTCAAACCAATGTTTTTGCTGTTAGATCACTGAGCAAAATGGTTTAGGGATGGCAAATGCGAGAACGAGGGATGTCTTGATTGATTTTAGAATGAGATGTATTCTAAGCTATGCCTGATTCTAGAAATGCAATAAACTAGATGATAAGATGACAAGGTTAGTATGAATACTATCCTAACATAATATATTTAGTCTATAATTGAGCTAAATGATAAAGAAAGTATTCTAAACATGCCTATTTAGACCAAATCTTATTTCAAAGAGAGGCTAAATGATGAGCATAAAATGATATATGAGCTTGAATGTATTTGAGCATAAGTGTGATAATACAAACTTGGAGGATTCTCCTAAATGGAGGAATGAGAGCTCTATTTATAGCAAAAATAGGGCAATGGATGGTCAGGATTGAAAGATTCAATCAAGGGTTGAGTTTGAAAGTTGGGGATCCATGTTTGTAATTGGCACCAATGAAATGGTGACAAGTGTCAACATAGGATTGGTTGAGAAAAGGGGTTGGAGACATTAAATGCCTGAGAAGACCTTAGGTTTATCTAGAGATAAGGGTTAAGCTTAAGTTAGGCTTACCCAATGGATTAAGATTTAATCCAAGGATAAACCTTTGTGCAAATGATTAAGAGATAATCCTGGTCAAAGCATTAAAGGCCTGATGAGACCCTTGGGTTGGGTGAAGGTTGAGTTAAAACAAATTCATTGACCATGTAAGAGGGTTTGAGTTAACCATTAATGGTTATTGGAGACTTTGGAGATTAAGTGGTTGAAGGTTGAAAGCCTTTAATGGTTATTGGAGACATTGAGGAATTAAGTGGTTGGGAGTTTGAAGCCTTTAATGGTTATCAAAGACTTTGAGGTTTGAGAAGTGACCTCCCTTTTCTTAGGGATGTGACAAAGTTTAGAGGAGGGGTTAGGTTGATTAGAAGATTCTAGAAGGGATTAGAAAGGGGTTTGGGATTTTGCAAGTGGATGGAGAGATGATAGGATTTAATTGAAATAAAGTAATTTAATTCAATTTGGTTGCAATTTGGAGAAATTAAATAAATTAGATTTATTCAATTTAGGATAACTATTTAATTAAATTTAAATTTAATTAAAAGTGGCTAGGGGGATTTAATTGAATAAAAATGATTTATTCATTAAATGGTATAGTGAATTTTATTTAAATAAATTGAGTAATTTACTTAATAAAATAGAAGAATGTGGATAATTTAATTAAATTGGATTTAATTAAATAGAGAAATGAACATAAAATATTCATTTAGGAATATGGTCATTTTTATACGTCTACAGTATGTGCAAAATCTTTGACAACAAAGGTGAATTGATTGCAACTGAGAAACAAACCAAAGGTAATCTATTTCATCTAAATTCTAAAGTTAGCAACTGTTTGATTGCAAAGATAGATGATAGTTGGTTTTGTCATAAGAAATTTTGTCATATAAACTTTGATAACATTGTCAAAGTGAGAAAGTCCAAGAGAGTAAGAGGTCTACCTCAACTAGACAAACCGGTTAATGCTCTTTATAAAGAATGTCAGTTAGGAAAGATGACTTCTTCAACTTTCAAGAGAAAGTTCTTCTCAATAGAGCACTTGTTAGATTTGGTTCATACAGATCTATGTGGACCAATAAGAACAAGAAGCATTCAAGGTGATAGATATTCCATGATCTTCACTGATGATTGTTCAAGGATGATGTGGGTCACATTATTGAAGGATAAGAATGAAGCTTTTGGTAAGTTCAAGGCATTTAGGGCCTTAGCTAAGAAAGAGAGTGGCAAAAAGATAAAATGTTTGAGAATAGATCAAGGCGGTGAATTTACTTTCAAGGAATTCACTAAGTACTGTGATGAGAATGGTAACAAGTGACAACTTTCTACACCAAGGACACCATAGCAGAATGGTATAGCAGAAAGGAACAACCAGATAGTGGTTGAAGCTAGTAGAACAATGTTGATACAAGGAAACATAGTGAAAACATTTTGGAAAGAAAATGTAAGTTCAATTGTCTACACAATGAACCGAGTTCTGATGAAAAGAGATGAATGTCCTGAAGTCTCAGAAGGAACCAGTTCAGAGAAAAATGATGAAGATCCTTGCATTTTTCTTTTGGAACCTAAAACTGTTAAATCAGAAACTGGTAAAGAAAATCCTGATGTACTTGTTCAACCAGAACAAATAAATTCAGAAGAAGATGATAATGAAGAAGCTGAACCTGAAGAGAATGATCATGTTATTTCTATGTGAGACTGAACCACAGTCCTGAGCAGATTATTGGGGATAAGGATGCTGGAGTACTAACTAGAAGGAAAATAAGAGAGAACTCTTGCATGATCTCCACCATTGAACGTAGAAGTGCTAAGGAGGCATTTGGTGATGATTATTGGGTTAAAGATATGGAGGAGGAATTGGATCAAATCGAGAAGAACAACACTTGGACCCTAGTACCCTGACCGGTAAACAAAAATATTATAGGTACTAAATGGGTATTCAGAAACAAGTTAAATGAAGATGGTGTTGTAGTTCGCAACAAGGCAAGATTATTTTGCAAGGGTTATGCTCAAGAAGATGGTGAGGATTATGGAGAAACTTTTGCACCGGTAGCAAGAATGGAAGGTGTCAAAACTTTACTTGCATTTGCAGCCCATAAGAAGTTCAAGGTATACCAGATGGATGTTAAGTCTTCATTTCTGAATGGGATATTGGAAGAAGAGGTATACATAGAGCAGCCAAATGGTTATGCATTGACAGATGAGAAAGACATGGTATGCAAATTGCATAAAGCTTTATATGGATTAAAGTAGGCACCCAGAGCATGGTATGATTGACTTCATACACATCTAATGAAGATAGGCTTTGCAAGAACCAATGATGATAGTAATATTTATCTGAAGTCTGAAGGAGATGAAATATTGGTCAGTGAAGTATTTGTTGATGATATTATTTTTGGAGGTAATGATGTCATGAGCAACAATTTTGCAGATGAAATGAAGAATGAGTTTGAAATGTCTTTAGTAGTGGAAATAAAAAAATTCATAGGCTTGCAGATACAACAAATGAAGAATGGTATTTCCATTACTCAATCTATGTATGTGAAAGAGGTTTTGAAGACTTTTGGCATGAGTGACTGTAAACCAGTTGGCACACCAATGGTTATAGGTTGTAAGTTATCCAAGGAAGATGAATCTAAGTCTGTTGATGAAAAGGAATATAGGTCAATAATTTGTAAATTAAACTATGTTGTTCACAGCAGACCGGATATTGCCCATGTGGTTGGTATAGTTGCAATATTTCAAAAGAATCCAAAGGAAGCACACCTGATTGCAACCAAGAGAATTTTTAGGTATCTGAAAGGTATTGTTGACTATGGATTATGGTATCCATATGGAGGAAACTTTGATTTGAATTCATACATGGACGTTGATTGGGCAGGAAATGTTCATGACCAAAAAAGTACTACTTGTGGAGCATTCTTTCTAGGAGGAAGGCTAGTTTCATGTAGTAAGAAGCAGAGTTGTACTTCACAATCTACTGCTGAAGCTGAGTATGTTGCAGCTTATATGAATTGCACACAAGCTATTTGGATGAGGTAGATTTTGGAAGGTTTTAAGATGAAGATCTCAGAACTATAAAGATTTTATGTGATAATACAAGTGCCATAAATCTTTCTAAAAATCCTATTTTGCACGCTCGCACCAAGAACATTGAAGTGAAGTATCACTTCTTGAGGGAAAAAGTTCAAAGTAAAGATGTTATCTTAGAGCATGTTTCTACAAAGGAGCATCTTGTAGATATCCTTACCAAACCTCTGCCTAAGACCACTTTTGAGTATCTTAGAAGTTAGTTGGGGGTTGTCCCTCTTCATGAAGCTAGTTGAGAATGATGTTGATTGTATCAGTCCCTGAATCACTTGCAAAATTTTACATGGATTGATGAAGAAGTGTATGTATTCCACAGGGGGAGCATCAAGTTGCAATATGTTGTTGATGCACAGTAAAATTTAAATATTACATGTTTTATTTTCAATTTGGCATTGCGGTCAAAGGGGGAGAAGAATTGTGTGATTAGGAGAAGAATTATGTGACTGACAAAAGGGAAACCCGCAATAGGCTGAAGACAGATAGAGAATGGTGAATACTAGGTAATGTAAATTAGGATTCCTATTCATCAATCACCAATCACAGCAGTAATCAAAGGTGTTGATATTTGTATTGCCATCAATGCCAAAGGGGGATATTGTTGGCATTTGCATGAAGATTGTATTAATGATATGTTATGTTGTCATCGAATTCAATTGAACCGATAATGGTATTTATGATATTGTTGATATTGTTGTTGTTATTGATATTGTCTTGTAACTAGTAGGAAGAGCTTTGAGGAAGATGTTGTAAACCAGTATGTTAGTTTGTGAGTTCAACCGGTAAACTGGTTTATAAGCTTAAACCCTTTTCTATGCAATGTTATCGGTAAACCCTACCAGTTGTTTTTGTTAAACCCTAACTGATCAAGTTTGTTCATTTAAGATCTAATGATGAGTGGTAATGATGGCGACATGTGTGATCATTGAATGAGGATTAGTTTAGATTATTTTTGGCACGTTTGTTCATTAATCTAGGGAATGAGCAAAGTGGATTGCATTTAATGTGTAGCGCACGATGACTTACAAGTCTGATGAAGCGGTGATCATGGAGCGATTGGAATTTTCTTGAAGAATGTGTATAGATTGCTATGTAAATCCAACGGTCACACTTGAACCAATTTGTTTGTAATCTCTATGAGAGAATTAGGTTTTTGTTGTGTTACTGGCCTAATTGATTTGTATTTTAAGGTCGATGAAGTTGTTTGTAAAGTTGTTGGCAAAGTGTTGGCTGAAATCACTTGAGTGTGTGGTTGCCTTACCAGAGAATGGATCTGCAATTTGAGTAAAGGCAGATTGAAGCTTAAAAGGATATGATCAAGCAAATGTAGTGCTATTTAGATAGATCAAGAAAACCTGTTGTTTTCTAACAATTACAACAGAAGTGAAATCCCCTAACCGGGTAAGCTCTAACAAGCTTGGTTACTTCTTAAATCCTCTAACAAGGTGGTCCATTAGATTGGACTCTCAAATCCTCTACCAAGGTTACTCCTAACAGGGTATCTCCTTTTTCATCAAGGAATTTTATAAATCCCTTAATCGGGTGATTCCTAATAGGATCAGTTCTTAATAGGACTTATTGTAAAAGCTTTAACAGGCTTGGCTCCTAACAGGGAGAACTTTAGAAGAGTTCAGATAGCTATCTTGTAAGTCTCATCTCACCATGGTTTTTACCTATTTGGGTTTTCCATGTATAAACATTTGTGTCAAGTGGTGAATGTTTTTGTGGTTATGATCTTATTTGTTGATTTGATTAACTTACGATAAGGCATGACAACTGGAAGCATTGAGAGATGAAGTATGTTGATATATGATTAAGCAATTTTATGTTTACAAGATTGAATTTGTTTACTATTCCGGTTGATGTTGAGTATTCTTATGAGTATTGATCTTGACAATGAAAGTTTACTTTGTGAGTTTGAATTTGAGATTGGGAAGTTTGTATCAATTTTTCAGTTTACTAATTCACACCCCCCCTCTCTTTAATCTACCAGATACTTATTCTTTCATCATACCATCATATTCATAGGACCAAATATATATGCATTAATATAATTCAAGAACCTAAAAGACTTATGACAAATAGGGTAAAAAGAACCGCAATTTTGTTTTCCATATACACAATGTTCACAAAATTTGAACCCCATATTACAATCATCAAGACCTTTAACAATACTTTTATTTTCTAGATTCTAAGACCCTTGTCACTAATGTGATAGTTGGTGCCATAACATTTTTTCTCTATAGGAAGTTTCATCTCCAAGGAATGATCACCCTTAGGTACCCAAAAAGCATGATGATTAGATGTAGTTTCTACATACTTCTTCTTTGCTTGATTTGGGTGAGGATGGAGAATCCAAAGATGTCTTATTTGACTTGTCAAAAAAACTATTGCACTAAAATGTGCATGCATCCAACTTGTACAAAAATCTTATCTAAACACCCTTAGCCAATACCATAGATCCTCTATTCATCTTACATCCTCCATTAAAGAAAGTATCATGCATACCAAAATATTCAATTTACTCACTAAAAGTAGGTTTCATGTCAAACCTAGCATTAGTCCCAACCGATGTTGAGAGGGGAGGGGTGAATCAACACTTAAGTCAAGTTTTCACAATTTAACTTTTAACTTAAATCTACATTCATCTACAATCCAACAAAATACTTAATCACTGAAGTAAAATATACAAGCATGAAAAGTTGACAATGACACCAAGAAGTTATCTCATGGAAACCCAAAAGGGAGAAAACCACAGTGTGATTAGGAACTCACAAAATTTTTACTCTTCTGAAGTATGCCCTGTGAGGAGTCATCCATGTTAGGTGTCACCCGGTTAAGGGATTTAGATCAAGGTCGGTTAATGTCTTTACCCTATTAAAGGTATCCTGGTTAGAGGACTTAGAACATCAGTTAAGATGTCACCCGGTTAATGTGTTTTATAATAGGGACCTATTAAAGTCCACCCGGTTAAGGGATTTATGTTGCAGTTGTTAGAAAGTAACAGATGGATGATCTGTTGAATTAGCTACTGATAGGTTGATCATATGTCAATATGCATCACACTCAATACACACCAGTTGTGTCTTCTCTGCACATCTCCAGTTTCCTTCTTACACCTTTGGCTCTTCACTTAGTCAATCACCTATCCCTCGGCACTGCACTCTACTGATCCTCAGACCCCTGACCTTAGGCTCTACACTCTGCAAGTCCTCTGATCTTTAGCTCTGCAGTCTGTCGATTCACTATCTCTTAACTCTACACTTAGTCGATCTACCTCAAACACACTCACTGTGCTAACACCTTTTAGCACTTCCTCTCTCTCTTCTCTTCACCTTGGATCGCCTTCAACAAATTCTCCTTGTTGCAAATTTCATGATTAAAACTTTCTGAATGAACTTCAAGAACACTATATAAATTTTTTACCGACACCTTCAGGCATTCCCTCAATCAAATTGATCATGGATTTCGAAAGATTTCAAATTCAAAATATCCCACTCTTTCTCTGCACGCCTTACAACAATTTTGCCAAGTGTTCAACCAATTCTGCCACCGCATCTCCCAAAGATAGAAACTTCTGAGTCGTGTTCAGCCAAATAAGTGTGAACCAAAAAATCTGCATGTAATCATGCTTGACTGCATGATAACTAAAAGTTGACCTTACCAACATATGATTTGGCATAGACACAAGCTCACCAACTCATCCTTTGCCACCGCAACTGAATAACCGATCACCACTCTAACATTTATGGTGATCACCTGCTTCCTTCTGTCATACCGATGTACCAGTATGCCACTACACTTTTATATTACCAGTTCATCCTTTGATTGTCATTTTGTTTTGCTAGCACCAAGTCTCTTCCCCTGTTTACCAATGAGTTACTGGTTTATATAAACAAACCAGTTTTCTTGCCTGAGTCACCTTTTGTGACTTCACCATCATCAAAGTGACCGATCATCATCATCAAAGTGACTGATCTTCCTGAATGATAGATCAATTGGCTTAGTCTATATCTCCTTTAGTTGATTGAACCTTTGATCATTCAATACCAAAGTTGTTTCCATGTATTGTAAGTCATCACTTTTTCTTACTAAAAAACAACACCACTCTACCTATACCACTTCACTGGTTAGTGTCTTCACCGATAAGTGTTGGACATCAATGACAAATCTTAGCACTATATCGGTTCTCTAGATTGACCGGTTTTGTCAATGCCAACAATCCAACATTATCCCCCTTTGGCATTGATGGCAAACACTTCAAAATATGGCTAATTATTTGCATGTTCCTTCATCTTTGTACCAGTCATGTTCCTTCATCTCTTTACCAGTTCAGTCATTAATTCTTCCCAAAGTAATGAATATCTCCCCTTGTCACTGGTCATACTCTGATACAACAACTTCAACTTAATCACTACCTACCAATGCTCAAGCACTCTAATCATATCTCCCCCTTTGATAACAATGCCAAAGAGTCCTTTTTGAGCACTTACAAGTCTGCTCCCCCTAACCGGAGTAGTCCACACTTATCAATCTACTTGTTTTACAAAACTTGAAATCATACCAGATTGATGTATAACCTTGTTTGCTTACTTTACTAAATGGAGAGGCATAACCCCAACTTACCTCTGAGATAGTCAAAGGTGTCCTTTTGTAGTGGCTTGGTGAAAATATCAGCCACCTGCTCTTTTGTTGGCATGTACTCCAACATCACTTCATTTTCTTGAACTTGTTCCCTTAGATAATTATATTTCATGGCTATATGCTTCATTTTGGAGTGCATCATCGGGTTCTTGGATATGTCAATGACACTGGTGTTGTCATAATGAATCACTACCGGTCGAACCACTTTTTCTTGTATTCCTTACAGTAGTTGCTTGATCCAAACTATCTGTGTGCAATTGATTGCAGCAACTACATACTCAGCTTCAACTATGGATTGAGAAATGCAGTTTTGTTTCTTACTTGTCCAATACAATCCTGTCTCAAAGAAAGAATGCACCTCCACTGGTGCTCTTCATGTCATCAATGTTTCCAACCCAATCTGAATCAATGAAGACACTTAAAGTGAAGTCTCCCTTGTGTGGATACCAGAGACCATACTCATTAGTCCCCTTTAGGTATCTGAATATTCTTTTGACTTCCATCATGTGAGTCTCTTTCAGATTTGCAGCAAATCTAGCAACCAAGCCAACAACTTGTGCTATGTCCGGTCTGCTATGTACAATATATTGTAACTTACCGATCATGGACCGGTAAAGTGTCTCATTTACTTCTTCAGCCTCATCATGTTTAGATAGATTGCAACCTATAACCATTGGAGTTCCAATAGGTTTGCAATCTTCTATTCCAAAAGTTTTTATAATTTCCCTTATGTACTTAGTCTGACTGATGAAGATGCCATTCTTTAATTCAGAGAATTGCAGGCCAATAAAGAACTTTATCTCTCCAATCATGGACATCTCAAATTCTTGTTGCATTTGTTCTGCAAATCTTCTGCTCATCTCATCATCTCCCCCAAAGATGATGTTATCTACAAAGATCACAACAATTAGGTGTTTTCCTTCAGCTCCACTCTTCAGATACAGGTTACTGTTATCACCGGTTCTTTTGAACTCTATGCTTAGCAGATATGAGTGTAACCTCTCATACCAAGCTCTTGGTGCTTGTTTCAGCCCATATAGATCCTTCTACAACTTGCATATCATATTCCTCCCATCTTCAGATGCAAACCCTTCAGGTTGCTCTATGTATACTTCTTCCTTTAACACCCCATTTAAGAATGTCAATTTGACATCCATTTGGTAAACTTTAATTTTTTTATAAGAAGCATAGGCCAACAAAATTCTGACCCCTTCCAACCTGGCTACCAGTGCGAAGGTTTCTCCATAGTCCAAACCTTCTTCTTGAGCACAGCCCTTACAGACCAATCTTGCCTTGTTTCTTATCACCTTACCGGTTTCATTCATCTTATTTCTAAACACCCACTTAGTGCCTATTACATTTTTATTTTCCGATCTGGGCACTAGAGTCCATATATCATTTTTCTCTATTTTCTCTAGTTCTTCTTCCATGGCTTTGACCCAGTCATCATCTTTTAGAGCCTCCTTTGTTGTTTTGGGCTCAAAAATTGAGAGCATACATCCACTCTATCTTGCTCTTCTTCTGGTTATAACTCCTGCATCCTTGTCATCGATGATATTTTGTGCAGAGTGATTATTTTTGACATATTTAGCCAATATCGGTTCACTCCTCGAAGCTTCTTCTACCGGCTGTGTAGGTTCTACTTCATAGGCATCTTCATTAGCCACTTCAACAGAATATTCTTTAGTAGGTTCCACCGGTATATTATACTCAAACCCTTTGTAGTCCTCTGGTTCACTCTTATTGTCCTGTTAATTTTTCTCAGAGTACTCATCTACTTTGACATTTTCACTTTCCACAATCCTACCGTTCCTTTTGTTTAAACATCGGTATACCTTTCTCTTTGTTGAGTAACCGAAAAAGGTTCCTTCATCACTCTTGGGATCAAATTTTCCAATGTACTCATCCCTTTTGATACAACACTTGCTTCCAAATACTCTGAAATAACAAACATTAGGTGAGAATCCACTTCATAATTCATAGGGAGTTTTGTTTGTCCCCTTCTTTACCTGTATCCGGTTCAAAGCGCATACATCAATGCTTATTTCTTCTCTCTAGAAGATATGTGGGATTTCCTTCTATATCATCAGAGTCCTTGCACAATCAATAAGAGTTTTGTTTCTTCTTTTAGGAACTCCATTTTGCTGAGGTGTTCTAGGTGCATACATTTGTCTCATGATCCCCTGTTCCTCATAGTAGTTCATGAACTCTTGAGAGGTGAACTCTCCTCCTCTATTTGATCTTAGGCACTTCATATTCTTACCGGTTCCTCTTTCTACTCGAGCCTTAAACACCTTAAACATGTGAAAGGCTTCAGATTTTCCCTTCAAGAATACAACTCACATCATTCTTGAGAAGTCATCCACAAATAACATAAAATACCAGTCTCCATAGAAAGTATTGGTTCTCATGGGATTGCACAGGTCTGTGTGAACTAAGTCTAGCACATTTTCAGATGAGAAATTTTTACTGCTGAAACTGGACCAGATCAACTTTCCTAGTTGACACTCTTTGCACATAGCATTTCTAGGTTTTACTATGTCAGGCATACCTCTGATAGATTTTGCCTTACTGACTTTAGATATGCTATCGAAATTAACATGACACAATATTTTGTGCCACAACCAGCTGTCTTCAACCTTAGCCACTAGACAATTACCTATGGTGGTATCTAGATGAAACAAATTACCTCTTCACTGTTTACCGGTTGCAATCAGACTTCCAGATTTGTCATTTATTTTACATATCCCTTCGTTGAACTCTAACCAATAGCCCTTATTGTTAAGTTGTGCAACACTTAAAAAACTATATTTTAATCCTTCTACCTAATATACATCATCACAATTTGTCTTATCATTCAAGGCTATAGGCCCCTTAACTTTTACTACACATGGGGCATCATTTCCGAACCTCACTGTTCCTCCATTGCAATCCTCCATGCTAAGGAATTTGTTTCTATCACCAATCATGTGGTGAGTGCAGCCACTGTTGATCACCCACTCTCCACACCGGTTTGTGCTAGAAATTAATGCTATATCTCCTTCCTCTGTGTTGTCCTCCTTGACTACCACAATTGCAATGCCATCTCCATCAGATCCCTTTGATTCTTCATCAGTGACTCCTTCTTCTGCAAGATAACATTCCTTCTTGCTCTTGTCCCTGTAACTTCTAAAATTATCCTTCCCGTCTCTATCATTGTCAGGGCATCTTGAAGCAATATGACCTATATTATTATAGGAGAAGCACTTTAAGGGTAGTTTACCTTTGTATTTTCCTTTACCTCTTGGCAATCTTCTTGCCAATAGAGCTTCAATTTCATTTTGCTCCTATTCCTCAAAGAGCAGATTGTCACTCTCATGGGAATGAGCGGTTCTAGTAGTAGAGATGCTACCGGTTTTTTTCCTTCTCCTTGTTGGTGCATGCATCATGGATGGTTTGAAAGAAACATCAATCTTTGGTACGCTATTGTCATAATTGCTCAATTCAAAAGTAGTCAACTTATCGATCAATGAGTCAAGAGTTACATTGACTGTTCCCAAGGATCTGAGTTCCTGGATAGAAAAGACCCTTATAGCATATTGTGGTAGCAGATTTCTCAATATTTTGGTAACCACATCATCCTCCTCAAGCTTTCCTGCTGCACTTTTAATGGAGATTACTATATTCTTTATCCTCTTGCTATACTACTCTATGTTTTTACTTTCCAGAATTCTCATCTCATCATATTTTCCTCTCAGGATATCTACTTTGGTCTTTTGAACATGGGGATCTCCCCCATAGAGTGTCTTTAGCTTATTCCATATCTAAAAATCTGATTTAAAATCTTGTACCTTAGCAAATTCAATATCTAAAAGAGTGCTAACAATCAGATCCATAGCAGCAGTATTATCTTGTCTTTCCTTGATCTAGTCCAAAGTAAGAGTCCCTAAAGGTTCATTGTACTCAGTGATCACATGATTCCAATAGTGTTCACCTAGGGATCTTAGATAGAGGTTCATTCTTCCACACTATAAGGTGTAATTCTCCTTAGAGAACTTAGGACCCTCCTTATGCATCATCTTGGATCTCTCCCTAAGCCAATTAAGATTCTTCTGATTCTAGGGACCTGATGCTCTGATACCAATTGATAGTCCCAATAGGTGCTGAGAGGGGAGGGGTGAATTAGCAATTAATCAAATTTTCACAATTTAACTTTTAACTTAAATCCACATTCATCTACAATCCAACACAATACTTAATCACTAAAGTAAAATATGCAAGCATGAAAAGATGACAATGACACCAAGAAGTTATCTCGTGGAAACCCAAAAGGGAGAAAACCACGGTGTGAGTAGGAACTCATATAATTTGTACTCTTTTGAAGTATGCCCTATGAGGAGCCATCCTTGTTAGGAGATTACAAAGACATTGTTAGGTGCCACCCAGTTAAGGGATTTAGATCAAGGTCGGTTAGTGCCTTTACCCTGTTTAAGGTAGCCTAGTTAGAGGACTTAGAACATCAGTTAAGATGTCACCTAGTTAAGGGATTACAATAGGGACCTGTTAAATTCCAACCAGTTAAGGGATTTATGTTGCAGTTTTTAGAAAGCAACAGACAGATGATATGCTGAATTAAATATTGATAGCTTGATCAAATCTCAATATACATCACTCTCAATACACACCAGTTGTGTCTTCTCTGTACAACACCGGTTTCCTTCTTACACCTTTGGCTCTTCACTCAGCTGGTCACCTATCCCTTGGCACTGCACTCTACCGATCCTCAGACCTTTGGCCCTGCAATCTATCGATCCCCTGACCTTAGGCTCTACACTCTTCTAGTCCTCTAATCTTCAGCTCTGCACTTTGTCGGTTCACTATCTCTCGACTCTGCACTTAGTCGATCTACCTCAAACACACTCTACTGTGCTAACACCTTTTAGCACTTCCTCTCTCTCTTCTCTTCACTTTGGATCGCCTTCAACAAAATCACCTTGTTGCAAATTTCATGATCAAAAATTTCTGAATGAACTTCAAGAACACTTTATACATTTTTGTCGATACCTTCAGGCATTCCCTCAATCAAACTGATAATGGATTTCAAAAGATTTCAAATTCAAAATATCCCACTCTTTCTCTACGCGCCTTATGGCAATTTTTCCAAGTGTTCAACCAATTCTACCATCGCATCTCCCAAAGATAGAAACTTTTGAGTCATGTTCAGCCAAATAAGTGCAAACTAGAAAATCCGCATGTAATCACACTTGACTACATGATAACTAAAAGTTGACCTTACCAACATATGATTTGGCGTAGACAAAAGTTCACCAACTCATCCTTTGCCAATGCAATTGAATAACCGATCATTGCTTCGAGATTTATGGTGATCACCTGCCTTCCTTCTGTCATATCGGTGTACCGGTATGCCACTGCGCTTCTATATTACCGGTTCGTCCTTTGATTGTCAGTTTGTTGTGCTAGCACCAAGTCTCTTCCCCTGATGCCCAATGAGTTACCAGTTTGTATAAACAAACAAGTTTTCTTGCCTGAGTCACCTTTTGTGATTTCACCATCATCAAAGTGATTGACCATCATCATCAAAGTGACTGATCTTCCTGAATGATAGACCAGTTGGATTAGTCTATCTTTCCTATAGCTGATTGAAACTTTGTCATTCAATACCAAAGTTGTTTCCATGTATTGTAAGTCATCAATTTTGCTTACTAAAAAACAACACCACTCTACTTATACCACTTCACCGATTAGTGTCTTCACCAGTAAGTGTTGGACATCAATGACAAATCTTAGCACGTATACCGGTTCTCTGGATTGACCAGTTTTGTCAATGCCAACAATCTAACACCTGAGATATGTAATAAACCATCAATCCCCTTCACTCTTCCATTATATAAGCTTACCTTAACTCTTCTATGACCAATAATATTCAAATGAGAATCATCTCCCAGATACACTTTCCCACCATCATATTTTGTGCACTTTGAAGACCATCCCCTATGAGAGGCCACATGGAAAGAAGCACTTGATTCTATCAACCACACATATTTTGATGCATATGTTGCCAAGATTATGAAGAAAACATCTACATCATCAAAGGATGATTCTTAGAGTTAGAATGAGAGAAATTATTTTCATCTTTCCTTTTCTTCTCCTTCTTGCACTCTTTGTTGATATGACTAGATTTATCACAATTATAACATTTCACCTTGGACTTTCTAGGAGACTTAGATCTCACTAGAGAGTTGGATCTTTCTTTATTATCCTTTTTCTTTCCTTTTTGTTTAGATCTATCAGGAACAACAAGGGATTCATTGGTCACCTCAAAATATTTTCTTCACTTCTCTTCAAACAAAGGTGATGCAACCATCTCATCCATCTTGAACTATGTAGTAGTACTATAATAGCCATCATGAGGCGATCCCATGAGTTTTGCAAAGAGCACCCTATAAGCATGCATCAATTCTCATCTTCAATCTTATCACCAATAGAAACTAATTGTGTAATAATAATATTAAAAGTATTTAAGTAATCTGCAATTGATCCTCCTTCCATCTTCAAATAATAGATTTTATTTCTCAAGAATAACTTGATTACTAGAGACTTTTCCTGATAAACATCTCTAAGTTTTTTACACAAATGTTTTGCATTATTTTTTTATGGACATTCAGTAACACTAAACCAACCAAATAGAGTCTTATCAAACCATTGTCTTTTCAATCTCTAAATCCCAATCTTCTTGGGTCGTACTTGTTGGTTTTGCATCGGATATTGTAGCCCATTAATCTCTATTTATGAGCATATCTTCCATCGTGAATTTCCATGATTCAAATTTGTTGCCATTAAACTTTTATTTTTCAATTTTGCTTGATGTGCCTCCATCTTTTTCCTGCAACAAGGTTACAAATTATCCTTTGTAAAAATCCTATTGAAAATAAGTGTAGCACAAAAATACCTTCAACCCAATAAATGAATCAAAGTTGGCAAGGCTTTGATACCAAATAAAAGGAAATAGAGTATGCAAAAGTGGCTTCCTACACTAATCTTACACAAGAAAGGGTTGGAAAATGCTTTTAAACCCTTGTTCAATTATAAAATAAAATAGATGCACATATAAATTGATGTAGGAGCATCCCCGGTTCATAGCAATCTTGCATCAACCAAAAACATTTTCCTTTCAGTTTGCTTTATGTTTGCAGTTTCAACTTTTCTTTTTGCGTGTCTCGGTTTTGGCTCACCGAATCCTGTGGAGTTGGATTCTACTTCAATACTTGATCATCTTTTTTGTTTCCAGACCGCATCGCATTTGGATCATTTTTCGGCAATATCGCTATCAGTTTCCTTGATAATTTCTTGTTACCGGTTACCTGGACCTATTTTGGTGATCTACCAAAACCCCTTCCGAAGCTTGCAGAGCCTTCGATGTTGATTTCGATGTTCCTTGGCGTGTGGCTGACCTTTTCGCGTAATCTATGTTTCATCCTTTGGATTTTTTGGAGGAATCTCTTGGCGGAGGCCGACCTTGTTTATTTTACACGTTAGGTCTTATTCTTCACATTTTGATCCATTTTTGGGCCGACTGGATCCTTTGGATCGATATATATAATTGTAATTGTGCATTAGAATGTAATAAACAGAAGAATCAAGTAGCTATACTATACGTAGAAGATAGATCTCACGATTCATGGTCTCGATTCTGACCTATTTTCTATGTCATACCACGCCTGTGAGATGGTATGTTGTAATTTGGTTGCTACTAGTTGGATGTAATCAGTTTTCATGGAATAAAACAATCTATTCTGCATTGCCTCCATCATATCTTTGTGTTTCTATTGTGTTTACTCTTGTTGATTGGTCCAGATTGATCTCTTTGAGGTCCGTCCTCACCAGTGACTACTTCAGTTATGCATAGTTGGTCAGTGAAGTATTAAGGACATCATTGTATATGGAGATTCATATCTAGTAATAAAACAAGTTAATGGTGACTACAAAACAAAGGAAGAAAATATGGCACCCTATAAGCGCATGGTAAATGATTATAAATAATATTTCAACCATATCATCTTTGAGAAAATATCAAGAGTATGCAATAAAGCTCTAGATGCCATGGCCACAATTGCATCTATGTTAGATATATCGAACAATGTCACACATCATGAGCTCTTAGTGGAACAACTTATGATCCCAACTTTTTAAATTTCCCCGCATGAGGTTATGTGTGAAATCATGGGTCCCAAATTAACTTGGTATATTTAAATCTACTCATACCTCCATGACCAATACCTCTCACCTGACTTGTCCTGTAGTTAATGTAAAATATTTATCTAACAAGCCTCTTGTTACGCCATCATTACAGATACCCTTTATTGAAAAGGTCTCAACAAAACATCTTGAGATGTCTTGAATCATTGGAAGCACAAACAACCTTACATGAGGTACACAACAATATTTGGAGCTCATTCTAGTGGTCTAGCCCTAGATAAGAAGCTCACGTGTGCAATGTATTATTGGCTATGGAAAAGGACTCCTACAAAATTCTACAAAGATGTTGTTAGTGTTAGTTTCATGGAGATTTAATACATGTACTATCGCAAGGTCTATGACTAATAACATCTCCTTTTCTACTCTCCCAATGGGGGCTTGATCTCATAAAAAAAAGTAATCCCACCTCTTCTAATGGACACAAATTCATCCTTAATACCATTGAGTTATTTACTAAGTGGATTGAATTTATCCCTCTTACAAACATCACCAACAAACAAATTTCTAAGTTTATTCAAAACTACATCATATGTCGGTATGGAGTTTCCCTTTTCCCTTTGAAAACTAGGATGTTTGTGAAATTTACAAAACAAATTTCATATATAACATCACTTTGCCACAACCTATTACCCACAATAAAATGGTCAAGAAGAGGCCTGTAATAAGGCCATTATTAAAATTCTCAAAAAGACTATCAATGACGTTGGCCATTGTTGGTACCTCTAGCTTAATCCTGCCCTTTGGTTCTACTACACTAGCATTCACACACCTACTAACACCATCCCATATTCCCTTGCCTATGGAGCCAAAACTATATTACCAATTAAGGTCGAGCTACCCTCTCTGTGAGTCTCACTACAAAATTTGATCATTGATAAAGAATATAAAGTTTTAAGATTGCATGAGCTAGAATTGTTGGATGAGAAACGTCAAAGTGCATTGAACCATCTTTAAGCATATCAAAACTGCCTCAGATATAGTTTAACAAGAAAGTATGTGTTTGCTTCTTTGAGACAAGAGATCTCACTCTAAAGGAAAATCAACACAATCTAACAAAGAGAGAGAAATACTTGACAAGTTTGAATCAAATTGGTTGGGCTCGTACATTGTTACAACATCGTATGGAAATGGAGCATATCAGTTATCCACTCCGGAGTGAGAACCTCTACCAAATCCAATCCATAGCTTGCATCTAAAGACTTTTTACATGCAATTCCTAGAGTATAATAAAAAATACAAAAGAATAGAATATAAATACAAAAAAATAAATATAAAAAATAAAAATATTAAAAAATAAAAAATACAATTAAAAAACTAAAAAAATAAAAAAAGTAAAAAATAATTCATCCTATGGTGAAAACCACTTCGGTGGCACCTTTGACAAGTATTGTAGTAAGAACTTAGAAAAAAAGCGCTACGTGTAGGAGACTTTTTCTCCATCATCTACCATCACTCCACCTGATCAAAGTGACCCCATCGCTATCCATCTTTCACTTTTCTTAATAATACCCATCCATCCTCCTTTTCATGGCCTGAGACTCCTCATTCCTTCATGTCATTCATCTATTTCCATCATAAGTTAGTCCATCCCCCCATTTTCCTATAATGAATTAGCTTTGACCTAATTGGGGGCAATAACCAAAATAGAGTTGAGAAATGATATCTTGAAAAATCCAAAAAAAAATCAAATAATGTCCTAAAAAATCCAAAAAAAATCAAATAATGTCTTTAAAAATTCAAATAAAATCAAATAATGTCCTAAAAAAAAAATCAAATAATGTCTTGAAAAAATCTTTAAAAAGCATAAAATGTACTGAAAAAAGACCTAAAAAACAAATAATCAATCAAGAAAATTCAAAGCAATAAACTACCCCTTATAATGACAAACATATAAGCAGATACACAACAAATCAAAACATCATGTCAATCAAATCAAGTAACAACAAATGAACAATCAACCAAGTCTGTAATTAAATTGATCACATGCCTTATCAATCAATCAATCAATCCCTATCTATCAATCATCAATGTGCCTTTTACAAGGAAGGGTACACTAAAAAACAAAGAGATCAATCTTATACTACATCTCTAGAACCAAACGTCATCATCATCATCATCATCATCATCATCATCATCATCATCATCATCATCATCATCATCATCATCATCATCATGTTCCTATCCTATGCAATTATTTCCACATGTGACTAGAGAAGACATGATGGTTTGTAATCCTTGTTCTTTGTTTGTTATTTGTGGTGTGTTTTCAAGAAGTTTTGGGGCACAAGTTGTTGACATGGATTGCAATCGCATTCCAACAAGATAGAATTCTTGGCAATGAAACATATCTTTCTTGAAAAATCAAGTAAAACTTGATTCCAAGGCTCGAGAAGGTTAGGTCTTACCCTACTGGTTTTGCTAAGGGTTCGTTGTCTAGTACTATTTTCATGAAGGGATTCAATATATTCTCTTCCAACAAACAAAAATAATAGCCATAAACACCAAGAGTAAAATGTATAATAAAATTGTTTGATGATATAATAATTAATGTAATTCCACTTCAAAATAAATTTTAAAAGATTTCAAAAATAAGGAAATAAATTAATTCTACATCATAGATTCAAAGAATTGCAATTCCTAAAATAGTTGAATTAACAAGACAAAACTCACACTCAACTAGAATTATTCAAAATCTTATGCAAATTCATGCAAGATTTGAAAGTAAAACCACCATTAATAGATGAATTAACACAAAACACCAGAAAGATAACCTGCATATGCATTTATATATCAATAGAGACATAGTCAGATTCAACTAGCAAATAACTTTAAGTCCTATCAACTCAACAATTTGCAAAGGAATTACAAATTTGAATTATGTTGATGAAAAGAAACTAATAGATCGAATTGCAAAAAACAAATCTTTTTTGAGCTCTCCAAGTTCTACAATTTCTAATCCTTCCTATAAATAATAGTGTGGTTCCATTTTATAGAGAATAATTTCAAAGAGGTTCAAATAAGACAAAATATTGATAGTTGAGATGCACAAACAACAAAACAAAAAATAAGAATGACTAGGTCAACCCTCTATCTTCAGGATTCCCTTTAATTGGCCTTTACAAATCAAAGTTGGTTTAGACACTTTAAAAATTTTATCTTTGGTTGTGCTTTCTCCCTCAAAATCCAACAACCCTTTCAATTCTATAACATAAATCTTTCAAAAATAGCTATGGCCTTCAACATTTATTCCTTCTCAAAACCTTCAACCAAGGAGCAATTGAGCTCTTGAGATTTATATGAGTATATTATCTTCATGATTTCCCTATCCCTAGAATTAGTGACATTTTCATATTCTTTCATCGTATACTCCATTTGAGCTAAGTTCCCGAGGAATTGTGGAATTCCACCACCCATTTGTGAATCTGTGATCTATTTATTCCAACACTTTTCAAATTTTGCCACTAGCCCTTCATCACTATTCTACATAACATCTTCAATCAATTGTTCCATAATAATTTTAATAAGTATCTTGTCTTGTGCTCAAGAATCATTCACACTCTCACTCATTTTTTTAGGTTACCCATGCACTCACTTAATCTACTTAGTTGCCATTCCTATTGTATCTTCCAAACTTCTATCTCAATGATTGTTTTATTCTGTTAGTTGTCAGAATATTTGTGGTTATTTTCTCCATCTCCTCCAATCCTTGTAATTCTATCTCTACCTTTTGCAATAATTTCCAACACCTTCGTTGTAACTTGCTCATTTTATCGAAGAGTTGTGCTAGTGCAAAATATCTATTAACATCCTTTTGCAACATTCTATTTACCTAGGCCAAAATATCTTGCACCCATGCATCCATAGTAGTCGCTTTGTGCTTAAAAATAGTTATAGCACCCACTTCTTCTTTTCACATTAATATTGGATGCAGATGTATTTCTTGCAAAAAAAATTTGGGTTCCACAATTTCCTTAATGAACTATGTTAATTGGACACCCTTTTGTTCTTGCAATTTCTTCTAATCCCTATAGAGCTAATCTTCAGTCATCGCTAAACCTTCTTTAGTAACCCTCACACCATTAAATCTAGAAGGCTTTCCTAGATTTATAGTGGTGACTCTATAATCTTTTATAGAGATATCTTGTGGATCTTTATCTACCATTGATTTTACAATATGCAATTCTTCATTCTCTTCTGCATCAAGCCACATAGCATATGTGATCTTTGGCTTTCTCCTTTTTTGACAAATTGGGAATCTCCCAATAAAATACTAAAATCTAGGGATATTAGTTCAACCTTATCCTTTGGTTGCATTTTTTGTTGCATCCACTCTAATGCTAGTCTTGAACTTGATGCCACTACATACTTTTCTTTATGCAAAGTGTTCCTTTCTAACTCTTCAATCCACTTTTCTTGTTCACTTCAACCTCACTTGCCAACTTTGTGCCTGAGTCCCAAACTTCATATGTTAACTTTTGACTTATCCTAATCTCTTCTTGATATTTAGACACTTCTACAAACTCATCTTTTTAAAATTTTCTTTTGTGCTTCCTCAGTGATGACATTTTTTCCACCACCCACTTGTCTTTCAGCTACCATGCATGAGCTTGTGGCTATTTTGCTCTTTCACTCAATGTTGGTTTCTATAGCAGTCTCAATTTCTATGTCTCTAAATCCTAAAGATTGTTTATCCTTAGTGTTCGTAAATCCACCCTATTCAACATCTATCATTTCACTTAAGGAAGGCTTTGACATTGGTTCTTTCAGCTGTGTTGGCATATCTTTTTCTTCTAGAACTTGCAGAGCTTTTCCTTTGTCTAGCCATATTACTCCAGCCTAATATGGAGCTAAGTATTTTGAAAATACTTGATGCACTTCTTGATACATCTTTATCATGTTGGGAATAGTATTTGATTTGTTACGAGGAATGATCCCCATTATCCCATGCATTACATTACTTACAGAAGGAGGGGAAGCAAACAAATTGGCCACTGTCTATGACATTTCCACTGGTAGGGCTCTCAACACTTGAGTAGATTGAGTGATCACAGTTTGATCTCTAGTCTACCCAGAAATAGAATTTTCCACATTCCTACTTGTTTGATCTTGTCGTTGTGAAATTTTGCTTCTTGCCAATAGATTAAAATCTTGGTCAGTCGTGACAACTTCAACCCCTACTATGTAAGTTTTTGGGTCTTTTGACATGGATGTTGCATTCACTACTTTGGCCATATTGATACTTGTATACACCTGAAAGTGACTAGACATAATTAAATAAATATTTATTATTTATTCAATGGCTTCATTCTTTTATTAATAAATAAATTGAATAATTTGTTTATTTAATTCATGTGTCATATTCATCTAAATCAATTTATTAACTAAATATTTATTATTTAATTATATTTCATTATTTATTCTAAAGTCCATCTTGAATGAATAATTCTAAATTATTTAATTAATCATCTAATTCAAATCTTCAATCCTAATTCCACATCATTTCCTTTTTCATGTCAAAATGCAATCTCATCACCAAGTCGCTAAACAAATTAAATAATATTAATATTTAATTCTTCAATTATCCTCAACATCATCCCTAGTCAATAGGATGAGGAGGCTTAGGTGTCCTTCCACTTCTTATATTTTCTCTCACATCCCTACATCCTAGAGGGTGGTTTTGTCCACATCAACTTGGTCAAAGTGACACATTGTCCACTTGTCTTAGGAAGCCTAAATCTTCTCCAACCTCCCTAGATTATTGACTCCTTCATGTCTTGGGAAACCTATATTCCCTCCAAATATCCTATATCCTAGGACTCTTCATCATTGGTTAAGGTGGTTAAGGTGATCATGATGCCATGTGGTTTCTCCTTCCACCTTGTCATCATAGGAGGAACATCTTCCCCCTTTATCTCTCACATCTCAACCCTTCATTATGTAAAGATTCACTCTCAACCATTGATCTTTGCCACCTTGGATTTGGTCTTGCAAAATCTATATAAGGATGGATTTGTTCAACATTTGAATCTAGTCACTATTCAAGCAATTAAGCATTCTAGAGCATTTTAGAGCAATCAAGCAATCAAAAGTGTGTCTTTGGCTTAGTGTAATATCAGTGTAACAATATCGCTTCATTCATCCACAATTGCTTTGCATACTATCTCCATCTTAGTTTCATTATAGTTGCACATTGCATCTCTCATACCACATAATCCATTTAGCTTTTCTTATCTTGAAGAAAACAACAGTGCAATCTAATAGCAAACATCACAACAACAAGATCAGAAGTTAATAGGACACAATGAGACAATAGTGAAGGTTTTCTATTTAGTTTACTTATTTTATTTGTCTCATTGGTGATTTCTTTACCTTGTAGGATTTTAGAGTTTGTGGTAGCTTAATTAGTAGTCTTACAGTTAGTTAAATTTCCTCATCACATTTTTTGGCACCCACCATGGGGTCTAGTCCCATTTCTAACATCACTTCTTTAGTTTTAATGTGTGTAGGTGCAAATTACATAGAGTGGCACATTTATTGCTTAGTTTAGCGCATCCAATCCATCTTTTAATGCATTTAGCTCTTTTGTTAGCGCATTCACTAGTTAGTTTAGCGCATATAGTCATTGTAATATCGCATCTATACTTAATAGTAGCGCATACATTGCATAAAGTTACACATTTTCATATATAATAATGCATTTTTCATTTGTAGCAGTGCATTTAAGTCATAATATAGCACATTTACACACTGTTTTAGCACATATACCACAATGAATGGTTTGCATTAGTTGCATCTATAATTTTCATCTAACCATTTGTAGGTACTCACAAATGTCAAAGATTGAATTTTGAAAACTACTAATAGTGGTTTTGTAGGGTATTTAATTTTATTTAGGCACCTAATTTAATTGGGAGGCTTACAATTTGATCATTCATGTATTACATAGTTCAAATAGGTGTAAAATTCATAGCATTCAATTTTGCATACTATCTTTGTCTTCTTAGAATAGTTGCACATAGTTTAATTTAGGAGGGTAAAGAATAGTTTAATTTAGAATAGATGCTATAGGAGACTTTTGTTCACTACTATAACTTACTATTTATCAACGAACACTTCTCAATTTCTCATACTCGGCTTCTTTGAATGTAGTTTGATTGTCACACACTCTTCCTCACTATTGTTTAGACAAGGAACTATATTTATTTTCTGAAGACTAATGTACATTGTTGTTTGCTCTTTGTTAATGACAATCCTTTTGATTGGATTCATTTGTCTTTGGGTAATGCTACAAATATACTGATATATCATTGTCTTGTATTGTTCTTTCTTCTATTAACCCTTCTTTCAGACCATCATGAGTTATCACTCGTGCTTTCATAGGATTGTGTGCTAGTCTGATGGTGACCTACCCTTATTTTGATGAGCCTACTGTGTCCTTGCATTAACCAAATCACTCTCTTGGTGTATCCTGGGTACCACTTTTACTGTGATTGGTTGCTAAGACTGTCATTACTCATAATGCAATGATCTTTATTATTTCTATGTTACTCTTTGAAAGAGTATTGATGTCACGTATGCCTTCAACCTGATAACATAATGTATCCTTTGTTGTGATATTAAACCATATTGATTGTGAGTTTAGTCTTGACTACGACTTCAGATAAAATTCTTGAGTTATTCACAACATTGTTATGGTGTATTTAAATTTTTTTGTGCATCTCTACTTCTAAAGAGCCTTGTCTTTGGACCGCTTCTCCCATTTTCTTATGATGTGTCTGCTATTACATCTTATATGTCATTGTGTATAACTCTTTCTCTATTTGATTGCTTGGTGATCCATGCTCACATTATTGGTTAAACTTGAAATTGATGTCGTTAGTAATGTAAAACATGAAAGATAACCACTCCTTGAACCACATCCAAATTTCATATTAGAAATACAGCATTGTAGAGATCTTTCAAGTCCAACCAAATGATTCTTTAATTATAGAAAGAAGCCCACCACTGATGATATACATTTCTCATGTATGTATCAATTTTTTGTTCTGTCTATGACACTATCGTACATATTTTACCTTTGACTTCTATCATGATGATGATTATTGTGTTTTCTTTGTATTAGACCCTTGAATTACTGTTCTTCATGATTCATGTACAATATTACAAATTGTTTGAATATTATTGTTCTATATAATTGTATTTGTCTAAGAGACCTTGATATGCATTGGGCTTCTCTCTTGACAAATTCTACATTATGATACTCCCTATTTCATGAAGCATTGCTATTTCACTGCTCTATGTCATGAATAATGACTCTTATTTACACCAATTGAGTTGGTCACTTCTTTCCACATTACTGTATTAATCTCCTTTGTAGAAGCAAATCACACTTTACATGTATTGACATCAAAGGTTGTATCCTTGAGGATAACAGGTGCATGCTCATTTTATTTGAAGGTTAATGTTATAGCACTTTTTTGTGCTTTGAGATATACACATTTATATTTCACTGTACTTGGTGTCTTCAAAAATATGATTATCCTTAGCACTGCATTTTCATAACCATTAGATTTCTATTGAGAAAATATTTTTTGTTTCTGACAGTGGCACTTTTATTCGCTATCATAAATGATGAATGTTTGTCTGATATAACTATAATGATTATGAAGAGACAACACTCTTATCTCTCTAATAAAATAAGAGGGCAGTATGTTGGGCTCAACCCTTGTGGGAGCTCATTTCACCCCACATGTTGTGATGTTTATGATATTAGTTTGAACTTGTAAAGTATTTAAATGATGATCATCAAACCTATACCTGCACACTGAACAAACATGTTAGATAAAATAATAAAGTTCATATTTTCATGGATACTATTGATGATTCTCTACTTTTCTTTGATGCATGAAATGACTACATAATCTAGTCTAATGGCTTGTGAGAGTAAATTATATGTTTGTTGATGTTACATATGAACTGATTAGGCATCCTAAGTTCCAACTTCAATTTTTTCATCTCTTGCAGACAATTTCAGCGCAGCAGAGCAACTCCTAAAGCAATCCAAGTAGAAGGAGATGGAGATTCAACAATTCAACCTTGGGGTTCATCATTCAGGAAATAATGGATCCCTATTCTTTTATTATGTTCTTCATTTTCAAATGTATAGTTTTTTTATGATGCATTGAATCAGTTACTCCCATGGATTGTGTGGGACACTATATTTTTGATGTTCATGAATAAAGAAAGCAATCTTCTATGCAAAGTTTTAAACTATTCTTTCTTGAAAACACTTGTATTAAATCAGTTACTCATTCGATAGCATCAATTACTTGTATGAACACTTAGCATTATCAGATATGTACTTTTAATCTTTCAATGCAAATGTTGTCCCAACTCTACTTGATTGAGCTGGAAGCAAAATTTAGGTAACATTTTTGACGATTTTTGCTAAATGCTTGCATGCTAAGCATCCCAGACTAGTTGCCTAAACTTATCCATTAGGCATAGAGTAATTATAGCCTGACAAAACCTTTGAAAAATATTTAGTTTCACTATTGTAACTCACCATGACACTTCTGCAACCTCTTACAGTCCATTGAATGCATGTGTATGGTTTATGACAGTAAACTAACAAACTCACTGTTATGAATGATAGATATCTATTTGATGAATTGTAAGAGGGAAACAATAGGAACACCTTTCTTATTCATCTAATGAACTCAAAACCAACTAATTAACTATGCACAAATCACTTAGGTAAATGAAAACTACATCTAGTCTATGTGCAACAACACTTATTTAACACCCCCAAAACCTACTCTAATATATACAGATTGTTGATCATACCTCATAAGCAATGCTTGAGGTGAATCCCATTGACTAGGATTGGCTCCATATGACCATCCAACTTGGATAGTTAGAAATAATTGTGTTGTTTACATTCAAAAATGATATAAGGCCCACTCCAGAATGCATCAAATTTGGAGTGTTTTCCAGACCTACTTTTAAGCTCATCCCACTTGAGCACTATATCTCCTTTGAAAGTTCTTGGAGATGTCCTTTTGTCAAAATACCTTTTCATTTGCACCTAATGTTGCTCTATCTTTCTCATGGCATCATTTCTAGTCTCCTCTAGCTCAACCAACTGAACCAATCTTACTGTCATAGGCCCTTCCTCTATCATGTCCATCTGATTGGCTAAATCAAGTGTTGGAAGCTCAAGTGAGATAGGAAGCCTTGCTTCCCTACCATATACTAGAATAAAAGGTGATTTTCATGTCGATCTTTTTGGAATGATTCTATTAGCCTACAAGACTGATCTCAACTAAATATGCTAGGCTCTTTGGTTACCTTCCATAGTCTTCTTGATGATTCTGATTAAGTTTTTTATTCATGGATTTTGGTTGGCCATTGCCTTGCGGATAGTGATTGGACGAGGTATGTAGATAAATCCCATTCTTGAAATCCCATTCTGATATTCTAAAACTAACAAAAGCAAGGGCATTGTTTGAAATGATAGATCAGGGACTCCAAACTTGGTAATTAGATCCTCATAAAAATTGAGCACATAAGTCTCATTTGCTTCCTTGAGGGCTACAATTTTAGTCCATTTAGTGAAATAATCCATGGTTGTAAGTACCCACTTATGGTCAACACTAGATGGAGGATTTATCACTCGAATAAAGTCCAACCCCCAATTCATGATGGGTTGTTCAACCTGAATAGGCTGCAAAGGTAAGGTTGCCAACCTTTGTTTTCTAATAAACAAAGCATATTTTTTGCACTTTCTTACCCATAAGTGTGCATCCTTGAATAGATTAGGTCAATAATAGCAACCTTTCATCACATTAAGAGTTGTTTCTCTTGCTGAGAAATGACCTCCAGTTGACCCTTCATGGAAATCATTCAACACTTTTTCAACTTGGTTAGGCTCAATACATCTCAATAATACTCCATTAAAATATCTCCTAAAAAGTGAACCATTTATAAGTACATAAGGTATAGACTACAATCTGAAATACCTTCTTTTATCTCTATCTAAACCTTTAGGACACTCACCAATTTGTAGTAAATGAACCATTTCCTGCACCCAATCAGTAACAGGAGCTAAAACAATTGTTTGCTCCTCATCTTGCAATGTTAGAACAACCTCTTTGGTGCAGGGGCATAAGCCTCAATTTCATAATTTATTATTTGAAAACTTAATGTTTTTGATATAAATGTGTTGGGAAGGATCAAAGAATCCTTTTTTTTTATGTTTTTTTTGTAATAAGGTCCTAATTGTCCATTTTGTAAGGCCTAGTGGCCTAGGGTGCATTATAAACCCTATGGTCAACTATGGTCAAAGGGACTTAGGATGAGTAGATTTAGGGAGTCAAGGTTGTTTTGGTCTATTTATATGCATTTAAATGTGTTTAGGTCCCTAGGTTGATGATAAATTAGTTTGAATGACAAAATACAAAAATTGTCAAAGCATTGTCAAAAATTGACAAAGTTGTCAATTTGTAAAGCAACTTTTTAAAAAAGTTGTTGTAATTAGTTCCCAATGTTCATAACCATCTAAAATCAGTTTGAACATGTTGGGAAAACTATAAAAGGCCTCAACAAACTCATTTGGGGGTTGATGTGGTCGAAATTTATGAAACTTGACATTTGAAATCAATAAAAAAAACTGTATTTTCCAGAAAATTTACTGTTCTTTTGGTTGGTACGGAATTTCTAGACCTCCAAATGGAAAAATTCTTTCATGAGGAGTTATAGGGGTGAAATACGTTTCTTTTGAGTCCAACCAGAGGTTCTGAAGTGGAGTTTTGAGTGAGTTATTGTGTAACAGTCCAAAACAGCCTGTGAAAAGGGCATAAACCAAGGGTTTCATCTTTTCTTTCCCTTTTCTTCCAATCTAATCATGCAAAAAGTCTAAAACTTGGTTGGATGGAAGATCAGGGAGTGTACTATGATATTCAAGAGGTTTCATACCAAGAGAATGCAGTTGGAGATTATTTTCTTCAAGTTTGAAGCCAGGCATCCCCATGTGACTGGCATATGGTGGTGAAGAAGGTTTTGACATTTCCCCATAATTTTTTATCAGATGCAAACCAAGACTTGTAACTTTGGATTTGGTGTTTTTTTGAGTTCCCCAAGGTGTTCCAATTTCTTCCCTTGATAAATTTCCAATTTTAAGGGTAGTTCCTTTGTTAAAGTGCTCATTTAGCCCTATTTAACCTAGTTGAGGGTTTACTAGAAATGGTAGTTGTAGAAGGTTCTAGATCAAATCCTTTTGGGAAAAGTGCTTTCCTAGGTTGTTAATGGTGAATATAAAATAAAATTGCTTGGTCCTTTGTAGTTTTTGGGAGAGAAACCAAAAAGTCACTTTTGAGGGCTAGTTGGCTAGAATAGCCATTTTGCACTTTGACCCCTTTTAAACTTGATCAACCAAATCTGAGGTTGTTTACCATCATTGGAGGTTTTTGGATCCTAATAAACCTGATTTGAGTCTTTGTGGACTTGTAGAACCATTTTGGAGGGGTGTGAGCCATTTGAGCAACTTTTGAGCACTTTGCCTGTGGGGTTGACAAACCAAAGTTGATAATCTTTGTAAAATGTCTCAATGGGAGGTTATGGGGAAGGAAACATATGTGTTGTGATGTTATATTTGTTCTTGTAAGGTGTGAGATCTGGTTGGGAGAACCTCTTTGTCCAAAGGGGTAGTGTTGCCTATTGAGCTAGTGAGCAACTTGGAGCATTTTCAAGTTGTTGGAACCATATCTCTACATCACTCTTGCTCATGTTCTTCACTGTTGGTAACACCATCAACAAGCTATTCACACAACCCTTTTACCCTAACCAGCTTGGTAACCTTAATCCTAACATCATACTCCATTACCTTAGTTACCCATTCGGCTCTCTTGTCACTCAAATCTTTACTTAACAGAAATTCCTTCATAGTTGGATGAGAAACCATTAGCATAATATTGTTGTTAGACAACATATGCTTAAAAAATTTCAAACTTCTTATAACATCCAATACATGTTTCTCCACAAATATATACCTTATCTCGTAGTCCTTTAGTGCTTGACTGAAGAATGCCAAAGGCTACTCTGAACCTTCATCATTACATTGTACAAGATTAGCTAAAATAGAGTCAATATTGCCATACACATATAATGTGAAATCCTTAGAGAAATCAATATTTATAAGAGTAGGTGCAATCATTAAAGCTTCCTTGATCAGCTCAAAACTCCTTTTCCCCTCCTTGGTTTAGCTGAAAGGTACATTCTTTCTTAACATAGAAGTTAGTGGATTTAATAAATCAACAACATTGGGGATATATCTCCTAATAAAATTAATCATTCCAATAAAATTTTGTAGACCTTTCTTGTGTGTTGGTAAAGGAAGAGCCAAAATGGCACTTATTCTCTCGGGGTCAATAGTAATACCATATTTAGAGACCACATAGCCAAGCAATTTTCCCTCATGAGCAGTAAATACACATTTTTTGTGATTAAGTGATATATTGAATTCCCACCACCTTTCAAAAATCTTCCTCAGATGATTTAAGTGATCCTTAGCCTCTTTACAAGAAATAGTAATGTCATCGAGGTATATTAAGACAATTTTGTACATTAAGCTTTGAAAAGCTATGTCCATAGCTTTCTAAAAGGCTGCCCCAACATTTGACAAACCAAAAGGCATCTTTTTATAAGCCATGGTACCCCATTTGGTGGTAAAAGTTTTTTTAAACTAGTCTCCCTCCTTTACTAATATCTGATTGTAACCAAAATAACTGTCTAGCAAGGAAAACCTCTCAGATCCTAAAACTACCTGAAGGATTTGCTTCATATAGGGCAATGGATGGAAGTCTTTCAATGAGGCTCTATTTAAATCATAGAAATATACACACAATCTTATCTCTTCATTATTTTTCTTAATAGGTACAAGGTTGGAAACCCATGAGGCATGCTTAATGGGAAAGATGAGACTACTCTCAATCAGCTTGTTCAACACTTTATTCATAAGAGGCTCTAGCTTAGGATTCAATGACCTCTATTTTTTCCTTACAGGCTTGGCATTAGGTTCTAGTTCAATGGTATGTTGGGCAAGTTGAGGATCAAAAAAAATTAAATCAGTATGTTCCTATGCAAAATATCATTAAATTCCTAAAAAAGCTAAATAAAAGAATGATTTTCTTCTACTGTACATATCGTGCCTAGTTTGAGAAGCTTTCCTTTGAAGACCTCAACAAATTCATAGTGATCTTACTAAACTTGTATGTTGGCTTTGGGCTTTCTAGCTTCATCGTCAGTGTTAGAAACTGATTCTAGGGTGACCAAACTCTTTGGCATCTTGTTATTCTTGAGTTGAATGATTTGGTCACCATACTGATGTTGGAGCTTCTCCTAATTAGCATGCGAGAGCTCAACTTCTTCCCTTAAGAAGTTCACTATTTGTCAATCACTTTCAAACACTTGCCATTGTATGTTATTGTCAGGTATAGCAGGCCACACAACAATCTTAACATGTTGATTATTCCTACCACTACTGACCCCTTTTTGAATATCATATTCAACACAAATAGTTGCTAACCTATCAGCGTGTCTATTTTGATTTTAAGGTATTGATATCAAATTAAATGCATCACATCCTTCCAAGAGGTCCCATACCCTATGCTTGTAAGATTTAAGCAAATCAATCTTATTAACATTAAGGTTCCTCACCTAGTTAACAATCAATTCATTGTCCCCATAAAAATTTAAACAACCAATACCCCTTCTTTCCCATTCCAAGCCATGGATGAGAGCTTCACATTCAACAACATTGTTAGTACAACTGAAATAGAATTCAGAGGTTGAATAATACTTCTCACCTCTTGGGGAAACAAGCATGCATCCACCACTAGCACCAACTTTACTCCTTGAGCCATCAAACTACAACTCCCAAACCTCATTATCTTGTTGTCTACATCGCTGTTGTTTTCAAGGTTAGGAAGAAATGAATTATCTTCATGCATTAAGTACTCCCCCAAACTAGCCTCTTCTAACTTCTCACAAAGACTAATCACTTGATTTTGAGTTGCCCACTCATCAAGGAGAATATCTAGTATACCTTTAGTTTGTGTATTACCTTCTTGAACAATAGGGTGCACCTCTTATTTACTTGTAACCAAATTGGTATTAATAGGGGTGGGTTGTAAGGCTCATTGTGATCCTTAGCTATGGGCTTTAATTTGATAGTCACCTTAGTGCCATACCTAGTTCTAAACAGAATACGTGACCAATCTAAGGACAAGTAACCTCCTATTTTCTCAGTAAAATCTCTAGACAAGCATATAGTAAAATAAGAAGGCAATTCTATAACATAGATATCCTGCGGGATAGAGAAGTTTGGACAATCATGAAGGGTCAAACTCAATCCCTTAATAACCCCCTAAAGTATTAATAATAATCCCATCCAACTAAACAACTCCTTTCTCTAATGGCTCATATTCAATTCCCAACCTATCTACAATCTGCTTAGGCATGACTAAACTACTAGCACCTAAGTCAATCATGCAATTATGGAATAGTTGGTCTACTATAATCAAAGATACATAACAAGGTGGGGTTTTGACCTTAGAATCTTGTTGTTCCTTGCCATTCAATATTAGTCAACACAACCTTGATCATTTTTGTACTAAGCTCTTGAGACAAACTTAAATTTTACAAAGTTGATTGAAGAAGATCCTTCTGACCCAGAATACTCAAATAATCCAACATAGACATAGAGTCATTTAACTTTTTTATATGCTCAAGAATATTAAATGAGTGTGGGGTTACCTTAGGCTATCTTGTGGGCTACCCAGTACTCGGTAAGGGATGATTTCTTGACAAAATATGAACATCTTTATCAGTCTATTGTTCTAAATCAACAACCCTCTTCTTAGACCTTGTATCGGTTGTAACTAATGATCTGGCTTGGTTGACACAATAAAATTCCCCTCCTTGCCAATTAATAAGAGTTGTCTCAAGTTGTTGACCTTCTTGTTGTTTCATAGAAGCTTCACAAGGTACATCAAACTACACATTTGAACTATTTTGGACCATCAACACCCATTTAATCACCCCATTAGCACAAGTACTTTGGTTGTGGGGTTGATTACTGGGAAAGCACTAGTCATAGTCCTAAGCCAAATTATTCTGAATGGGTACAAGCTCCTTTGAAGAGTTGGTAGAATTGGGGTTGCAATCTTGATAAGGCTTAGGATTGAAGGCTTGCCTTGGGCCTTGATTATTTAGCTGATAAGGTGGCCTATTTGATTGGTTTTTTTTATAATTAGATTGAAATGGGAGTTGATAAGGCCCAAAACTCTAATTTTTCTGCCTCTTTAGGTTCACTATCTCACTATCAAATGTTTGCAATAGTCCTTAAATTTCTTATAAATCATTAGACTCTGCTAGAAAGGTATTTTCTTGGCTAACAGACTAAATTTTTGGTGCTGGCAATGCTAGTGCAACTGGAATAATAGCTAAAGGGGGCACTTGCATTGGTATTGAAGGCTAAATAACAGAGATTATTAGTAAACAAGGTCTTGGGGTAATTTAACCAGCCTGTATAAGGTTGTTCTCAGGTCTAATAGCTATAGCATAAGCCTGAGGTAAAGAAGTTCCTCCCATAGTTTGCACCATAACAAAAATGTCACTATTCAAAGCTCTTAAATAATATAAGAAAGCATGGGCAACGTAGGCCTTACCGTTTGTGGGATTATATCCAAGTCTTCTAAAAATGATGGTTGAAGTCTGAAATAACCTCATGAGGGGCCCTCTTTACTGTAGATAGTTGCTCCATCAATGATAAATGGTTTGCTTTGTCTTCAAAGAAACTGCATAGTCGGTCACCCAGTTGGTCCCATGTCCCTATGGAATTGATGGTCAAATCTCTTAACCACTGCAAGGCTTTCCCCTTTAAAGAGGCTACAAGCAAACTAACTGCAACATTCTCCTCTGTCACATGATTGACAACAAACAAGTTTGCAACATCTTTTATATGCTCAGCTAGAGTAGTTTGGTCTTCACCAATAAAATACAAAAGAGTCTTCAAGGAAGCTACAAGAATGTCATCATGTTGGGTTAAACTTAGTGGACTACCTTGGTTGAATGCAATAAACGGTTGATTTCTACCTACTAGAATCATGATTATTGGGATTCCTGGCAATAGAGTATGAGTCCTAATAGCAGGAGGAGTAGACTTGGCTCTCCTAGTATAAACAAGATTCTTATTGGGTTTCTCAGTTACTATCCCTCTTCTCCTAGGTGGGGATAATTTTAAATACTCAAAGGATGAAAAAATGCTTCTGGTTTGTATCATTTTCATAAGCTAAAATGCACTAATTTTACCAAACCAAAGCTCAGAGTCACCAAGTATGCTAATAAAATGTCCTTTAAAGACTGAAACTGCTGCTGCAAACACCAAACAACAATACAAAACTTCTAATTCTAGACTAAAAATCAACTCTCAGTCCTATTGGGCGTGCCAAAAACTGTTATCTCTAAAAAATGCACCCTTGCCAATTTGCAGACATTAGATTTAAGGAGAAACATGGGAACACTCTAGGCTTGCAGGTTGCCTAAAACTTGGAATGAGCCTCCAGAGTAAGCTAGTTCTTTTGGATTTTTCACCTAAGCTAACCTTTGTAGAGGAAAAGGGAAGAAAGAAGACATGAAATGAAACTATACTTCCTAAGGTGATACACCAAACTAATAATCTGAAATTTTGACAACAAACTAACACACATAATAACCAATAACCAAAGGATATTCTTGCACAAATCAAAGACTAATAACCTTTGCAACAACAATTTATAAGGAGGCTAAACAATCACAACCCTAAGAGGAAAAAGACTCTTTCTCACCACTTAAGACTAATTATATCATAGACACAACTTATAACTTGCAAATAAGTATACATTCCTGCATAACGGTGCTAATAGAGATACAATTACAAGGACAAAAAATCATCACATGAAACTATGTCATTCACCAAACACACAATATCCATAAATATGAGTAGGCAAATGCTCTATTATTGTCACAAAAAGTGTAACAATACTGCCAACCTCTAAAAATGAGTTACAAACTCATCAAATCTGCAAAAGAACTCTCAAAAGTTACAAGTAGCATGCAAGATGACCAGTAAGAACTAACACCAATAATGAAAACTTGGAGATATATATGCTTTCCCAAAGAAGTCTATGAAAATAGGACTCCACCTCCACTTGGTCATGCATTCCCAAAAAGATAATTTTTTAGGGCCCTAAACAACTCTAAAAAGGGATGTGCTTGAGAAAAAAGTCAAGCCTCCTAATCCTTTATCATAAAGGCTCTTAAAAATGTATTAAATGGCCTCTAAATGGATTCAAACAAGGCATGTGCTCCCTCATAAATGCAATAATATCTTTGACTTTTCAATAAATGTGAATAAGAAAAATATCTAATAAAGTGATTTATCAATTAGCACTTTAATAAATATCTTTCTCATTTCATTTATATTTAAGTGCATATTATTATTTGCTTCATAAGTAATATTTATTAAGTGATTTATAAATTATCACTTAATAAATATTGATTAGATGATAATGTTCATTAAGCGATAAATAAAAAAATAAAAAAATGCAAAGAACTTGTTCAATCACCCCAATGCTCACAGGGATATAGTTGAGAAGAGAGAAAATTAAAAGAAATGTCAAAAAATGCATAAGCTTAATCTCCTTGTCTTCAGTTGGTAGTTGGTTGTAGATCTTCTATTTGTTAATCATACAATTCTTCTCCCCATAATCACGTAGTTCTTCTCCCCCTTTGACAATAATGCCAAATTGAAAGTAAAACATGCAATGTCAAACTTCACTGTTCAGCATCAACAACCTGCAACTTGATGCTCCCCCTATGGAATAACTCCACTCCTACATCAATCCTACTGTAAAATTCAGCAAGTAGCTCTGGGACTAATGTACTCTACATCATGCTCAATTGACCTCATGAAGGGGTACAACCCCTAGCTAACTTCTAAGATACTCAAAAGTAGTCTCAGGCAGAGGTTTAGCAAAGATATCTGCAAGCTGCTCCTTGGTAGAAACATGCTCCAAGATCACATCTTTACTCTGCACTTTTTCCCTCAAGAAATCATACTTCAATTCAATATGCTTGGTTTGTGTGTGCAAAATATGGTTCTTGAAAATATTTATGGCACCGATATTGTCACATAAGATCTTTACAGGTTCTGAAAACTTCATCTTGAAACCTTCCAGAATGTGCCTCATCTATATAGCCTGGGTGTTAGGTCCCGAAGACAACTGAGAGGGGGGGGCTGAATCAGTTGTCTAATAATTTAAAGTAAAAACAACTTAACCAACCTTAATCCTTAATACCGGTAAACCAAACTTTATGCCAGTAGACAGTTTACTAGTTAATTGCAGTACCGGTAAAGATTAAAGCATGAAACAGAAAGACAATAACATCCACAACACATAACACCAATATTTGTACGTGGAAACCCTGTAAGGCGAAAAACCATGGTGGGAAACCTTACCCATAATCAGATGATACTACTACAGATAGTATGTGTATACAAAAGGGGTCTACACATGCAGAAAGGCCAAGTGCCTAGAGCTCACTGCTCAAACACAAATAGGAGTCACACTGACTACAATTGGATGGTTAAATCCAATAATGATGTACTGCTCATCTTCATATGCTAGATTCAGTACCGATTCAATTTTGATATGCCTTCATAAAACCTTCCTTCACCTTCAAATGATGTATGTGTGTATAGCTCTGCTTATTCTCGCATTTACCAAATTATAATCATTTTCTCAATCGCATATTGATCTTACATATATACCATAACCTAAGACCAATTTTTTATGTCGGCTCTAAAAGATATTACAATAAAACATTTTACAAATAAATCAATGACCAATGCAATAACTGATACAACATGTCGACTTAATGCATTTATAACAATAATAAATCATCTCTAAAGCATGTCGTGCTGATTTAGAATAGATAAGCTTGTCGGTGCTTATTCTGGACCTATTTGCCGGTAACAACAAATATGCAAATACAAATATACCAATGAACAAATCTTCAAGACAAAGTGTCCAAATGATGTCTTTGACATAACCAAGTGTTTTCCATGTCATTCCAAGTGTCGGTGAATAATATATCCTGCTGGTGTATCGAATACTGGTGACTGTGCATAAGTCACTTGCTTGATGGTGAACATTGCCAATTCTCCAAAGTTCCAAAGTTGATAAGTGTTAATAGGTATTGCCATCAATGACAAAACCATATCAACATATCCAAAATACCAACACTGGGTAAAATTCATATAAGCTACAACATACTCAGCTTCAACAGTAGACTATGATATACAACTCTACTTCTTGCTACTCCATGAAACAAGTCTTCCTCCAAGAAAGAATGCTCCACCGGTTGTTCTTTTCCTATCATCAACATTACCTGCCCTGTTTACATTTGTGTACACCTTCAAATCAAAGTTACCTTCATATGGATACCATAAACCATAGTCAATAGTGTCTTTCAAATATTTGAATACCCTCTTGGTTTCTATCAAATTTGTTTCCTTTGGATTCTTCTAAAATCTAGCAACTAGACTAGCTCCATGAGCTATATTCGATTTGTTGTGAACAACATAGTGCAATTTCCCAATCATTGGTTTATATTCCTTTTCATCAACAGATGTGGCTTCATATTCCTTAGAAAATTCCTTAGAAAACTTACAACCATAACCATTGGTGTCCCAACTGGTTTACAGTCACTCATACCAAATGTCTTTAGTACCTCTTTCACATACTTAGACTGTGTGATGAAAATGCCACTCTTCATTTGTTGTATTTGCAAGCCTATGAAAAATTTTATCTCTCCCACTACAGACATTTCAAACTCACTTTTCATTTCATTTGCAAATTCATTGCTCATGTCATCATTACCTTCAAATATGATATCATCTACAAACACTTCACTAACCAGTATCTTATCTCCTTCAGATTTCAAATATATGTTGTTGTCTTCACTGGTTCTTTGAAAACCTATCTTCATCAAGTGTGAATGAAGCCTTTCATACCATGCTCTTCGTGCTTGTTTTAATCCATATAGTGCCTTATGTAGCTTATGTTGGTATTTTGGTATGGTTTTGTCATTGATGTCAACACCTACTAACACTTATCAACTCTGGCACTTTGGAGAATCACCAACATTCACCAGCAAGCAAATGACTCATGTACAATCACTGGTATCTGGTACACCGGCAGGATATAATGTTCACCAACACTTGGAATGGCATGGAAAACACCTAGTTATGTTGAAGACATCGTTTAAACACTTTGTCTTGAATATTTGTTCATTAGCATATTCCTAATTGCATATTTGTTGTTACCGGCAAATAGGTCCAGGTTATACATCGACAGGCTTATCTTTTCTAGATCAGCATGGCACGCTGTGGAGATGATTTATTATTGGTCTAAATGCATTAAGCCGACATGTTGAATTGGTTATTGCATCGGGCATTAATTTATTTGTAAATTGATTTTATTGCAATATCTCTTAGAGCCGACCTACTAAAATTGGTCCTAGGTTATGATATAAATGTAAGATCGGATGTGGAATGCGAAGAATAAATTGTGTGAAGGTATATGCAAGAATAAGAAGAGCTATACATGTAGACATCATTTGAAGGTTGAAGGAAGGTTTCCATGAAGACAATCAGAACTACACTAGTACTGAATCTAGCATAGAAGATGCTAATTTAAGCAGTACATTCTCATTGGGTTTAGCCATCCAATTGTAGTCAATGTGACTCCTATTTTGTGTTTGAGCAGTGAGCTCTAGGCACTTGGCTTTTTTGCATGTGCAGACCCCATTTTTATACACTTACTATCTGTAGTAGTATCATCTGATTGTGCGTAAGGTTTCCCACTGTGGTTTTTCCCCTTATAGGGTTTCCACGTACAAATATTGGTGTTATGTGTTCTGGATGTTATTGTCTTTTTGTCTCATGCATTAATCCTTACCGGTATTACAATTAACTCATAAAACTATCTACCGACATAAGAAACTCGTATACCGGTATTGAGTATATAAGTTGGTTAAGTTGTTTTTTGTTTGAATTTATTTGACAACTGATTCACCCCCCCTATCAGTTGTCTTCGGGACCTAACAATTGGTATCAGAGCCTAGTCCTCTTTTTGCATAAGTTTAACAGCTCGAGGAGATCCAATGTCTAGCAACTATTTCAGGAAAGACAGTCCTAAACTTGATGGAACCAACTATGACATATGGAAGATTAGAATGGAGACACATCTAAATTGCATTGGTACGGACATCTCGGATGTTACAAAGAATGGCTATACTACTCCTACTCAAAGTCAGCCTAATCCACCTAACTTGGCTAAAGATGAGGAAAATGATTGCAAAGCAAGAGAAGCACTTCTGAGCGCATTATCAAATCAGCAAATCATGGGATTATCAGATAGGTCTACTACTAAAGCTATTTGAGATCATTTGGAAACACTAAATGAAGGATATTCCACAGTCAAAATTGCAAAACTTGAAAGCTTCCGGGTCAGGTATGAAAATCTGAAAATGGAAGAAGATGAAAGGATTTCTGCTTTTTTGGAAAGAGTTAATGAAATTGTTTTGGGTATTAAATGTTGTGGAGGAACCTTGAGTGAAGATGAAATTGTTTCAAAAGTTTTAAGAGGATTTCCATTGGCATATAAAATGAAAGTCACTACTATAAATGAGTTAAGAACAATGCCTAATACATCAGTAACTAGAGATACATTAATTGGAAAACTTTCAGCCTTTGAAATTGAGGAATTTGGTCCTATTGCTACTATAAAGATAGATTTAGCTTTTAAAGCATCAACATCATCTACACCATCATTTGACAAGTCTGATTGGAAAGCCTTTTATGCAAGAGAACTTGAAGAAAGCAAGAGAGAAAATGAAGAACTTGAAGAACTTGAAGCACTATTTGCAAGAAAAATGCCTAAAGGTCCAGTAGGAAGTAAGTATGAAGGTAAAGCACCCTTTAAATGTTTTAACTGTAATAAGATTGGTCATATGGCTTCAAGATGCCCTGATAGACATGTTAGACTAAGAGAAGAAGCTAGAAGAACATACAAGCCTAACCCTGAATATCAGAGATACAGATTTAAGAAGAATAAAGACAAATCTTGTTATCTTGTTGATGAAGGAGTGACTGATGATTCTGATGAGGATCCGGCAGATAATGGATGAATTTGTGTTACTATAATAGAAGATCAACTGATACCTACTATTCAACTGGTAGAGCAGGCCTTGGCAGCTAAAATTGAAGTTAAGGATGAATGGATCATTGATTCAGGATGCTCACATCATATGACTGGTGATAAAAGTAAATTCCTAACTTTTCAAGAGTATAATGGAGGTCTAGTGAGATTTGGTGATGATAAAGCTTGTTTGATCAAAGGTAAAGGTACAATATCTCTTGATGGTGAGCATAATACTGACAATGTTTACTATGTTGAAGGTTTAAAGCATAATCTCTTGAGTGTTGGTCAATTAGTTGAGAAAGGATTTTAGTTACAATTCAAGAATGGAAAATGCAAAATTATGAACAAAACTGGTTTGGAAATTGCAACCGATAGTCAAACTAGAGGTAATATCTTTCATTTAAATAACAGTGAAAAGACATGCTTGATTGCTCATATTGATGAAAGTTGGCTATGGCATAAGAGACTCTGTCATGTAAATTTTGATTGCATGGTAAAAATTAGTACCACTAAGGCAGTTAGAGATTTACTTAAGATTGTTAGGCCTCACAATCTGGTATGTAAGGAATGTCAATTTGGAAAACAAGTTAGAGCTACTTTTAAAAGTATTTCAAAAAAATCTAATAATGATCTTGACTTAATTCATACTGATTTATGTGGTCCAGCTAGAACCAAAAGTTTACAAGGTGATAGATATTTCATGCTAATCATTGATGACTATTCTAGAATGTGTTGGGTTACTTTTCTTAGAGAAAAAATAAAAGCACTTGGGAAGTTCAAACTATTCAAAGCAATGGTAGAAAATGAAACCAGTAAGAAAATCAAATGTCTAAGATCAGACCAAGGAGGAGAATTTACATCTAAGGAATTTAATGCATTCTATGAAGTAAATGGAATCAGAAGACAACTATCAGCACCTCAGACACCACAGCAGAATGGAGTTCTAGAAAGGAAAAACGGAACTATCTTGCATGCAGCCAGAAGTATGTTATCAGAAGCAAATCTACCACATGTATATTGGAGAGAAGCAATAAGTACAGTGGTCTATACATTTAACAAAGTTCACATCAAAGGAGAAACCGGTAAGACCCCTCACGAACTATGGTTTGGTATTACTCCTACTCTTAAATATTTAAGAATATTTGGAAGTAAATGCTATATTAGAAGAGATGATTATATTGGAAAATTTGATCCTAGAAGTGATGAAGGAATATTTCTTGGTTATTCATCTAAGAGTAAGGCATATAGATGTTTTAACAAAAGATTGCAGAAAATTGTTGAGAGTACAAATGTAAAGATTGATGAATAATTCAGAGAAACTTCAACGTATACAAACTTTGAACCGGCAATAGAAATATTGACAAATGAACCTACACTGAACCCACCGATACAAAATGAAGATCCACTTACACCGGTGTCATCTGAAAATTCCACTGTAACTGAGGAACAACAACAAACAAAGACACCTCAGTATGTAAGACTGAATCACTCTGAAGATCAAATAATTGGAAACAAGTATAAAGGAGTTATGACGAGAGGAAGACTGGCAAATGAAGAGGTATGTCTTATTTCTCGAATTAAACCATCATCAGTTAATGAGGCATGTGAAGATAAACACTGGATTAAACCTATGGAAGAAGAATTAGAACAAATTGAGAAGAATAACACTTGGACATTAGTTCCCCGACCTAAAGATGAAAATGTGATTGGAACAAAATGGGTATTCAGAAACAAACTTAATGAAGATGGTAAGGTTATCATAAATAAAGCAAGACTAGTGTGTAAGAGATATTCTCAAAAAAAAGGAATTGGTTATAATGAAACTTTTGCACTGATAGCTAGAATTGAGGCAGTTAGATTATTCTTAGCTTTTGCAGCATACAAGAACTACAAAGTATATCAAATGGATATTAAATGTGCATTTCTGAATGGAGATATTGAAGAAGAAGTTTACATTCAGCAACCTGGTGGATTTTCCTTGACAAATAACAAAGATATGGTTTGCAGGTTAAGGAAAGCTTTGTATGGATTGAAGCAAGCTCCAAGAGCTTGGTATGCAAGATTAGATAAGTATCTTTTGAAGATTGGTTTTTCTAAAGGTAATGTTGTTAGCAACTTATTTTATAAAGTGACTAATGATGACATCTTGGTTATAGAAGTTTTTGTTGATGATATAATCTTTGGAGGAGAAGATGGATTATGTGAAGACTTTTCTATTGAAATGCAACAAGAATTTGAAATGTCTATGATTGGAGAAATAAAATTCTTTTTAGGATTGCAAATTTTAGAAATTGATAAAGGTATATTCTTGAGTCAATCCAAGTACTTGAAGGAGTTACTAAAGAAATTTGGGATGGATAACTCTAAACCGGTAAGCACACCTATGACTACAAATGACAAACTATCACTAAGGGATGAATCTACACCTGTTAATCCAACCAGGTACAAATCTATGATATGAGGTTTATTGTATTTGATACAAACCAGACCTGATATCATGAATGCAGCATGTATTGTTTCAAGATTTTAGAGTAATCCTAGAGAAAATCATGAATCAGCAGTAAAAAGGATTTTCCGGTACTTACAAGGCACTACAAATCTTGGATTATGGTATCCTAGAGATGAAAAAATTGAATTATGTGCATACACAGATGCAATTTGGGTAGGAGATGTGGATGATAGGAAAAGCACCACCGGTGGAGCATTCTTTCTTGGAAGCAGACTAGTTTCTTGGTTGAGTAAGAAACAAAGTTGTACATCTTTATCAATAGCAGAATCAGAATATGTTGCACCAACAACTAACTGTACACAAGTACTATGGCTTAAGCAAATTTTGAAAGACATAAACGTAAAGTGCAAGGAACCCATAACTATCTATTGTGATAACACTGTAGCAATTGATATATCTAAGAACCCGGTATTACATTCTAAAACCAAACATGTTTCTATAAAACTGAATTTTCTAAGGGAAAATGTTGAAGCAAAAGAAATACAACTAGTTTATGTGAATACTAAAGAGCAGATTGCAGATATTTTCACTAAACCTCTACCTAAGGAAACCTTTGAATATCTCAAAGACCAGCTTGGGGTCATACCCCCACTGGTAGAAACTTAGAAAGTTGATGATTATCATCAACCAGCATAATTAACAGAGAAATCTTTTACTCCAACTTTGATGAGGGAGCTACTTCTCAGGGGGAGTAGTTGGTATACTGAATTGATTGGTATTGTGTATCTGAAAATGGTTTTTATATTACTTTTGCATTTGATGTCAAAGGGGGAGAGATTGGTATATGGAAAAACACAAGAAAGACACATGTCACTCTTAGGGGGAGAGATTGTTACTTTGGGGAGAGATTATTTATATCTGAATTTTGATTTCTGGTTATGATCTTTTTTGGTATTTGGCATTTTTGTTTTGGCACTTTGATGGTTTTTCCATCTTGTGTTGCCATAAATGCCAAAAGGGGAGATTGTTGGTATTTTGGTATTCTTTTGTCATTGATGTCAACACCTACTAACACTTATCAACTCTGGCACTTTGGAGAATCACCAACATTCACCGGCAAGCAAATGACTCATGCACAGTCACCGGTATCTGGTACACCGACAGGATATAATGTTCACCAGCACTTGGAATGGCATGGAAAACATCTGGCTATGTCGAAGACATTGTTTAAACACTTTGTCTTGAATATTTGTTCATTAGAATATTTGTACTTGCATATTTGTTGTTACCGAGAAATAGGTCCAGGTTATACCCCGACAGGCTTATCTTTTCCAGATCAGCATGGCATGCTATGGAGATGATTTATTATTGTTGTAAATAAATTAAGCCAACATGTTGAATCGATTATTGCATCGGGCATTAATTTATTTGTAAATTGATTTTATTGTAATATCTCTTAGAGCCGACCTACTAAAATTGGTCCTAGGTTATGATATAAATGTAAGATTTTATTTGTAAGATCGGATGTGGAATATGAAGAATAAATTGTGTGAAGGTATATGCGAGAATAAGCAAAGCTATACACGCAGATATCATTTGAAGGTTGAAGGAATGTTTCTGTTAAGACAATCAGAACTACACTGGTACTGAATACAGCATAGAAGATGCTAATTTAAGTAGTACATTCTCATTGGATTTAACCATCCAATTGTAGTCAGTGTGACTCCTATTTTGTGTTTGAGTAGTGAGCTCTAGGCACTTGGCCTTTCTACATGTGCAGACCCCATTTGTATACACTTACTATCTGCAATAGTATCATTTGATTGTGGGTAAGGTTTCCCACCATGGTTTTTTCCCTTACAAGGTTTCCACGTACAAATATTGGTGTTATGTGTTGTGGATGTTATTGTCTTTTTATCTCATGTATTAATCCTTACTGGTATTGTAATTAACTGATAAAACTGTCTACCGGCATAAGAAACTAGTTTACCATTATTGAGTATATAAGTTGGTTAAGTTGTTTTTGGTTTGAATTTATTTGACAACTGATTCACCCCCCCTCTCAGTTGTCTCTGAGATCTAATGGCTTACATACCATGTCTTTTCTTTACTCAAAGCATAACCATCTAGCTGCTCAATGTATACTTCTTCCACTATTCCATTCAAAAATGTTAACTTCACAACCATCTGATATACTTTGAATCCCTTATGTGCTGCAAATGCAAGTAAAGTTCTGAAACCTTCCATTCTAGCCACCGGTGCAAAAGTCTCATGATAATCTTCTCCTTCTTCTTGTGCATAATCTTTTCAAATCAATCTAGCTTGTTTCGGACTACTACACCATCTTCATTCAACTTGTTCCTGAATACCCACTTGGTACCTATCGCATTTTTATTCACTGGTCTGGATACTAGGATCCATGTATTGTTCTTTTCAATTTGATCAAGCTCCTCCTCCATATCTTTGACCCAATGATCATCTCCAAATGCTTTCTTAGCAGTTCTAGGCTTAATAGTAGAGATCATGCAAGAATTCTCTCTAATTCTTCTTCTAGTTAACACTCCATCATTATCTTCATTATCATCATCTTCTTCTAAATCTACCTATTCCAATTGAACTGGTACAACAACATTCTCTTTATCAGTTTCAGATTTCACAGGTTCTAGTTCCAAAAACAAAATGCAAGGACCTTCATCCTTTTTCTCCACACTGATTTCCACTGAGACTTCAGGATACTCATCCACTTGAACATCAACACTCTCAATGATTCTCTGTCTCTAGTTGTTATAACATTTGTAGGCCTTACTCTTGGTGGAATAACCAGGAAATATACCTTCATCGCTTTTAGCCTCAAACTTACTAACATAGTCACCTCTCTTAATAAAACATTTGCTTCCAAATATCTTGAAATAATTAACATTAGGTGATCTACCATACCTGTATTCATAAGGAGTCTTATCCTTACCTCTTTTTACCAAAATCCAGTTCATAGTATAGACAGTTGTGTTGACAACTTCTCTCTAGAAATATTTTGCTACACCTCCTTGTATCAACATCATCCTAGCAGCTTCAACAACTTGTCGTTTGTTCCTCTCTGCAATACCATTTTGTTGTGGTGTCCTTGGTGTAGAAAGTTGTCATTTGATACCATTTTATTCACAATATCTAGTGAATTACTCAGAAGTAAATTCACCACCATGATCAGTCCTCGGACACTTTATCTTCTTACCACTCTCCTTTTCAGATAAGGCCCCGAATGCCTTGAACTTACTAAATGCTTCTATCTTATCCTTCAAGAATGTGACCCACATCATTCTTGAGCAATCATCAGTGAAGATCATAAAATATCTATCACCTTGAATATTTTTAGTCCTTATTGGTCCACAGAGCTCTGTATGAACCAAATCTAACAGATGTTCTGCTGAAAAAGATTTTCTCTTAAAAGTTGAGGATGTCATCTTTCCCAACTGACATTCCTTACATAGAGCATTAACCGGTTTGTCCAACTAAGGCAAACCTCTCACTGTCTTGGACTTACTCACTTTAACAATATTATCAAAATTTATATGACAAAATCTCCTATGCCAAAGCCAACTATCATCTACTTTAGTAATTAAATAGTTGCTGACTTTAGGATTCAGGTGAAATAGGTTAGCCTTAGTCTACTTGTCGGTTGCAATTAGTTCACCTTGGCTCCAATAGATTTTGTACATACCATTCTTAAACTCCAATGGATATCCTTTGCCATTGAGTTGAGCAACACTCAAAATATTGTGCTTTAATCCATCAACCCAGTAGACATCATCTGCACTGCTCTTTCCATTAAGAGAAATAGTTCCCTTACCTTTCACCATGTAGGGTGAGTCATTACCAAATCTTACAACTCTACCATCAAATTCCTTCAAAGAAAGAAATTTGCTCCGGTCACTGGTCATGTGATGTGAACAACCACTATCAATGATCCAATCATTAGAATTATCCACGTGAGAAACTAAAGCCTTCTGATCAGATGTCTACAAAAACAATGTATTTATTAGCATCACCCTTAGATACCTCATCAGTGATACCACCATTAATTGTAATAAGACAATCTCTTTTGCCTTTTCCCTTGTACTTCTTTAACTTTTCTCGCTTGTGCTCATTATCACCATTAGGATAGTTAGCTGCAATGTGTCCAATCTTGTTACATGCAAAACATTTCAAAGGTAATGTATCTCTGCATTTACCGGTACCTCTAGACAACCTCTTGGCCAATAATGCTTCAAGCTCAACCAAACTGTCTTCATCATCAGTTTCTCTACTAGATCTAGATTCATAACTGTGACTGACATCTCTACTTTTCCTCATAGAAGAGTTAGAAAATGAAGCTCTAAATGCAAATTCAGATTTCTGAACACTACCATCATAACCATTTAATTCAAAAGTAGTAATCTTACCAATGATGGAGTCAAGGGTTACCTTATTTTTGTCAATTGACTTTAGCTCTTGAATGGTTGCAACTTGGATAGCATAGACTAGTAGCAGGGTTCTCAACACCTTACTAACCACTATGGCATCTTCCACTTTACCACCTGCACTCTTGATCTCACCAACTATCTATTTTATCCTTTGACCATACTGTTGGATATTCTCACCTTTAGCCATCTGCATGTCATCAAACTTTCCTCTCAGACTCTCTCCTTCGCAACCTTCACATGTTCATCACCACTATAAATCTCTTCAAGTTTCTTCCATACCTCATATGCAATCTCCAGACCATGGACATCTATATACTTTGCATCAGACAAAGAACTAATAATAGCCTCAATTGCTTGATTGTTTTCTTGTTGCTCTTTCTTCTGATCATCAGTCATAATCCCACTAGGTGCAACATATTGAGTACCAACATGTTCCCACTATTGACTTCCTAGACTCTTGATATAAATTTTCATTCTATCACTCCATATTCTATAGTTCTCTCTATTAAACTTTGGACCTTCCTTCTTCATAATGTTCTACAAGATCTTTACCTTAAGTTGTTAGGCTTAGACCTTAGAGGACCTGAGAAGCTCTGATACCAATTGATCGTATGATGAAAGAATAAGGATCTTGTCAACTACTGAGAAGAGGGGGATGAATCAGTAGATATAAAACTAATATAAACTTTCACCAATCTCATAATCAACCTCTCAAAGTAAACTTTAAACTGACAACTTAAACCACTGAACTATAAATGCAATATCTCTGTCAAGATAAACCGGTTGTTTGTAACAACATATTAACAGTAAACAACTTGAAACTCACAAACATCCAAATACTTTACTGACACAAGTAAAACTCATTTTGGATTGATGTCAGTTATCATAACTTATCAAAGTGGATTAAGTAGTTAAGCAATTCAACCACAAAAACATTCACCACTTGACATAATATTTTTAACGTGGAAACCCAAATGGGAAAAAACCACAGTGAGATGAGACTCATAAGTTAACTATCTTAACTCTTTTGAAGTTCGCCCTTTTAGGAGCCAAGCCTGTTAAAGATTTTACAAAAAGTCATGTTAAGAATAGATCTTATTAGGGAGCACCCGGTTAAGGGATTGGCTATAATGCCCTATTAGAAGCAATACCCTATGAGGAGTAACCTCGATAGAGGATTTAAAATCCAAGCTAATGGACCACTTGGTTAGAGGATTTGAATAACACTAAGCTTGTTAGAGCTTACCCAGTTAGGGGATTTTACTATTGTAATTGTTAGAAAACAACAGGAGTTTGCTGATCTGTTTGAATAGCACTACACTTGCGTGTTTAGATCATTTTCATGCTCCTATTTGCCTTTATAGAAACTGCAGATACATCATCTGGTTCAGCAACCACACACTCAACTAAAACTTTTCCAACTTTGAAACAAAACAACTCATCGACCTTATAAACAAATCATTTAGGTCGGTAACACAACAAAAACCTAATTCTCTCATTGAGATTACAAACAAGTTGGTTCAAGTATGATCATTGGATTACATAACAATCTCTGCACATCATTCAAGAAAGCCTTGATCGCTCCTTGATCACCGCTTCATCGAACTCAATAACTCATCATGCGTTTTGCATTACATGCAATATAATTGCTCATTCCCAAGATAAAAACTGTTATCTCAACGTGCCAAAAACACTTTGAAACTCTCTTCATAAAATATGTATACATGTCATAATCATTACCGCTCATCATCAGTTCATAAACCAATATACCAATACCCTGTGAGGAGTAACCTCGGTAGAGGATTTAAAATCCAAGCTAATGGACCACTTGGTTAGAGGATTACACTAATCTTGTTAGAGCTTACCCGGTTAGGGGATTTTAGTATTGTAATTGTTAGAAAACAATAGGAGTTTGTTGATCTGTTTGAATAGCACTACACTTATGTGTTTAGATCATTTTCATGCTCCTATTTGCCTTTACAAAAACTGCAGATACATCATCTAGTTCGGCAACCACACACTCAACTAAAACTTTGCCAACTCTGAAACAAAATAACTCATCAACCTTATAAACAAATCATTTAGGTCGGTAACACAACAAAAACCTAATTCTCTCATAGAGATTACAAACAAGTTGGTTCAAGTATGACCATTGGATTACATAACAATCTCTACACATCATTCAAGAAAGCCTTGATCACTCCTTGATCATCGCTTCATCGAACTCAGTAACTCATCACATGTTTTGCATTACATGCAATATACTTGCTCATTCCCAAGATAAAAACCGTTATCTCAACGTGCCAAAAACACTTTGAAAATATCTTCATAAAATATGCATACATGTCATAATCATTACCACTCATCATCAGATCATAAACCAATATATCAAACTTAATCGATTAGGGTTTATCAAATCAACAAGTAGGGTTTACCAGTTCAACTCTCCAATACTTAGCAATACTGGTTCACTCCACAAACTTACCTATCAGTTACAGTTCCCTTCACTAGCTCTTCCTACTAGTTACAAAATAACAATATCATTACCAGTTAATTGGCATTAATGACAACATAACATATCATTAATGCAATCTTCATGCAAATCCTTCTTTTAACTTCTTTGGCATTCAATTCCTTCTCTCTATTGAGTGCCGCCATGAGGGTTTCCTGAGGAAAATTGATCAAAGATAGGGGCCACCATGCTTGGATTTCTGGAAAAGTTTGAAGGCAATACCAGACCGCCATGGTAAGCATTATCACTTGTGAATGAAAAGCATTTCTTTCAGATCCATCTCTGATTGTGAGAGTTTCCTAGTCGTAGTGTTACCTTCTATGCATTTGATGAATGATTTTGTAGCTCTTATAGCAGCCAAATCCTAGAAAGATTACGAATTTGACTTCATTTTGCAAGTTATAACTTGTAAACTTTGCAGATTTGATTTTAAAAAGCTCACATAGCTCAACAGTGAATACATGGTCATATTTAGTATAAATCAAATCTTCACTTGAAAGTGTAAGCTTTCTTAATGCATTTTACTTGACTTCATGTTGTCGTTTTGAACTGTTGAAGGGGTTGGCATGACGAAAAGCATGGATTTACTAGAAACTCGATGCCTCTGTAATTTATCATGATTGTAGCTACTAATACACATTTTTAAAAATGCTACTTCTTCCTTAAATACCAATATGCTTGAGAATAATATGATAATTTATGTCATGAATAATCATTGTCTTTGGGGTATGAAGAGGACTGTGATTGTAACTTCATCTTCATTGTCCTTTACTTCTTTGCCTGTGACCTTCTTCATTGTCATTATGAGGTTGAGGGATGTTATAGGAGACTTTTGTTCACTGTTGTAACTTACTATTTGTCAATAAACACTTCTCCATTTGTCATACTAAACTTTTCTGAATGTGGTGTGAGTGTCACACACTCTTCCTCATTATGGTTTAGACAAGGCACTATTTCTTTTATGAGGATTGGTGTAAATTGTTGACTTCTCTTTGTTAATGACAATCCTTTTGATCGGATTCATTTGTCTTTGGCTAATGTTGTAAATGTACTGATATATCACTATCTTTTATTCTTCTTTCTTCTATTAACATTACTTTCAGACCATCATGAGTTATCACTTGTGCTTTCATAGGATTGTATGTTGGTGTGATGGTGACCTACCCTTATTTTGATGAGCCTATTATTTCCTTGCATTGATCAACTCACCCTCTTGGTGTATCATGGCTACCACTTTTATTGTGATTGGTTGCTAAGACTCGCATTACTCATAATGTAGTGATCTTTATTATTTATATGCTACTCCTTGAAAGAGTATTGATGTTGCTTATGACTTCAACCTGATAACATAGTGTATCCTTTGTTGTGGTATTAAACCATATTGACTATGAGTTTAGTCTTGACTATGACTACAAATAAAATTCTTGAGTTGTTCCTAACATTGTTATGGTGTATTTGAAGCTTTTGGTGCATCTCTACTTCTAAAGAACCTTGTGCTTGGACTGCTTCTCTTGTTTTCTTATGATGTGTTTCTCATCATCTACTATTACATCATATATGTTGTTGCGTATAACTCTTACTCTGTTTGATTTCTTGGTGATTTGTGCTCACATTATTGGTTGAACTTGAAATTGATCTTATTAGTAATGTAAAAAATGAAAGATAACCACTCTTCGAACTCACATCCATATTTCGTATTGAAAATAAAACATTGCAAAGATCTTTCAAGTCCAACCAAATGATTCTTTAATGATAGCAATAACTCCACCACTGATGGTATACATTTCTCATGTATGTATCAATTTTATGTTTTGTCAATGACACTCATACATACTTTACCTTTGACTACTATCATGATGATGATTATTGTGTCTACTTTGTAGTAGACCCTTGAATTACTACTCTTCATGATTCATGTACTATATTCCTTGACTCTTCAAAAATATTGTTCTATATAATTGTATTTGTCTAAGAGACCTTGATATGCTTCGGGCTACTCTCTTGAAAAATTCTACATTATGGTACTCCCTATTTTAGGAAGCATTGCTATTTCACTGCTCTATATCATGAATAATGACTCTAATTTACACCAATTCAGTTGGTCACTGCTTTGACAGATAAATGCATATCTTTTCCACATTACTGTATTAATCTCCTTTGTAGAAGCAAATCACACTTTACATGTATTGACATCAGAGGCTATATGCTTGAGGATAACAGGTGCATGCTCATTTGATTTGAAGGTTAATGTTATAGAACTTTTATGTGCTTGGAGATATACACACCTATATGTCACTGTATTTGGTGTCTTCAAAACTATGATTGTTCTTAGCATTGCATTTTCATAACCATTAGAGTTATATTGAGAAAACGCTCAAATGGGGAACTCTATAGTTTTATCATAGAATAGTAGGGCCCACTTGGCCCCTCTTCCACCCACCCCGGGGGAATGTTTCAGAAAGCCGATCAAGAGGTGGGCCATACCACCACCAAATCGAGGTCAGATGGATCAAGTCGGAGGAAGGATGATCCAACTATAGTTCCCTCCCACCCGAAGATAAATCCATGAATGATTAATCGTTATGAATGGATGGATGAATAAATGACTCGATTGTATAGAAAGGGTTATGGCCCCATTCCCATATAGAGAGGGAGAGCCCTATATATATATGGCAAGGGGAGAATAAAATTCCCCAACCCATATAGAGTAAAAAATGAAGAGACAACACTCTTATCTCTTTCATAAAATAAGAGGACAATATGTTGGGCTCAACCCTTGTGGGAGCTCATTTCACTCCACATGTTGTGTTGTTTATGATATCAGTTTAAACTTCTACAATATTTTAGCGATGATCATCAAACCTATACCTGGACAATGGACAAATATGTTAGATAAAGTAATGAAGTTTATATTTTCATGGATATTGTTGATGGTTCTCTACTTTTGTTTGATGCATGAAATGATTGCATAATTTGATCTAATGCCTTATGAAAGTAAATTATATGTTTTTTGATATTATATATGAATTGATTAGGTATCCTGAGATCTAACACCACTTTTTTAATCTCTTGTAGAAAATTTTGGGCCAGCAAAGCAACTTTTGAAGCAATCCAAGTGGAAGGAGATGAAGATTCAACAATTCAACCTTGGGGTTCATCATTCAAGAAATGACATATCCCTATTCTTTTCTTATGTTCTTCATTTTCAAATGTATAATTTTTTTTATGATACATTGAATCGGTTACTCCCACGACTTGTGTGGGACACTATACTTTTTTTGTTCATGAATAAAGAAAGCAACCTTCTACACAAAGTTTTAAATTGTTCTTTCTTGAAAAATAGTTGTATTTCATCAGTTACTCATTTGATAGCATCGGTTACTTGTATGAGCACTTAACATAATCAGATATGTACTTTTATTCTTTTAGTGCAAATGTGGTCCCAACTCTACCTGATTGAGTTGGAAGCAAATTTTAGGTAACAATTGGTCTTAAGTTTAAAGGGTCTTCCCATCAAATAATTTTCTCGTGTTTTAAAGTATTTATTGGGTTGCACATAGGTCATTAATGAGGTAATTCATCTTAGGACCATTTAATTTATTTGACTCAACATTGATCCTTATTATAACTTGTTAGCATTAAGTACTTATAGAATAAGTGTTGTGGTCAAGATTTCTTTGAACTGTGACAATTTTAATTTATGCTTGGGGAAAATATTTTTCCATTCCACTATAATAAGCTATATAATTAATAATTTGAGAGAAATTTTGTACATAATGAAAATTCTCTCAAATTGGTGATAATAGTTGGCTAATCCCTTAGAACTTATAATTTCACCTATGGTATTAGGAGTAGAACATTCCATTGTAGCTTGAATTTTTTAGATCTAATGATCTTTCCTCTACAAAAATTATGTGTTTTAGATTTTATATTTTTTATTGGAAGAAAGAACATTTGTTTAGTTCCCCAAATAGTTTATGCTCTCTTAGATGATATAGAACTATCCTCAAATATCTATGCATGTTATTCTTGATCCCAAGAGTGGACTAAGTTGTTGTTAAGGAATACAATTTAAAACTTATTTAAAAAATCATAGAATATGTGATTCAAAGAGTCATAAATGGTGATATTGCATTCACCAGTTCAAAAGGAATTACCATGAACTCATAGTGTTTATATTGAATTTGAAATGCAATAGTTAGAACGCATTCTTCCTTAATGTTAGATTTTGTTTATTATGGTAAATGATCTTTACGAGAGTTATGAATTGGCAAGGCCAAGCCCATACAAGAAACAAGAAAAATACCCTAGAACACTAAGAACAAAAGGAAGAACCCAGAGACATGACACAAGGATAAGACACAAAACCCCATGCAAGGGGACAATAAGTATAAGGTGAGGAGATTTCAAAGAGTAGGATAACCACATATGGTCGTTTAAATCAAAAAATCTCTAGAGATTTTTCTTATGAAATAGTTTTACAACATTTTTTACGAATCAAACTCCATTGTGATGTGATTAAAAAAGTCTCCTAAACTCAAACAAGGATATAAATCATTTTCCTTGCAAGTGGAAAAAGAGACAAGAAAAGAAATATGAACCATATCCTCAACTAAAGCATTAAATTACTCATTCAAGAAAGAGTTCTTAGATACTTATGTTCACAATAGGATATCCCACAACACTCAATCCCAATGAAGGCACATTGAGAATGGAAGGAACATGTGGGACCTTAGGTTGATTGTGGATTTGTTTGTCAAAAATAATGATACCATAAAATTTAGCAAAGAGGAAATGCCTTCTAGATCTGGCTACCTCATCAAACTTAATGAGATCACCTAAACAATAGGAAATGGTAGTTTACACTTTTTCATGCCAAAAATCCAATGCTAGGTCAAGAATTTTGATCTATATATGAACTTTTTCTATGCCAACTTTGTTGAGATGCAACCTAGGTACCCACTTCATCAGGAAGAGGCACGATTTTTAAGAAACCAAGGGATATGCTTCAAGGTTTGTAGGAAGTCATCAAGAAGAGAGAAAAAGATGATTAAGTCGTCATTAGGAAGAACAATAATTTCTAATACTTTGGTTTTCACTTCCTCGATGCACCCAAAAACTTCCCCAGAAAAGCATTCACCCCCTTGGAGGCAGGATGTCAATAACTTTATTAGGCATTTTAAAACATCCTCCCTATATAAAGACAAAAGAATAAATGGCATTGGGAGGAGACTCAGTCCCAAGGACAGAGGTGACAAAGAACCATTTATAACAGAAATAAGAAAGGGCACATTTGAGTACCCAACCTTAAATGCACTATAGATGACCGAATATAACCCCTCAAGAATAGTCATTTCTAGAAAAAAAAGCCACAATAGTATCATATGAGTCCAACAAAGCCCTACCAGAACTCAAACCTTTGGTACCCAACACATCCCCAATTGTAGGGTTCAACAAGAGGAAGAAGCCTCTCTTAAGGCCCTTAAGAGAGGAGTCAAAAGACACCCAAGAACCACCCTTCAGAGCCCTCAAAGACCCCTAACACCAAGAATATCTAGGAAACTTGAAAGAAGTGAGAAAATCTATGCTTCTACATGCATTCAACCATTGGTAAAGGAGTCTCATACCATCTTAAACAACAATAGAACCACCCCAACCATTTGGCTCTAGATCGTCATCATTTGTATTTCATCGTCCCCACCATCCAAGCTCCCCTAGGTCCCACTCGTTGCCCTTTCAAACATGTTGTTCTCACTCATCAAATCCCTTGCAGACCATGTTCCTAGTGTGAGATTATTGATAGATAGAACTCAGGTCTATATTGGAGAAAATAATCACTCCTTTCACCTAGTCAAATAGATTATTAATCTAGATAATGAATATTGATTCCTTATGGACCTTGTTTATTTTTCTATAGCCAAAACAAAAACCCATATATCCATCCTTCTTGATGAAGAGTATAAGTGGAAAGAATCAATCCCTTTTCTATGAGGTCCTGTGGGTATATTTTAGTTCATGCAATTTTGTTGTATTCAAAGTGCTTTGAAAATGGGTTGTGTTCTTATGATTGGATCAATGGAAGAACTTAATTGATATTTGAGTGGTAATATCAATAATTCTTCTAGCAAAAACATCCCAAGATTCTTGTAGGAGTTTATCTTCAATATCAAATATTATATCATCACTACTCTCTTTTGCCCCTTATTAGAATATGTTGTTGATATTTAATTCTTACAATTACAAATCACTAGATTTCTTAGAGGACCATAAAATTTCCTCAATCATTTAAACACACTTCTTTTTATAAAACAACCAAAATAAAATCAATGTGATCCACACTAATCTATATACCTAAGACCATGTTATAAAATCCTAACTAAACTTCCACTATCTCCATAATCTCTCTTTTTAATTTCTTATAAAGTATATTCCATTTATTTAATAAGCTTGGAGAATAGAAAGAAAAATCCATAGCACCTAGATTTGGTGGTCAAGAAATAAGATTACCACAAACGATACCGTTGAGTTTGATCAACATAGCCTAATTGTATGTTTATGCATCTCCACTACTACATAGATTTGAGATGAGGAGATAGAGGAACTCCCTCTCTAAATTGAGGACATTGAGTTTATTAATGATTCCCACATGTCTAGAATCCTCCAACTAAATCCTTCTTGTCCACACTCAAGTATGAGTATAAAAAATGACTTAAGTATTCTGTAGGGTGGCAATTGTTGTAAGCTCTACATTCTTCTTAAACATAGGCATTGTCTTATCCATTAGAGGTATCTTATGGTTGTCTACATTCTTGAAAACTACATTTAGGCTTATAAAGCATTCTCTACTTATGGTGTATCTTGTTTTTACACTGTACCACTTCTATAATGGCTAGTTTTACAAACCATACCAAGCTCCATCAGTTTGGCAATCGTAAGGTTTGTGTTTAGTTCCAAAATGCATTTATTATGTCTTCTTATAACTTCAAATAATAGAGATAACTAAGTATGACCATGAATTTAACTTTATACTCTATGAAGGTAGAAGTTGCTTGATTCATCCTTATGCAGGAGCATCCCCGGTTCATAGCAATCTTGCATCAACCAAAAATATTTCCTTTTTGTTTTGCTTTTTATTTGTAGTTTCAACATTTCTTTCTGTGTGTCCTAGATTTGGCTCACTGGATCCCATGGAGTTTGATTTTACTTGAAGACTTGATCATCTTCCTTATGTTCAAACCGTGGAGCATTTGGATCGTTTTCTGGCAAGTTATCACTATCGAGTTTCGAGACAGTTTCCTGTTACTGGTTGCCTGGACCTATTTGCATTTCTGATCTATTGGATCCCTTCCATATCTTGTGGAGCCCTGAGCGTTGATTCTAATGTTCCTTGACATGTGGCCAACCTTTTCCCATGATCTACTCTTCATCCTTTGGATTTTCTGGAGCAATCTCTTAGCAGAGGCCGACATTGTTAGTTTTGCACGTTAGGTCTTGTTCTTTGGGTTTTGATCTCTTTTGGGCTGACCGGATCCCCTTGGATCACATAAATCATTGTAATAGAGCATTAGAATGGAACCAAGAAGTTAGATTGAACATAGAAGATATATCTTAAGATTTGAGGTCCTCTTTATGACCTGATCTATATTTTGAGCAAGTTTTAGCAAGCATGTGAGCCAGTTTTTGTAACCCGGTTGTTACCAGTTGGTTGTAATCAATTTTTATGTTATAATTAAATCTAATATGCATTGCCTCCATCATCTCTTTGTGTTTCCATTGTGTTTACTCTTGCTGATGGATCTAGACTGATCTCTTTGAGGTCCCTCCTAATCAATGACTACTTCAAGTGGTATCAAAGCGAGTTTTCGTTCCAGAGATTGCATTGTCCTAAGAATTTTCTTGTAGGGTGGTGGACTGTGGATCCGACCTGCACCTACAGAGGACTGGCATAAAGATGGCGTGAAGAGGAACTAGGAATGGTGGAGCATGTGGGAATGTAGACCCTGCTATGATGGAAATGTTGCGAGGAATAGCAGCATAGTTGGAAGTCGTGGAGATAGCCCAGAGAAGAGGCTGACACATTGAAGATGTAAGTGAAGATGAAGGAGAAGAAGCCGCCCGATAGAATAAGTAAACCCACCGATGATTGATCCAGATGAGGAAATTTTTTTTAGGGTTTTGAGTAGGGCGAATACTAAACCTCATTTTACCCCACCAAAATATGATGGAAAGTTGGATTCGGATGAATTCATGGATTGGATCTCGAAGATGGAGAAATGTTTTGATTTCGAAAACACTGCAGAAGAAAGGAAGGTGAAATATGTCTGTACCTGGTTGAAAGGTCATGCATCTCTTTGGTGGGAGCATTTGCAGGTTGATAGATAAATAAGAGGTAAAGAGAAGATCAAGACATGGGATCAGATGATTTCTAAGTTGAAATCAAAATTTATGCCAACTAATTATCAAGTGAATATGTTCTGGAAGTTGCAGAATTTGAGACAGAAGGAATCTAGTCTGAAGGAATACACCAAAGTATTTTACAAGTTGAATATCAGATCTAGACATGTTGATGATTAATTTGAACAAGTTTCAAGATATTTGAATGGATTGCGGGTGTCTATACAAGATGAACTTAGTTTGATCAAATTACAGAGTGTTGAGGAGGCTTATCAGTATGCCCTGAAGGAAGAAGAGAAGATAAACAAAAGACTTGAGCAGAGGCAAAGAGGTAGAGGTGGAAGGTCTACCAGAGGAATATTTCAAGCAGTAAGAGGATATACCGATGGTAGAGGAACCTGTACAAATTAGAACAAGGACAAGGAAGTAAGCAAAGAAGGTAATTCATACCAGAAAGATGATAGAAATTTCTACCAAAGGAGAGAACCAGATGGCTATCGAAATGAGAATTTTGGAAGACAAGACAAGAGAATATTTAGAGGAACTTTCTATAAGTGTGGAGGAGAAAGACATCATGCTTTCGAGTGTAAGAAGACAGAGAATACCGAAAGAGCAGCAATGGTGGAAGAAAACCCCACTAGATCAGATAATAAACTGGAAGATGGAGAAATGTTGATGATGAGGAGAGCTTTGTGTCATATCAGGAGAGATGAAGAGCCCTTGCAGAGGAAGAATTTGTTCAAGACCAAATGTAAGGTATTCGGTAAGTGTTGTAAAGTTGTTATTGATAGTAGAAGTTTAGATAATCTTGTTTCATAAGAGACGGTGAATAAGTTGAATTTGGAAAGATTGAAATGCCCTAAGCCTTATCAGATATCATGAATTCAGGATGAACATAAGTTGTTAGTAAGTGAGCAATGTTTGGTGAAATTGAAAATTGGGAATTATCATGATGAAGTCTTGTGTGATATTATGCCTTTGAATATTTATCATCTTTTGTTTGGAAGACCTTGCCAGTTTGATAGACAGGCAATACATGATGGAAGGAAGAATACGTACACTATTGTGGCCAATGGGATGAAGCAAACCTTGTTGCCCTTGGAGGAACCTTTGAAGAGTGAACTCTGTATGAATTCTAGAATCCATTTGGTGGATGGAAGGAAATTCCTGGATGGATTGAGACATGAGAATGTGTGTTTTGCCTTAATTCCTAAGAAGACTGAGAATCTAGAGCATGAAGAGGAAGAACCGGAAGAGAAAAAATATTTGCTGACAAAATATGAAGACATCGTTTTAGATAATGTACTTGATGGATTGCCACCTATGAGAAATATCAGTCAATGCATGGACCTATTTGCATTTGTTATCTACCGGATCCCTTATGTAGCTTACAGAACCCTAAGCATTGATTCTGATGTTCCTTGGCGTGTGGCTGACCTTTTCCCATGATCTACTCTTCATCCTTTGGATTTTTTGGAGGAATCTCTTGGCAAAGGCCAGCGTTGTTGGTTTTGCATGTTAGGTCTTGTTCTTCAGGTTGTGATCTCTTTTAGGCCAATTGGATCCCCTTAGATCATATAAATCATTGTAATAGAGCATTAGAATGGAACCAAGAAGTTAGACTGACCATAGAAGATAGATCTTAAGATTTGAGGTCCCGGTTGTGACCTATTTTGTATTTTGAGCATGTTTTAGCAGGCATGTGAGCCAGTTTTTGTAACCCGGTTGTTACCGGTTGGTTGTAATCAATTTTCATGTTATAATTCAATCTATTTTACATTGCCTCCATCATGTCTTTGTGATGCAGGAGCATCCCCGGTTCATAGAAATCTTGCATCAACCAAAAATATTTTCCTTTATGTTTGCAGTTTCAACATTTCTTTCTCTGTGTAACGAATTTGGCTCACTAGATCTTGTGGAGTTGGATTTTACTTGAAGACCAGATCATCTTCCTTATTACCAAACCATGGAGCATTTGGATCTTTTTCCAACAAGTTATCGCTATCGGTTTCCATGATAGTTTCCTGTTACCGGTTGCCTGGACCTATTTGCATTTGTGATCTATTGGATCCCTTTCGTAGCTTGCAGAGCCCTGAGCGTTGATTATGATGTTCCTTGGCATGTGGCCGACCTTTACCCATTATCTACACTTCATCCTTTGGATTTTCCGGAGAAATCTCTTGGCGGAGGTCGACCTTGTTGGTTTTACAAGTTAGGTCTTGTTCTTCGGATTTTTATCCCTTTTTGGGTCGACCAGATCCCCTTGGATCATAGAAATCATTGTAATTGAGCATTACAATGTAATCAAGTAGTTAGATTGAGCGTAGAAGATGGATCTTAAGATTGAAGGTACTGGTCGTGACCTATTTTGTACTTTGAGCATGTTTTAGCAGGCATGTGAGCCAGTTTCTGTAACCTAGTTATTACCGGTTGGTTGTAATTAGCTTTCATGAAATAAAACAATCGGTTCTGCATTGCCTCCATCATATCTTTGTGTTTCCATTGTGTTTACTCTTTATGACCAGTTTGGATTGATCTCTTTGAGGTCCCTCCTAACCGGTGACTGCTTCAAGTGGTCTGGTTTGGATTGATCTCTTTGAGGTCCCTCCTAACTAGTGGCTGCTTCAAGTGGTATCAGAGCGAGTTTTCACTCTGGAGATTGTGTTGTCCTAAGATTTTTTTTGTAGGGTGGAAAACTGTGGATCCGACCTACAACTATAGAGGACTGGTGTAAATGATGGCACGAAGAGGAACTAGGAATGGTGAAACACTTGGAAATGCAAACCCTATTGTGATGGAAATGTTGTGAGGAATAGCAGCATGGTTTGAAGTCGTGGAGACAGCCTAGAGAAGAGGCTGACACATTGACGATGTAAGTGAAGATGAAGGAGAAGAAGCCCCAACAAAACAAGTAAACCCATCGGCGGTTGATCTAGATGAGGAAAGGTTTTTGAGGGTTTTGAGTAGGGCGAATACTGTAATACCCTAAAATTGGTCATCTAAACCATGGGCCCCTAATCTTGACAACATCACCAAGGTCCTAACCAAAGGCAATTAAATCAATCTTGAGCACATAATTAATTCTTTAATTATCAAATGTCACATGGCAAATCAATTGCTTAATATTAATTAAATGTTTATTTAATTAATTGAATTATTCCAAGAAAATCATTTTAATCAATTATCATGTTTAATTTTTAATTAATAAATAAATAAATTTGTCATTAATCATGCAAAAAGGAATTAATTTATTACAAAAGAAGAATTAATCACAAAGCAAGAGTTAAATTGAAAATAAAATAAAAGAATTTAATTGAGAAAGAGAAATCAAACTTGAGATATTATTTCTTTTTCTAAATTGAGAACTTGAAATCAGAAAAATAATTAAATGAATTATTCATTATTCTCTAAAATTAGAACTTAAAGCTTTTTCAGAAAAAGAAGTTCAGTTGCATTGAAAAGACTCTTTTCTTGAATAAATCAAATAATTGTCTATTTTTATCACAAATGCATGGAATTAATTAAATCTTATTTCCAATGCAACTTGAACTTCTAATTTAAATGCATTTCATTTAAACTATAATTGGAATCTATCTCAAGGTTAACTGAACCCGATTTCTCAATTATTCAACTAATTCTAAATTGAGCTTTTTCATCATCTCTCTTGTAATTCTCTATAAATTCAGCCTTCATGTAGTACCCCTACTCATTTGAACTTATTATAGACTCATATTTTGTTGTTGTTTACTTTCAGTGGATACATTACCATGATGTGTTATTCAAACTTATATGACATTACTTCATGCTTTATCTGAATATGAGATGCATAATTTATTTGCAGTATTTCAATATTTGTGATTTATGATATTTTATGGATTACTGCTATGTACTGACACTTTACTTTATCTATGCAATGTGTAATTATATGTTGTGTGTCTGCGAGTGTATTGGATGCAAGGGGACAATTTTCCTTCACTCACTTTGGTGAGACAGGGAACGTCGTGATTCTCCTTCATCGATGTGTATGCCGTGTTTTCTATATTGTATATATGCATGTGTGGTTCGGTGATGCAGGATATTGCAGGTAAGTACTAGGTAGGTACGGGGTATCATCTTGACCTGGCTTCATAGGTCTGAGTGTGCCTTATATTTTCTGATGGAAGTGGAGGAGATAGTAGTTGACCCTATTTTACTCAGTTACACTCTTGTGAGTGTCGTCAGTTGGTCACCATGTCAGTTTGTTTGACCTTCCTGTATTGTCGTTTGACTTTTTTTCTAAGTCTTTGCTTGGGGTTTGCTCAATTTGTGTGTTTAGTGGATTTAATTAATTAATTAAATTTATGGAGTTATCTCAAAGTTGGTATTTTTGAATTATGTATTTTATGCATTGAGATTATAAATTTAGTTAATGAAAAGAAGGTATTAAATTAAGTTGCAAGTTGCATGATATTATAAATATATTTTACTTAAATTTTAGTGGAAAAATAAATTAGATTGATTGCATTTATTGTTTCCTAGAATTTTAAATAAATAAAAGAATAAAAGAATAAATTAGAATTAAAGTATTGCTTTAATTTCTTTATTTAGAAAATTAATTAATTTGCATGAGAAAAGAAAAGAAAGAAAAATGATTTTTAATTATTGCATGTTAACTTATCCTTTGTTAGAAAATTAGAAAATAAAATAAAATTGCTTTTATTACTAAATTTAGATATTAAGGTTTTTGGGAAAAATATATTCAACTTAGAATTTTAGTTTAAAAGGGGAATATGTCTTTTATTTTTGGGAGTCACAGGAAAGAGTCAGGGAATTTAGTTGAAGAGAAATTTATTTGGAAGCTTGTTGAAGGATTGGTTCTCTTCTACAAATTTCTTCCAGGAAAGCTATACCAGGTTGGGTGGCTTCTTTTGATTGTTTGTTTAAAAGAAAATATTTATATTTCTTCTATCTTTCTGAATGATGTGTGTGTTAAGATGTTTGTCAAATCTAAAATCATGTCTGATTATTTCTTGTTCTTGGCTAAAGTCCATTCTTGAAGTTAATTTCTAGTTTATGGAAAGAAGTTATTTCCTGGGTGTGTTTTTAGATTAAAATTTTGAGAAGATTGGGAAAAGTTAATGAGGCAAATTTTGCCAAAATTTTTATTGTGCATAAAAATTGCAAGATTTGGGAGGAATGGGATTTACCAGAGAAAATATTCCCTCTTGTTTGATTTTTGTTTCGATATTTGGCTATGGCAATCCTTTTTAATATTTGTGTATCTATATGATATTATTAGTTATTATAGAAATAAATTTAATCATTAATTAAATTTATTGTGTTATTAAAAGTTAAGGGAAATTATTTTATTATATTATTTTGGAGAAATTATGTATTAATTAATTTCCCTAGAAATAAATTGGATTGGAAATAAATTTTGGTTGAAAATTAAATTTATTGGTTTTTAGGTTATTGTAATTTAAAAAAAAATAAAAATAAAAAATAAATAAATATATTAAAAAAAAATCGATAGCAACTACCGACGGAAATACGGCTACCGTACGGTAGCAGTACTACCGACGGTAGTATGCTACCTGCGGTAGCAGTGCTACCAGCATGGTAGTACATGCTACCGTGCATAGCAGGGAGCAGGGGTCTTAAATTAATTTCGCTACTTCCTAGATAAATTTCGTGCAAACCGAAATATGATATTTCGGATTTCCGTGCAGGGTTATAAAAGTTGATTTTTAAATATATATATATGTGTATGTGTGTGTGTGTGTGTGTGTGTGTGTGTGTGTGTGTGTGTGTGTGTGTATAAGTTTATTTTATTATGGGCATTATGTTATTTAGTATTATTTTAATACGATGAAAATTAATTCATGTGTTTATATATATATATATATATATATATATATATATATATATATATATATATATATATATATATATATATAGATATATATTTTGTAATGTGATTATAGGTATATGATATATACGATGTATGTATATATATATATATATATATATATATATATATATATATATATATATATATATATATATATAATTTAGAGTTTGGTTATTTCCAGAAAAGCTTATAATTTTAGATTCTATATTTATGTTTGGAAATACATTAGGAGATTAATTTTTATGTGATTGTTTTAACCTTATTGGACAAATGACAAAATTGATTTCCTTGTATTAATATAATTGTATTTTCTCATTTTCTGGAAAATCTTTAATTGCAAGTTATTTATGTTTTTGGTTGTTTAAAGAAAAGATTGTCTGTATTAGAATCTTGTCTAAATGGTATTTGTGGTCAAGCTTAATTTGGTTGCAATTCTGGTTGAGTTGTCATTATGTCATATGTTGTTATATCTCCTTGGGTCAGGTGTTGTTGTATAACCCTGTTGATGTGAGTCATTGTGTGTTTTGTTCCAAATGGTCAATCCTGGGTTAGTGATTGTGTATCTTTCACCTGTGGTTTATCAGGATTAGTTATGGCTGTCTGTTTCACTATAGAGTTCTCGTAGAGAGACCTTTCCTGTTAGTTCCCTATGAGAGAGAGTAGCTTTCGAGTGAGGGCCGTGCCCGAAGTGGATGGCAGGATAACCCCTCGAAAGTCAGTTAAGAAGTGATAACCTAATAATCGATTAGGAGGTGGGTAGTTAAAATATTGATTAAGATAATGTGCCTCGCACATGGTTGAGTACTTGTATAGGCTCAGGATGTGGTGAGAAGGTCTGGAATGGCAAACTTACCACCTTGTCTTCACGAAAGGATTGGTAGGGTCCGCATGAGACTTAGATGGAGCCGGAGGTTCGGGAGAGGTTACCAAGATGGGGGCCAAGACCTATGGAAATCTACCAGGGTAACCATTGTAAGCCATGCGATGACACTCTCTCCTTAGAGTCACTAGTGTTTGTGAGTTGGGTCACATGGATGTTTGCGAAGTCATGTAGTTCTTTCGTACTTGTCTTATTTTGCTTGCTTGAGGGTTTTCTACTATCTCCTAGCACGATTGGGTGGTTCCATTTCGGGATCACATGGTCGGGTGGTAGTGTCACTTCCCATCGGATGTTCTGGATTGTATCTTTAGGCGAGGAAAGGCTTCACTGGTGTTTCTTGGTTTCTGGTTCATGTACCAGCTCTTGTTCATGATCATTGTTTAGTTGAGACCTTGTGCTCATTGTATCAAACTTTTATGTGATGAATACTAAAAGGGGGGGTGAATTAGTATGCCAAAAACTACTGCACTAAAACACTTACACAGTCTAAAGATAAACCGGTAAAGCAGTCTGACAGTCAAACTGGTTACCACACATGCAAACCAAAATGCGAATAAAGCATTCACCCACAAAAGCAATACAACCATAACACAAGATATTTGACATAGAAACCCAACTGAGAAAAACCACGGTGAGATGGAACTCACAAGTCACTATCTGCAGAATAGAAACCAGATTGGTTAAGGTCAGACCGGTTAAGGTCTTACAATGTTCTTCACCAAAACAGATCCTATTAGGAATCTCAATCTCTATTAGGAGATAAGTCTGATTAAAGACTACATTGTTAGAGGATTTTAGATTCACATGTGTGAACCACCTTGTTAGAGGATTTTACAAAGGCTTTGAGGCCTACTCGGTTAAGGGCTACAGACTTGTCAAAGATGTGAGTAATCAACAAGTGTTTGATCTATCTAATAGCACAAACTGCTTGGTTAAATCCAGTATTGCTCATAGCTAATGCATTCCAGCATTACTTCAGTCCTCTCTCTCTCTCTCTCTCTCTCTCTCTCTCTCTCTCTCTCTCTCTCTCTCTCTCTCTCTTAGTTATAACTTGATCTTCTCAGATAAGATCGTTCTCACAACAACTCAACTTCCACCTCAAACCCTAGCTCGACATTAACCCTTTTCAGCAACAACTAAAAAACCTAGACATGATGTCCTTTTAAAGGAATCTGATTTCATGTCAGTCCAATAGGATTACATTACAATTTCCTAGGTTCAATGAATCTAGACATTCTCAATAACATGACACAAAAAGCACCGTCAATGTGTCGGCACCGTCAAACAATCGGTGGATTGGTAACTCATCACAAAATGTCGGTTGGTAACTCATCACAGAGTATTACCGGTTCATACAAAAATACTAGTTGCTAGTTTGACAAAAATGAAGACTGGTAAGAATGTGTTGTGTCGCTTTGCTCCCTCGTACCGCTTGTGATCTATGAACCGCTTGGGGTCGACATGACACTTCAGACTGGGAAACACATTCTGCAAAATCACCACTAGTCTAAAGACTAGTATACCACATACTGGTTGGAACAAATACCGGTTGAGCATGAGCTCATACATATAAAGGGGATCTCAATACAAGTGTGTGTCCATCAATGACAATCACAACATAAACAACAAAAATGCCAACGTTATGTAACCTTGATATTGTAACTTTGTAATCTGTGGTATTATTGGAAACCATGTATTTATGAATATTGTAATATTATGTCAGTGGAATGTATGTTAATTCAGTTGCTTTGATCTTATGTATAAATGAAATATGGATAAATAAATGCATTGGAATACTTTGATTCTTTCATTATGGAATTTAGATGTATGTGTAGTTTTAATCTTAAGCATTTACCTAATTAAATGGACAATTAGATTAACCATGATGTTAATATAATTTACTAATTAAATTTTGTTGGTAACCCTTAGGAAATCATGTGATAGACTTCCGTTGTGTTATTAAACGTGCAATTATTATAATTAATGCACTTAATCTTTAAAAAAAAATGTTTCACTTTTTAGTTGCCTAGTTGTGTTGTTTTCCTTTAGGGTTCCTGGCGGGGGATTACACTTCAACTCTCATCCAATTTACCCCAGAGATTTTTGAGAACACACTTGGAGATTATTATTACGCTGATTTTTTCTCTAGAGTCATTGAATATATTGTGCTTTTTAAGATTATTTACATCCATATTGCTTGAATCCATATTGCTTGAATTATTCATCCATCTTGCATCCATTTTAGCTTAATATCATGCTCGTATAGATTAAATCCTTCATCTTGGTGTAGTCTAGTCACTAGTATTGCTTATAAAAATCTGAGAGCAATCTTATACTCACATCTTTTAGAAGGCAATTGGTCGATTTGTATTGGTTTTATTATTCATAATTATATTTGTCTAACCATACATGTAATGGCTTAATTAAAGTGTTGTATTTTGCAGATACAGATTCTTATTCACTTTTTCACACACACATTTCTGGTGCCCACCGTGGGGCAGAAGACTACATTTTTTGGCTTCCAAGACTGACTTTTTATTTTTGTTATTTTTTAGGTTTTTGACTTTTCGGATTTTCGTCCGTACAGTCTCTGCGTCATATCGTACGACATTTCTCACAGGCCAAAATGACAAACTGTAGGTGCCATACGAACTGGAATCTTGTATCATATGAGCTTAAACTTTGTCGTACGATTCTATATTTTTCTGGTTAAAAAGACAAAAAAAAGCAAATTTCATGATTTTGGTTTTCTGTTCAAATTGATTATTCTGATGACTGGCCCTGGTTGTTTATCTATCTATCTTAGAATTTTTCACAGCCTAATCAGTTTTTGCAAAACGCTTGTTGCACAAATACAATATGACTACTGATTTGTTGTCTTTGCAGGATTGCCTGAGGAGAATTGACCAAACATCATGTATTCTTTAAATTCATTTTTAGGCACCTAAATTTCTATTTGGTTAAAGAACAAATCTGTATTTCATGTTTTTAGACAATTCTGAGAGGTAGGAGAGTATGCTCTTGTCTTTTTCGAGACAATCAGAAATCTAGACCCTTGAGGCTTTTTCTTTGTTTAAGATATTTACATCTTTAGCAGGTCTGCCCTCCCGAGGAGCTTAAAAACTCTTAAAGTCATTATGGCTGGTGTGAGGGGAACGACCTAAGTGGGAATGGCTAAATGCCAAGTACTCCAACCCACTATAAAATAAATGTGATTTGATGAAAATCAAGTCAACGACAGTGCTCGAGAATAGCTCTCCTTCGTACCTTCGGGTATATTAAACCTTGGTTTTCAAGGTTGGGAGACCTCTTAATTGATTTTATACCTCGAAGCGCCAAACGGACCCCTTACTAGATCAAATTAAAATTAGAAGCTACCTAATTCACCTCTGAAAGGGGGATAATATTTGTGCAAGAGAGATAGTAACTCTCCCAAGATACTTGTCATTTCGTGCCCCCATTAGTATTTGGAGTCAGATAATACGGCATTGAGAATCCATTGTGTGAAACTCAGCAGCCGTATTCTAATTAGCTATTGGGTGTGTACCTAAGTCTACAAGAAAAGGTTTTTCTTCTCTCACCAAATTTTGTAGGGTTTGCATGTTGTGATTGGAGTTACTATTCATACTACGTGTTTTCTGTGTTTTCATCCCTCAAACAAAAACTGGAATACCAAAACTGGAGAAAACAAGAAACAACTCAGTGATCAAAAAATTTCTCCATGTCAGAACTAGTCTATCCTAAGTCAAAATTCTATCCAAAACTAGTCTATCCTAGTCAAAAAATCAGTCCATCTCAAATTTGGTCATACTCAGTTGTCATACTCAGCTATTGAAAAACTCAGAATTTTTTTCTCTGTCTTGTTAACAGTTGTACGAATCTGATCATTTATCATTCTACTCCATATCCTATGTCATACGAGTCTGATAATTTGTCGTCTGAGCTCAATCCATTGTTGTACGAAACCCAGCAGTCTGTCATCTTAAGCTAAATCCTGTGTCGTATGATACATAATTGCATTGAATCTTTTGTCGTCCTAGACATACCCATATGTCATACGGTACTAGGCAGCAACTCGTACGAAACAAAACTGTTGTCATCTTGAAGCTATTAAATTGTCATCTGGCTCAGTAAAACCTGTCGTACAAATCTCTAATTTTGTCAGTACAGAGCAGTCAAACTTGCCTAAAAACAGTTTACAGCAAACATAATACTGGTTATCATCATCCTAAGTATAAACAGATCAAGACAGTGTACCTCTGCAATTTGTATTGCACAATTTGGTCGATCATCTCTCAGCTAGTTCAATCAGCTACTTATCAAACCTAAGTCACTTAGATAATGTCTTATATAGGATAGATCGTTCCTAAAACCAAACCGAATCTTAGTCACTACTCTCGAATCAACTTAGATAAATGCCTTATACAGAATAGATCTTTCCTGAAATTAGACTAAATCTTAGTTGTTTCTCTCAAACAATACATTAACTGAATAACTAGCTGTGAATTTGATCTTGACTTTTGCATCACAAACAAATCGAGGTCACATCAGTCAATAAAAATGCCTGTTCAAACCAGAAGCTCTTCTAAAAATTTAGACAAAAGTAAGAAGCCCATGACTACCTTGGCTCAACAAATTCAAGTTCTCAAGAGAGAAATATATGACATTCAAGCTCAACGAAAAGATTTAATGACTCCTCTTGAGATGAAAATTCATGATATTAAGAACACTAGACTTCAAGAAATGCTAAAACAATTACATAAGATGGAACATAAAGTAATTGAAAATCAAAAGTTAAATCTCATACAAAATCACAAGACACCTTCACCAAGACAAAAAGACATATATTCCCTTGATAGACAATTTACACCTTTGGGGCAATCTATTGAGTTAGCTTTGGAAGAGCTACTTGAGCATAATCTTATCATATTGCCTAAAAAGGCCACATGGGGATGTGAAGTTTTGTGTAACTACTGTGCATATCATAGGCATAAAAAACATAAGACTTCAATGTGCCTAGAATTAAAACATAAGATCCATGATCTCATTGATAATGGTGTCATTAAAATTGAAGATCCTAATGACTCACCTAAAGAAAGAAAAGGAACTACCTCCAAGCATGATCAAAATAATGAACCTGTGTCTAGCAAGGCTCCATATGTGGCCTCCATCTCTTCCATGATGCCACCATCTCCTAAGGCTTCTAAACAACAGTCCATAGCATATCCCTCAAACAATGAACCTAATGATGAAACTTTTCATGTTGACCTTCAAGTTTTATCTCCTATGTAAATTCAAGCTAATCTCAATCTTGATATAAGACCCTCATATGATTTTAAAATCCCATATCCTATGCCATCATGCAGTCCAATTCTAAACATTCCCACTCCGAAGAATCCCACTCAAAATGCTTTCCCATCATGCCAAAATGTGGAGACCTTCCAAGAATCCCTTACACCTATGAAAAATCCTATCCCTTCCTTAGAAGTGGTTTAATGCCAGGAGGATAATTTGAAGAATGAAGAAACAAGTCATATCATCAATCAAGATCAAGACACTAAAACTCCTCAATCCCATCCAATGGTTGAAAAAGATCTTACCTCCCTAGAATCCCATGAGGATCCCATTATGCCTTTCCATTTCTTCCAAGATGATCCCCTTTCATCTCAAGAGCCTTTCCATTTCTTCCAAGATGATCCCCTTCCATCTCAAGAGCAAAGCATACTTCCTAAGAAATATCATGATGCCTCTTCCACCTTTTCAGCTGATCCTATTCAAAATGAAGAGTCAAACACCCTCTCTACTCTATGTAATGGTCATCTTCCATGTCAAGATCAAAGTATCTCTTCATCTCCTTGTCCTAATCCTCCACGTTCACCTCAAGGATCTGTCATGCCTACAAAGCCCTCTCATGATCCTACAAGTCAAAATATTTATAAACGCAAAGGGGTAGACCTTCACAAGCAAGAACCTCTCCATATTAAAGAAACTATTTAAAATCATGGTCTCAGTAACACTCCTCAAAATGGTGGTATCCCTACTAAACCAAAATCCAGGTACATGCCTTCCCCTTCATCTCTTCCATCCATTTTAGGACCCTATATTCCTCCATCCCTTGTGTAGGATCAACAAAAGTGTACATCTTTATGTACCTTCCATCCATCTAGAAAGACACAAAGGTTCACTGACCAAAAGAAAGCAAAATCAAAAGATATATGGGTTCCTAAGGCACTGGTAGAAGCAGTGCGTTCCAAGAAACTACAAAAACATGAAAAATCAAAAACCATGTGGATCCCTAAGTGTCTCCTTGAAGCACAACTATCTAAAGAAAAATCCAAATCCATAGCCAAGATTGTTGTTCCTCCATTCAAATCTTCCAAATCCATTTCTCCATCACCTCTTTCAAATATTTTGGAACCTTATGTCCCAAAGTCCCTGATTGTTCCTCCATCCAAATCTCAAAATCAGAGAGCCACTTTTCCTCCATCAATCCACCATCCCTCAAGATGTGTGCCAATGGTGATACCGCAAACATTTCCATTCACTCATGCACCAAACTTTCAATATCTGATCCATTATCCAACACCTCCTTTTCATCCTTCCATACCCCTTATCCAATCCTTTGCATAATACTTTACCCTAGTTTCATCACAAAATCCAAAACTAAGGAAATCAACATTGGAGATGCTGGAAATATACACTTCGCTGAGTCCTTCTTGGAAAGACCTCTTTATGCTGAACCAATGAACTATTTACACAAAACTCCCTGACCCTATGAACAACATGCACCTTCAACGATATCATATCTAAGGGTTGGGTTAGTTCAGGTTTTGCTTTTTGCATTGCATATCATTTTATTCAAAGCACTGCATCACATATAGTTTCTTTTTCAAATGCATCTCATCCATACAATTTATGCATTAGCATATAGCAGCATCAATAAAACAAGGCAACTATCCAAGTTTATCATTTGTTTGCATTCAAGACAAAAAAGGGTCATCTCCTTTCTTAGATATTCGGACATCAAGTCTTTGAAGTCATAAGGTCATTCATTTTTAACATTACCCTATGACGACACTTTACTTATGGTTGTGTAGCGATTTCACTATTTGGGACTTGTTAACCCAAAATCTATCAATTGCTATATCTCAAACACATTAAAAAATCTCTAATTTATTCTAGACACCTAGTTGATCATATGACTAGTGAAAAATCTAAAATTCTACTTCAGCGCAGTTGTAATTGTCACACCCAAGTAGGTTTCATTACTTACAAGTCAAGGCAAAAAAAATCAAAAATCAAAAATAAAAAATAAAAAATGTTGTGCCAAATATTCATCTTAAGGAAAAAAAAAATGATATATAACTGAAATATCATGCATACAAAGTGCGACAAAAAGCTTGACTATGGGACCATGTGAGTAACTCCATCGGGGCTATGAACACCTATTGGCAATGGAGCAATATTCAAGAAATTACAGTCTATAACCTCATCAGAGCTCTCAAGGCTTGCTGGCAGTGAGGCTCTATTCGGTGTTGGCATTATAATAGAAAAAGGGAGATTGTTGGCATTCCAATTACAATAAGAGATTGTTGGCATTTCTATAAGGATATTGAAAAGGTTGTTGATGATTATGGATATAACTAATTAAGGATGTTTACTATCTTAATATTATTATTTTGTCATTTGATGTCAAGAAATTGATTTTCTAATTCAGTGTGATGTTGCCATATCTTAAGAAGTATGATTTGGTGAGTATAAAGACGTCGGTAAAAGACACAGAAAGAATGTGATGAGTAAGGGGAGGAATAAGTTATTCAATGGGCAACTATTACCAAGTTAGACAATGATGAGATCATGATGTTTAGATTATTTTGATATCCTACATATGTTGTTGATTGGAAGGTTAATACTATACTATGTTACTGAGCAAAGAACCTAGTCGGTAAATCCTAAGGAACCTAGTCAGTAAACCCTAAGGTTATCGCTATCGGTTAATGAAGGCAGAATGTCTACCGAGTGAAGTTTAGTATTTACCGAGTTGCAACCAAGTAATAATAGAATGCATTGAATGAATAAAAGCATTATTTAATAAAGGAAGCTGATGAGCTGGAACTGATTAAATGATTGGTATGTCTCGCATAAAGATTTTTAAATAATCTATGGCAAAGGAAGATCGGCAAGAAGATCTACAACTCAGATTGAACCGCAATACCCTAGCACAAGTTCCAATAAATGTATGCAAGTTCCAAGGCGGGGTAAAACATTTTCAGATCGAAGGATACATTGAACTTGGTCAAGTTTGAAGATCTGATGGCTATGATTGATCATGGGAAATGTGATCAAGGAGATTAAGTGGTTGGCAAATTGTTTATAAATAAGGAACTATTGATAAAACAATGTATATGGGCAAGTATATGCACAGGGATGCTACATAGTGATTAGCGAGCACAAAAGCTTGAAGACCTGTTTGAATAACAGAGTATAGAGCCCAGCAGATGGACAAGATAAGTCCTATGACTAAATTGTATTGAGCAAATAAGAATTTGCTTTAGTATTTTAGATGTGAAGTTGCAGATAGATTTTTATTACTGTTATTTTGTGAAGTAACAGAAAATCTCTTAACCAAGTGGACTTAATAGTCTTATTTGTAAAACCCTCTAGCAAGGTGACATTCTGATTGAGTGTTTGAAAACCTTTAACAATGTCACTTCTAACAAGGTGAAGATCCTAACAGATCTAAGGGAAATCCCTTAATCGGGTCACATCTAGCAATGTGTTTGTAATCTTTAATAGGATTTGCTTTTAACCGAGCATACTCTAGAAGAGTATATTTCTTAGTGAGTCCTAAATCCCACAGTGGTTTTTCCCTATTTGGGTTTCCACATTAAATCTGGTGTTATGATTGTTATGATGTTTATGTGCTTATGAGTTTGCATGTTTAGCAGTTTTGGTTATATTACTGAAGTATATGTTACCGTGGTTGAATCTGTTGTTTTTAAGGAAGATTAAGTTTGTATGATTCAACCCCCCTCTCATCTTGTTAGCTTGGCATATGTGTTTTACATTAAGTATCAGAACTATCAATTGGTATCAGAGCTTTGGACTCTGGAAGAAAAGTTTAAAGGTACTTGAGGCAAAGATCCAAAAATGTACAAGAGAGATGCACCGAAGCTGAACAAGTCAATTTTCTCTACATGGCAAAAAAGGATGAAGTTGCACCTATTAGGAGTTGGAGAATATGTTGTATATTATCTGGAGAATGATTTCATTACACCGAGCACCTATCCATTGACAATGGAAGAGATAAAGGCAAAGCAAGAACATATTCAAGCAATGATTGAAATAACATCTGCACTGACCGACTCAGAGTTTAATGATCTAGAAGGCTGCAATGATGCAAAGGCAACGTGGGACAAGCTCATATATGTGTATGGCGGTGATGAACATGTTCAAAGAGAAAAAGTGGACAGTCTAAGAGGACAACTTGAATCTATGAGGATGAATGAAGGTGAGAACATAACCCAGTACAGTACAAGACTAAAGGAGATTGTCAATCAAATCAAAGGAGCAGGTGGAACTATTGAAGAAAAGGATATAACAAGTAAATTGTTAAGAACCCTTCTACCAGCTTATGCAATCTGAGTCTCTGCAATCAATGAATTGAGGTATGTACCCAATATGTCAGTTCCTTTGGATGCTACTATTGGTAAGCTACATGCATTTGAGTTAAGTAATTTTGATAACAGTGGGTCTTCGGTAAATAAAGTTGAATCTGCATTTAGTTCTTTTCATATTGGTGAATCTAATGATTACAATGATAGAATGAGTAAGTACACTGAAGGGTATCACAGTGGAACAAGTGAAAGATTTCGCAAGAACATGGAAAAAGTGCACAAACTGTATGAGAAAATCAGAAAGCAAGAAGAGTTTGAAGCACTATTAGCCAAAAGGTGCAAAGGTAAGTATAAAGGAAAACTACCTTTGAAATGTTTCAATTGTGATAAGATAGGACATATGGCTTCTAACTGTCCTGACAAAGAATCTACTGAAAAGAGAGATTACCGAGATGATAGACAGAAAGATAATCATTACAGAGGACACCGAGACTTCAGAAGAAGAGATAGAAAGTCGTGCCTAATAGCTGATGAGGAATCCAATGATGATAAATCAGATGAAACTGATACAGAGGAAGTAGTTTATGTGGCTATCAAAGATGGATCAAATGAAGAAAGGTATGAAGAAAAATCCCTAATATCTCACATAAATACTAATGATTCTTGGATCATAGATAGTGGATGCTCACATCACTTGACAGGTGATAAACACAAATTTGTTAAATTAGAAGATTATGATGGAGGCTATGTAAGATTTGGTAATGATGTACCATGTCCAGTAAAAGGTAAAGGATCTATAACACTTCTTGACAATGCAAAATGCAATGATGTTTATTGGGTTGAAGGTTTGAAATACAATTTGTTGAGTGTAGCACAGCTAAACAACACAGGTTACCGAATAGAATTTCAGAAAGGAATTGTCAAAGTTCATGACAAGCATGGAAAGTTAGTTATTACCGGGACACACACAAAAGGTAACACATTTCACCTTGACTCAACTCAGAACAAGTGTTTGTATGCAAAGATAGATGATACCTGGTTATGGCATAAAAGGTTTTGTCATGTAAATTTTGATAATCTGATCAAGATAAGCAAGAAGCACCGAGTAAGAGGTCTACTGAGTTTGGAAAAACCTGAGAATGCTATATGTCGAGGATGTCAAATGGGTAAGATGACAAGATCAAGCTTTACAAGTAAGTCCTACACTTCCAAGGGAATTTTAGATCTCATGCACACTGATCTTTGTGGTCCTATGAAAGTTCAAAGTTATTATGGTGATAAATATTTCATATTATTTGTGGATGATTATTCAAGGATGATGTCAGTAATGTTTTTAAAAGAAAAATTAGAAGTTTTTCAAATGTTTAAATGGTACAAGGCAAGAGTTGAAGATGAAACAGGAAGACAACTGAAATGTCTTAGATCAGACAGAGGAGGAGAGTTCACATCTGATGAGTTCAACTTATTCTACAATGATCATGGTATAAAAAGATAACTCTCTGCACCAAGAACTCCACAACAAAATGGAATTGCTGAGAGAAGAAATAGATCTATTGTAGATTGTGCCAGAACCCTGATGATTGAAAAGAAAGTGCCACAAACATTATGGAGAGAAGCAATAAGCATAGCAGTTTACACCCTGAACTGAGTACAACTGAAGAAAGGAACTTTGAAGACACCATATGAGATCTGGTATGACAAGAAACCTAATGTAAGTTATTTCAAAATCTTTGGAAGTAGATGCTATGTACACAAAGATGATAGAAATGGAAAGATTGATCAGAAAAGTGAAGAAGGAACATTTATAGGTTATTCTTCTAGAAGTAAAGCATTTAAATGTCTAATCAAATCATCTAACAAAATAGTAGAAAGTGCAAATGTGAAAATTGATGAATTTGCAGAAAGAAATGATGAAGGAAATTCCAAGGAACCAGAAGATTATGATGAATTTGTCTATGTTCAACCGAGAAGTCCTACCGAGAAGACTGTTGAAGGAAATGAAGAGAATATCCAGTTACCAAGTGATGAAGAAGATCATACAGAGCCTACCGAGCCTGTATTAGCCAAGTATGTCAGAAGACATCATGCATCAAGTCAAATTATAGGAGATAAAGATGATCCAGTGATGACAAGGAACAAACTAAGACAGAACACATGTCTGATATCTGAATTTGAACCAAGAATAGTGAAAGAGGCATTTAATAGCGAAGATTGGATAAATGCTATGATAGAAGAGATTGATCAAATCAAGAAGAATGACACATGGACACTGGTCCCAAGACCAAAGGACAAAAATGTAATCGGTACAAAGTGGATTTTCATAAACAAGCTGAATGAAAAAGGTGAGGTCATTTGACATAAAGCAAGATTAGTTTGCAAAGGTTATGCTCAAGAAGAGGGAATTGATTATGGTGAGACTTTTGCACCTGTGGCAAGACTTGAAGGAGTAAGAACATTGTTGGCATATGTTGCTTACAAGAATTTCAAGATATATCAAATGGATGTCAAATCTGCATTTCTGAATGGTATATTAGAAGAAGAAGTTTTTATTGAACAACCTGAAGGATTTGTTGAAGACAAGAATAAAGATCAGGTATGTAAATTGAACAAAGCTTTATATGGTCTGAAACAAGCACCTAGAGCATGGCATGAAAGATTGCACTCTTATCTGATCAAGATTGGTTTTATAAGAACAAGTGAAAACAGCAATATGTACATGAAGAATGATGAAAATGGAATACTGATCTCAGCCATATTTATTGATGATATTATATTTTGTGGAAATAACTCTCTATGCAAGAACTTTGGAAATGAAATGAGCAAAGAATTTGAGATGTCATTGATCGGTGAGATAAAGTATTTTATAGGTTTACAAATACTGCAAATGAAAGATGAGATTTTCATTACTCAATCCAAGTACATAAAGGAAATCTTGAAGAAATTTGGAATGGAGGACTCAAAACCAGTAAGTTCTCCTATGACTACCAACTGTAAACTATCAAAGAATGATGAATTTGCATCTGTTGATGAGACACTTTACCGATCCATGATTGGTAAGCTACAATTTGTTGTTCACAGTAGGCCAGATGTAGCACATGTAGTAGGTATAGTTGCAAGATTCTCTGCAGATCCCAAAGAAACACACATGATAGCAATCAAGAGAATTTTCAGGTACTTGAAAGGCACTGAAGATTATGGCTTAGTTTATCAGAAAGGAAATGTTTTTTATTTAAAAGTTTATACTGATGCTGATTGGGCAGGCAACATTGATGACAGAAAAAGAACAAGTGGAGGAGCTTTCTTTTAAGGAGAAAGACTAGTGAGTTGGCTTAGCAAGAAACAAGGATGTGTTTCACAGTCAACAACAGAAGTTGAATACGTTGCTGCAGCATTGAATTGTACCAATATAGCATGGATCAAACAACTATTGGAAGGTATAAATGAGCAAGTTATCGAGCCAGTAACTATATTATGTGACAATACTAATGTCATTAACATTTCAAAGAATCATGTTATGCACTCTAAGACAAAGCACATCTCTATCAAATATCATTATCTTAGAGAAGAAGCTCAAGAGAAAAAAGTGGTGTTGGAGTATGTTAGCACAAAGGAACAAATAGCAGATATCTTCACCAAGCCACTGCCAAGGGACACTTTTGAGTATCTCAAAAGTAAGTTAGGGGTCTTACCCCTATCTTCCATTCACTGACCGAGTTCGGTGAAAGCATCAATTTGATGACTCTATAGAATATATTTTAGGAGTTGATGTTGATTTACACACTTTAGGAGGTTTTTTTTTTCTAAAGGTGTGCAGGAAACAATAACAGGGAATAGGAATTGAAGACAAAATGCTCTGACCAAGACTAAGTTGACACATAACTACAAGGAATTCACTTCATACAGGAAGAAATCATGTTTTAGTTCTTTACTTTTTGACATTATTGTCAAAGGGGGAGAAGACTGAAGAAAAGGGGACAAGACTAATGTATGGGGGAGAAGACTGATGACAGGGGGAGAGCATTTCAGCATTTCAGCAATCTGAATCCGAATCAATCAGGTCAAATCAATTGGTTTTGCCATCAATGTCAAAGGGGGAGATTGTTGGCATTCCAATTACAATAAGAGATTGTTGGCATTTCTATAAGGATATTGAGAAGGTTGTTGATGATTATGAATATAACTGATTAAGGATGTTTACTGTCTTAATATTATTATTTTGTCATTTGATGTCAAGAAATTGTTTTCTAATTCAGTATGATGTTGCCATATCTTAAGAAGTATGATTTGGTGAGTATAAAGACGTCGGTAAAAGACACAGAAAGAATGTGATGAATAAGGGGAGGAATAAGTTATTCAATGGGCAATTATTACCGAGTTAGACAATGATGAGATCATGATGTTTAGATTATTTTGATATCCTACATATGTTGTTTATTGTAAGGTTAATACTATACTATGTTACAGAGCAAGAACCTAGTCGGTAAACCCTAAGGTTATCGCTATCAATTAATGAAGGCAGAATGTCTACCGAGTGAAATTTAGTATTTACCGAGTTGCAACCGAGTAATAACAGAATGTATTGAATGAATAACAGCATTATTTAATGAAGGAAGTTGATGAGCTGGAACTGATTAAATGATTGGTATGCCATGCATAAATATTGTTAAAGAATCTATGGCAAAGGAAGATCGGTAGGAAGATCTACAGCTCAGATTGAACCGCAATATCCTAGCACAAGTTCCAAGAAATGTATGCAAGTTCCAAGGCGGGGTAAAATGTTTTCAGATCGAAGGATATATTGAACCTAGTCAAGTTTGAAGATCTGATGGCTATGATTGATCATGAGAAATGTGATCAAGGAGATTAAATGATTGGCAAATTGTTTATAAATAAGGAACTGTTGATAAAACAATGTATGCGGGCAAGTGTATGCACAGGGATGCTACATAGTGATTACCGAGCACAGAAGCTTGAAGACCTGTTTGAATAATAGAGTATAGAGCCCAGCAGATGGACAAGATAAGTCCTATGACTAAATTGTATTGAGCAAATAAGAATCTACTTTAGCATTTTAGATGTGAAGTTGCAGATAGATTTTTATTACTATTATTTTGTGAAGTAACAGAAAATCTCTTAACCAAGTGGACTTAATAGTCTTATTTGTAAAACCCTCTAGCAAGGTGACATTCTGATTGAGTGTTTGAAAACCTTTATCAATGTCACTTCTAACAAGGTGAAGATCCTAACGGATTTGAGGGAAATCCCTTAACCGGGTCACATCTAGCAATGTGTTTGTAATCTTTAATAGGATTTGCTTTTAACTGAGCATACTCTAGAAGAGTATATTTCTTAGTGGGTCCGAAATCCCATAGTGGTTTTTCCCTATTTGGGTTTCCACGTTAAATCTGGTGTTATGATTGTTATGATGTTTATGTGCTTATGAGTTTGCATGTTTAGCAGTTTTGGTTATATTACTGAAGTATATGTTAGTGAGGTTGAATCTGTTATTTTTATGGAAGATTAAGTTTGTATGATTCACCCCCCCCCCTCTCATCTTGTTAGCTTGGCATTTGTACTTTACACTAAGTATCAGAACTATCATTCGGGATGCTTTTGAAGTTAGAATAATCCATGTAGCTATTCATATAGGATGCTAAGGATCTTTAGTGAACACAAGAGAGGGAATTAACTCATTTGCACTCACATGGGCAAAAGAAGATCAAAGTTTCAAGAATCCATGGGGAAGTTTTATGTGTCTCCATTTGTAAATCCTAGTCACTAAGTGTGTTAATTTGGATGTTCCAAGGGACCTTATGGATCGGTTAACCGCTTATCTATGAAATTTTGTGTACCTCCAATTCAATTGGTGTATTACAAAGTGCTAAACAAACACAGTCATCCTTGTTCGAATAAGAAATGCATCTTCATCATGCATATTGCATTAACATAGATCATATCAAAAAATCATTGTCTTCACATGCATTTTGCAGTTCATCATGTCATATAGGTCTGCATACTGGGGGCATAGCTGAGAAAATTGTAAAAAAAAATCATAAAAGGTCCTGAACAAAAACTCCTAAAAATCATAAAATGTCATGGACAAAATCTTAAAAATAAAAAACACAAAAAAAAAATTGAAAAACCGAAACAAGAAAGCATAGACTATCTTTCAAATCAAATCAACATCAGACAAACTCTCAAGGTCAGCAATCAAACTTATCACATGTCTTGTTAATCAATCTATCAAACTCTATCAAACATCAACATGTCTTATACAAGGAAGGGTATACTCGAAACCATACAGATCGGTCTTATACGAGGTACTTACTCTTTGAAACCAAGCATTCCTATCAATTATCAAATCAAAACAATGACATTGATCGGTATGGCTGCTGGATTTTATCCAGGTTCGTCTTATCTCCTATACTGAAGTGTTGCATCTACACTTTTGCTTTACATATATTTCAGTCACTTTTGTGACATCCTGGTTCGTTGGAACCCTCATGGCTTGAAACTGATCAATGTCCTAGTCTTAGGGTAATCGACTAAGCAATATACATGTCCTAAGCAATATCAACCAATTCATCTTTCCGTCAATGAAACCTAGTCGTCCACTCCGAGTTAGTCACCTGTCTCCTGACTACTGAAGAGTTCTATCACTGAGTAAACAAGCAAAACAACATAATGGAAAATAATCACTAAATAGTTTGAGCTATGCATGAAAATTTTCTTTGTGTGTTGTCTTTTATATTGGTTTTCAATTATTATCCCCCTAAGTAACTCAAGGAATTCTATCGTGACTAAGAGGAGCAAGGATTGGGGGCATAATATTTTCTTTGTTTTCTGCTTGTAGGAATGATCCCAATGATCTGGAAACATCTAATCAGTTGGGTGTCTGTGATAAGAGCCTTCACATCAAGGTGAAATCGCCACACATACCTTGACTCTGCTTATTTGAATGCTATAGGGATGTCCATGTCATTTCTTTGTTTGTTTTAAGGGAATTTCTTTATGATGCAATTCGGGTCTCTACGAAATCTATCCAAGTATATGAACGAAAAAAGGGTCATTGCAGACAAGATAATAAATATTACACATAAAAAGAAAGGAACTCTAATCTGCCTGTTATGTTCGTTATGGTCGGTGATGAATCTTAAGCATTTTAAATCCAATGACTAGGTTTAGGTTGCATTTCATTCTATATTTTGTGAATTTAGAGTGATTTCGGTATAATAACGATCTCTTTATATTCTGAATGAGAGTTGGAAGCATCATCATTTCTTAGCTAAGTGGTCTATTTTTCATCATTTCTCCAATCGAGTATGTGTGTTTTGAGATGTTAGCTGCATACATAAACATCTTATATAGATTCATACATTTCATATTACTCATTTGCATTCATCTTATTGCATAGAAAAATAAAAATTTGCATTACTCATTACTCATTCTCATTCATCTATTTGCATGTGAAAAGAAAAAAAAATATATGCATACATATAGAAAGCATCTCATAATCGAATCAACACAAGTACGATGAAGTCAAATCAGATCTCGTATATAGATATCGTATAAAGTCTCAGAGTACAAAATGATGTCAAATGACATATACAAACTCTCATTGGAACAAGAATCGTATAGGCTACAAAAAATGGGTGTATCTACAAAAAATATCAGAGCTACAAAAAAAGAATATCTAGCTCTCGGCCTCTCCCTCATCGCCAGGTGGAGGAGGAGGAGCCTGCTGACTGGGATCCTGCCTAGGTGCCCAAGCTCCCTCTAACTGTGTCATGTACTATGAGTAGGGGACAACTTACTGTGCTACAAGAACATCTATGTTGTAAGATGCAACATAGTAAGTCGCCCGACTAGTCTGGTGCAAAACCTCTTGGTGAAGAGTGTCTCGCTTTGCTCTCATCATTGTGACTTGACGATCGCGCTCTGCTCTGAGCTCCACCAGCTGACTATTGTACTCTGCTCTGAGCTCCACCAGCTGATGATCTCACTCTGCCCTAAGCTCTGCTAGTTGTCGGTCTTGCTCTGCCAGCTAAGTTTGTGCCACTGTCAACTGTGACTTCACATCCACTAGGCGTACCCTCATCAACCATGTTGTGTCGGCCCCCTGCTCTCTCGCAGGCTCTCCACCCCCATCTCCACATCCAACTCCACCCTTCTCCTCTCGTCTCTGTCAGACCTATCTCAGTGCTGCTCTCTCCTCCTCAATTCCACCCAACCTCACACCTACACTCCTTAGGGATCCACCCTCACCCCTCTAATTTCCAACCCCAACTGGAACCCTACTGCTACTAGCACTAGGATCGCTACCTGCCCGCCTCAGAGCCTCAGCTCTCTGTCCCTGTCCCTATCCCTGTCTCTGCCCTTGTCCCTGTCCCTATGTGGGGGCATCATCCTCAACCTCCTTAATACGAGGTGCTTGCTCTGTTGGATCAGTAAACCTAGGGAATGGATGTTGTTGGAACCAATCCCTGTACTGGGGCAATACCCCCACATCTGTAATATCACCCATGTATTCCCACAGGAGTCACTGCAATCTAGTCAACTCCTGCATACTCAAGGCATAAGATAACCTCGGTGCCCATCCCCGCCTCTCCTCATCAGCATATCTCGCATACGTTGTGAACTCCTACGAGATCCCCTGAGGCCTACCATATTGCCTCATCACTCAAGATACCACGAATCACTCCACCACAGTCTGCGATTTATCAATGAGTGGGTGCATAACAAATAGGTCTCCATGTATGATCCTCTAGTCATCCCATGGCTCTAGGCCCTTGTAAGCTCTCCATACCACGACTATCAAATCATCTAGCTGTCATCTCCAAAAATCTGTCTTGCCCAAATGGGGTTGAGTAACATATCCAGAATACCTATACACAATAGGTTGACCAGGCTCTCTCCCATCATCCACAATCGGCCTGCACACTGGGAGGTGCTCCCAAGCCCATACCTGTAAAATCAATACACCTGCAGCCATGCTCTTAACCTCCCTATAAACAATCTCATGCATCTCGCGATACATGTGGGCCAATATACAAGAGCCCCAGCCTAGTCTCTGAGGGGTCTCAATCAGCCTCTCCAGCATCCTGCCCCATCTGCAAAGGAATCTCTGTTGCCCCCTATCCGACATCAGAAAGCAGCCAATAAAACCTACTAGGACATAAGCCAGAGGAAACTCCTCACTGTACCTTCTCATCATATGTCCCAACTGATAAAACGTGTCAAGATATCTGGATCCCTGAATACATGTCTGATAGCTTGTAATCCAGGAAGATGCGTTGCATCCTAATCTACCATACCCCCAACAAAAGTGATACGAACAATCCTATAAACATCCTTGGGAGTGATGGTCATCTCTGTAATACCGTAAAATTGGTCATCTAAACCATGGGCCCCTAATCTCGACAGCATCACCAAGGTCCTAACCAAAGGCAATTAAATCAACTTTGAGCACATTAATTAATTCTTTAATCATCAAAGTCACATGGCAAAGTCAACTACTCAATATTAATTAAATATTTATTTAATTAATTGAATTATTCCAAGAAAATCATTTTGAATCATTTATCCTATTTTAATTTATTAAATATCCTTGCATATTTAATTAATAAATAAATTTGCCATTAATCATGCAAAAAAGGAATTAAATTATTATAAAAGAAGAATTAATTACAAAGCAAGAGTTAAATTGAAAATAAAACAAAAAGAATTTAATTGAGAGAGAAATCAAACTTGAGATATTATTTATTTTTCTAAATTGAGAACTTGAAATCAAAAAATCAATTAATTAAATTATTAATCATTTAAAATTGGAACTCAAAGCTTTTCAGAAAAATAAGTTCAATTGATTGAAAGACTCTTTTCTGGAATAAATCAAAGAATTGTTTATTTTTATCACAAAAAGGGTGGAATTAATTTAAATCTTATTTCCAATGCAACTTGAACTTCTTATCTAAATGCATTTCAATTAAACTATAATTGGAATCTATCTCAAGGTTAACTAAACATGATTTCTCAATTATTTTCAATTAATCCTAAATTGAGTTTTTTTCATCATCTCTCTTGTAATTCTCCATAAATTCAACCTTCAGCTCTCATCCAATTTACCCCAGAGATTTTTGAGAGCACACTTGGAGACTATTATTATGCTGGTTTTTGCTCTCGAGTCATTGAATATATTGTGTTTTTTTAGATTATTTGCATCCATATTTAGTTTAATCCATATTGTCTGAATCCATATTGCTTGAATTATTCATCCATCTTGCATCCATTTTAGTTTAATATCATGCTCATATAGATTAAATCCTTTGTCTTGGTGTAGCCTAGTCATTGGTATTGCTTATAAAAATCTAAGAGCAATCTTATACTCGCATCTTTTAGAAGGCAATTGGTCGATTTGTTATGGTTTTATTATTCATGCTTATATCTGTCTAACCATACATGTAATGACTTAATTGAAGTGTTGTGTCTTGCAAATATAGATTATTTCCACTTTTTCACACACACATTTCTGGCACCCACCGTGGGGTGGAAGACTACATTTTTCGGCCTCCAAAACTGACTTTTTTATTTTTGTTATTTTTCAGATTTTTTACTTTTCGGATTTTCCTCTGTACAGTCTCTGCATCATGTATCGTACGATATTTCTCACAGGCCAAAATGAAAAACTGTAGGTGTCGTACGAACTGGAATCCTGTATCGTACAAGCTTAAACTCTATCGTACGATTCTATATTTTTCTGGTTAAAAAGACAAAAAAGCAAATTTCATGATTTTGGTTTTCTGTTCAAATTGATTATTCTGATGATTGACCCTAGTTGTTTATATGTCTATCTTAGAATTTTTCACAGCCTAATCAGTTTTTGCAGAACGCTTGTTGAAGAATATGCTTGTCGCACAAAGACAATATGACTACTGATTCGTTGTCTTTGCAGATTGCCTGAGGAGAATCGACCAAACATCGTGTATTCTTTAAATTCATTTTTGCAGATTGCCTGAGAAGAATCGACCAAACATCGTGTATTCTTTAAATTCATTTTTAGGCACCTAAATTGCTATTTGGTTAAAGAACAAATCTGTATTTCATGTTTTTAGAAGATTCTGTGAGGTAGGAGAGTATGCTCTTGTCTTTTTCTAGACAATCAAAAATCTAGACCCTTGAGGCTTTTTCTTTGTTTGAGATTTGTACATCTTTAGCAAGCCTGCCCTCCCGAGGAGCTTAAAAACTCTTAAAGTCGTTACGGCCAGTGTGAGGGGAACAACCTAAGTGGGAACGGCTAAACACCAAGTACTCCAACCCACTATAAAATAAACGTGATTTGATGAAAATCAAGTCAACGACAATGCTCGGGAATAGCTCTCCTTCGTACCTTCGGGTATATTAAACCTTGGTTTTCAAGGCTGGGAGACCTCTTAATTGATTTTATACCTCGATGCATCGAACGGACCCCTTACTAGATCCAATTAAAATTAGAAGCTACCTGGTTCACCTCCGAAAGGGGGATAATATTTGTGCAAGAGAGATAGTAACTCTCCCAAGATACTTGTCATTTCGTGCCCCCATTAGCATTTGGAGTCGGATAATACGGTGTTGAGAATCCATTGCATGAAACTCAGCAGCCATATTCTGATTAGCTATTGGGTGTGTACCTGAATATACAAGCAAAGGTTTTCTTCTCTCACCAAATTTCGTAGGGCTTGCATGTTGTGATTGGAGTTACTATTCATACTACATATTTTTTGTGTTTTCATCCTTCAAACTAAAACTGAAATACCAAAACTGGATAAAACAAGAAACAACTCAGTGATCAAAAACTTTGTCCATGTCAGAACTAGTCTACCCTAAAGTTGAAATTTTGTCCAAAATTAGTCTATCGTGGTAAAAAATCAATCCATCTCAGAATTGGTCATACTCAGCTATCGAAAAACTCAGAATTTTAGTCTCTGCCCTATGAATAGTCGTGTGAATCTAATCATTTATTGTCCTACACCATATCCTGTGTCATATGAGTCTGATAATTTGTCATCTGAGCTTAATCCTCTATCATACGAATCCTGATACTCTATTGTCTGAAACTAAATCGTGTGTCGTACGATACATATTTGCACTAAATCTTTTGTCATTCTGGACATACCCATTTGTCGTACGATACTAGGCACCAACTCGTATGAAACAAAATTGTTGTCATCCTGAAGCTGTTAAATTGTCGTCCGACTCAGTAAATCCTGTCGTACGAATCTCTGATTTTGTTAGTACAGAGCAGTCAAACTTGCCTAAAATAGTCTAAAGCGAACATAATACTGGTTATCATCATCCTAAGCATAAACAAATCAAAATAGTTTACCTTTGTCATTTGTGTTGCACGATCTAGTCGATCATCTTTCAGCTAGTTCAATCAACTACCTATCAAACCTAAGTCACTTAGATAACGTCTTATACAGGATAGATCGTTCCTCAAACCAGACCAAAATCTTAGTCACTACTCTAGAATCAACTCAGATAAACATCTTATATAGGATAGATGTTTCCTAAAACTAGGCTAAATCTTAGTTGCTTCTCTCAAACAATACGTTAATTGAACAACTAGCTTTGAAATTGATCTTGACCTCTGCATCACAAACAACTTCAGGTCACACTAATCCATAAAAATGCCTACTCAAACTAGGAGTTCTCATAAGAAAGAAGCCAAAGGCAAAGGACAACCCTTCACATATCAAGATAACCCATACTACATGAAGGACCCACTCACTGACAAACCTTCGTCATCAGGGGTACCAGTTTTTGATGAACCTGAATCTCCCACTATACATGAGACAGAATACAATAACAAAGACAACCTTAGTATTCACGAAACCGATAATGATTCCTCATCAAGTAAAGTTGAAGAAGACACTGAACCTCCAGAAAAAAATATTTGTGACTGTCAAAAGGATAAAGACTTCCGAAAAATGATGAAAGCTATCCTGGCTCGGGAAAAGGAAGACTATTTCTTAGAACTAGCAAAACAAGGTGTCAAACTTCCTACTGGATATGATGTTTAGACACTCGTTACTAAAAAGGAAGAATCACCTATACTCGCAATACACAGATGATTACAAGCCTTATAGACTGAGATCGCAGAACTAAAGAATAAGGATAAGTCCCCAAAATAATATTCTCTAGAGATAATATGCCCCTTTCCATTTGACAAGAATCTATACATGCCTCCATTTCCTTCACGAGTTGAGATCCCAAAATTTGACAAATATGATGGTACCTCAAATCCTCAAGATCATGTCAGGGAATTTTGTGCTGCCTGTATGGAGTTCATGCACGATCAAACGTATCTCATGTGACTTTTTCCAAGGAGTTTGGGAGGACAAGCCATGGAATGGTTCTCAAGTCTACCCAAAAGAATAAAAACATTTGAAGAACTAATCCAACTGTTTTTACAATAATACTCATACAACATTCGACATCTTGTGACTATGATCGAGATTTGCAATACTAAAAAGAAAATAGGGGAGCCTTTTCTCACTTTCCTCCAACATTGGAGAAAGATGTTCTCTAGGTATTCACAACCTATCCCAGATTTTGAGAAAAATGGATATATTTGTCAACAACTTGGTCCCAAAATTAAAATATAGTATACAAATGCAAGTACACCCATCATTTAACAAAATGGTAGATAATCCTATTTGAATGGAAGATGTGCTCATAAAGAAGGGGGATATCTCACCTTGGAAAGAAATGCAACCAAGATCTAGCTCTAAAGAGAAGAACAAGTATTGGAAATTTGACAAAGACAACAACAAGAATGTTGTTAATGACGGAGTAGTAGACACTGTTAAAACCAACTCAAAGCCCACGATATTCAACTTGGCTAGTGGTACACAAGCACTCAAAGTTGTTGAAGGTGCAGCAGAAAATCCTCCAAAGAAAACAAAAGAATGGTTCAAAGAGAAGCCTTGGCTTTCCAAACCTTAGCGTGATTTCACTCCTCTTGAAGAATCATATGAATCCATTTTCAAGACTCTATTGCCAAACAACCTGATAATGCTACCAGACAACTCCAGACCATATGATCCAAAAATCAAACCAAAATGGTGGAGAGAAAATTAATATTGTGACTTCCATTGGAATAAAGGTCATAACACAAACAATTGCATGAAGCTCAAACATGAGATTCAAAATCTCACAGACGCTAGTAAAATTATTGTCGGGAATCACCTAACCAATGCTAATCACAAAGCATTTAAAGACCCTTTACCTGTTTACGAACAAGGTGATTCCTCAAAGACCAAAGGAGGTGCCAAGGTAAATTATACTTATACCAGCAATGACAACATCATTAACATGATTGAGCCTACCCAATCTGAACATTGCAATGTGATTATAGTCCAAGATCAACCGAATGAATCATGATATGCAAGAGCTCCGACTCATTCTCAAAGGAAAGTCACTCTCCAAGGAGCTAGTTCTTCCAACCCGGCTCAAGCAACATCGAACCCACCAGCCTCATCAAACAAACAAAAAGAATCGACCTTTAATAAATTTAAAAGGCTAACTTCAACATCATCCTCTGGATATAGCGTTGTGGAATAATTAAAAAGGACAAATGCTCAAATCTCAATCTTTGAATTGCTAAAACTCTCATTTGCTCACAAAGAGATCCTGGACAAAGCATTGCTCACCACTAATGTTCCCAAAGATGTATATATTGATCGGTTTCAGTCTATGGTGGGTCATCTAACTTCACCTCACTATCTGACCTTCTCTGAAGAAGATGACAACTCGCTAAATCATCCACATAACCAGCCATTGCATATTGTAGCCATGATCCATAAACACAAAGTTAAACATGTTTTGATAGATGGAGGCGTGGGGTTGAATATCTGCACTTACAGTCTGCTTACACAACTAGGATTTTCTAAAAATGTCATTGTCCCGCCAAGAAAATAACAATTAAAGCCTATGATGAAGAAGAAAGGACCTCTAAAGGTCTGGTATCATTACCCATCAGGGTGGGACCTGTAGAAAGAGATGTCATTTTTCAGGTACTTGATCTTCCTCTGTCCTACAATATCTTACTGGGCAGGCCATGGATTCATGAAATGAAGGAAGTTCCATCAACATAACATCAATGCTTAAAATTTCCTTATAATGGAACAGAAGTCAGTATTCCTGCTGATATAAATGTCACCTGTAATGCATTAACAAAAGGTGTTGATACTTTTGTGCCTCATAATAGGGTAGTCTCTACAAATGAAAGTCCAGAAGCTCTGATGAAAGACTTGGAAAAGAAAATGAAGATTACAAATACCGGCATGGATGGCTACAAGATAGAACTGGTACTCTCATTAGTTGCTCTCCCTCCATCACCAAAATAGTTGGGCAAACCATCAAAGTCTATGAGAACACAGACTTCAACTCCGAATATCATATATGATGGTCTTTTTATACAGTCTTCTACTTCCTTGGTAGATGAAATAAAAGAGGATGCAGTTCTTAACTAGCTCTTTAACGAAGATGGTCAAAACGAGGAAGTATGACATTGTGAGATTTCCCCAACCCAATATGGACCTGGCTACAAAGTGATTCAATGCATGGGATATTCAGGTACTAGTCCTCTGGGCAAACATCAAGAGGGTATCATTGAACCGATTCAGCTGCAAAGAAAGTCCATAAATGATAAAGTTGGACTGGGATACAATCTAGGAAATACATCAGACCAAAAACATGCTTCTAAGACTAAGTGGAAGAAAAAGACATTGCCTTTAACATTACCGGAAGTAAACACTCAAAAACTTCAAGAAGGCTATGAAACAAAACAAGAGGAACTAGCAATCAAAAGAGAAATAACAGTTAGTACTCAAGATCTGATGGTATCAGCTACAATACTATAACAAGTAGAAGTCCCGGAAGATATGAAAAAGGAAGTAGAAAGAATTAGGAAATCATTTACACCGCTGAAAATTCCAGTTACATACACTGGTGGGCAATAAGTAGAAGATTCGGAGACTGACTCAAATGAGTATGAATGGGGTTCGGATCACCTCTCAGATACATCCACTATAGAAACTCCACAAGAGTCTACTAGTACCACAGATGATACTCAAGAACTGATGCGCATAAAACTAGAGAAGGAAATACAGGACATTAGACAAAAGAGACAAGCAAACTATGAACAAGGACTAAAGGAAGGAAGAATAATTAAAAGATTTTTATCTATGTACCCCTCTAATAAAATAGAACAAATCAGGTATAGCATTGTACAGGAAGAATTGGAAGCAACAGAAGCAGAACCAGTCATCAGTCCAGAAGAAGCTGAATGGAGTAGACGACAGGGAATCACAGAAACATCAAGATCATGTCAATAGGTGTGTCAGATACAAATGACAAATGAGCCAGAGCTTGAAGGAACTTGCAACATTAAAGATTTTGGTGTTGATACCATACATATACTCACTAAATTACTTGAAGAAGACTTGGAAACTTCATCCGGTGACTCTGGTAACACAGACAACAGTCCCATTTTTGACAATATCTACTCAACATCAAATTCTGAATCATTTGATGTAAATGATGAAAGTTTGTCTACTGATCTTATTGTTTTTGAACCATGATATGAGGTCCAGTCTGGTGTGGGGAACGATGCTACAGGTATGTCTATTGGATTAGGTCAACTAAATATTAACGTGAACTTTGATAATCATGTTCTAACTCTTCCTGGTCTCGAGACACTTACGCAAGGTATCTTTATGGAACTCAAATTTTTGATCCGCAGTTGTGATGACAATACTGTGAGCTCCCTTGAACCTGTCCAACATTTATCCTTACTACATCCAGAACTAATTGACTATACTTTACAAAACTAGCCCATGAATATACCTACTTTTGCAAATTACTATACATTAGCCTATTATCTCAATGCAATTGAACCCATGGACTCTTCCACCAGTGAACAGAGTGAAAACATGACTGAAACAGATATCAAGTATCTTAGTCACAAAAATAATAAAAATAAATAAAAGATTTGATGGCGAAAACCACATTGTGGCGGTGTCAGAATCTAAAAAAGATAAAATAAAGGACGTACCTAAGGGTGAAAACCTCTCTGAGGTGCCAGAAGGTGAGATACTTGATATACTGCCAAGTCATTTCCAGGAAAGGTCTTCCATATTGATCGAGCCAACTTAGCCAGTGAACATTGGGAGTCAAGAGACACCGCACATTATTCATGTAGCTCAATCACTATCAGCAGAAGAATTGAAAGATTTCACTCATCTATTTTTAGAAAAGAAGATCAATTTTGCATGGACATACTTTGATATGCCAGGCCTGGATCCTGATCTTATCATGTACCATCTTTCTATCACACCAGGAGTTAAACCATTTAAGCAAAAACTCCATAAGATGTACCCTCATGTGGCACTACTAGTCAAGGCTGAGCTAGAAAAACTGCTAAAAGTTGGATTCATCAAAGCCATAGATTATGCCGAATGGATTTCAAACATAGGACTTGTGTCAAAGGCAAACAAATCTATCAGAGTTTGCACTGACTTCAGAGATCTCAACAAAGCTTGCTTGAAGGATGACTTCCATTACCAAACATTGATATGATAGTCGACATGACTATTGGGTATGAGATGTACTCACTAATGGATGGATTCTCTGGTTATAATCAGATCAAAATAGCTCCTGGAGATCAAGAAAAGATAGCCTTCACCTGTGCATGGGGAACCTTTTGCTGGAATGTCATACCATTTGGGCTGAAGAATGCAGGAGCAACTTATCAAAGAGCAGTAACAAATATATTTCATGACATGACACATAAGAATATGGAAGATTATGTTGATGACACTTTAGTAAAGACTATGAAGAGATCCACGCATATTCAAGAGCTAGGCCATATGCTAGATAGAATGAAAAAATTTAAACTCTAGCTAAATCCAAAAAAGTGTGCATTCGAAGTGACATCTGGTAAACTACTTGGCTACATCATTTCAAAGAAGGGAATTGAGGTTGATCCTGAGAAGGTCCAAGCTATAATGGAAATCCCGCCTCTGAAGAACATCAGTCAAATGAGAAGTTTACAGGGACCTCTCCAATCAATCAGACGCTTCATTTCTCAACTAGCAGACAAAGCTCAATCTTTCACAAAAGTATTGAGGAAAGGAGTAATATACAACTGGGATCAAGAATGTGAGCAACATCTTCAAAAAATCAAAGAGTACCTATCCAATCCACCAATATTGATGCCACCAATTTAGGGTAAACCATTGATCTTATACATATCAGCAATTGATTCATCACTGGGGGCACTTTTGGTACAACGGGATGAAAATAAAAAGGAACGAGCTACGTATTACATCAGCAAAACATTGGTGTCTTATGAAATGAACTACACTATAATAGAAAAAGCATGCTTGGCATAAATCTTTGCATCACAAAAATTGAGACACTACATGTTAGCACATTCAGTCAAGTTGGTGGCTAAAATTGATCCGCTCAAATATCTTCTCAACAAAGCAACACTTGCAAGAAGATTGGCAAAATGTGTCATGGTCCTAACAAAGTTTGATATTGAATATGTGAAACCCAATGCCATAAAAGAACAGGTAATTGTTGATCAACTTGCTGAAGCTCCACTTGAAGACACTCAACCACTGCATATAGAGTTTCCAGATGAATCAATAATGCATCTTACTCAACAACCCTGGAAGATGTTCTTCGATGGGTCTTTTACTCAAAATGGCTCTGGTGCCAGAATACTATTTATTACTCCTCAGAAATTATTCAATCCCAAAGTCTTATAAGATTTTGTTCCCTTGCACAAACAACATTGCAGAATCTGAAGCTTTGGTAAATGGGATAAAGCTAGCTATTGAATGGAAGGTTGCAGAATTACACATTTATGGAGATTCTCAGCTGATTATAAATCAAATCAATGATATATTAGACTCGAGATGAGAAACTGATGCCTTATAAGAGGATGGTCGATGATCTTAAGAATTTTTTTTTTTGTATCATTCCAACAGATTCCTAGATCTGCAAATAGAGCAGCAGATGTTATCGCCACCCTGGCATCTATACCTGAGTTACAAGAGTCCAATGTTCACTTTGAATTACTGGTGGAAGAGTTACATTACCCGGCCTATGATTCTCCTGAGACCCAAATAGTCTATTCTATTATTAGACATGACTCATCCCGATACAGCCACATTTACTCTTATTTACGAGAGCAAATTATACCTGAAAATCTTACCTGTAATGAGAAAAGAAACCTGACCCGAAATGCTTCATGGTATTCTATCATAGCTAACGATCTATTTAGATGAGGTTTGGATGGTACATTGCTTAGATGTCTAGAAACTGAAGATTCTAAACATGTGTTATCGGAAGTTTATGAAGGTATTTGTGGATCTCATTCGAATGGTCTTACTTTAGCTCGGAAACTACTACGGGCAGGCTATTACTAGCCAGACATGGAGAAATATGCCATTCAATTTTCTAAGACTTGTGAGAAGTGTCAACTACATGGAAATATCATACATGCTCCAACAAGGGATCTCATACCCTTCATTACACATTGGGCTTTTCAGCAATTGGCCTTTGATCTCATTGGTCAGATATATCTTGCATTGTCTAATGGACACAAATTTATCATAACTATCACTGAGTACTTCACTAAGTGGGTAGAAGTGGTTCCACTCATAAAAGCAACTGGTAAACAAGTAACCTTGTTTATCCTAAACTATATCATCTGCAGGTATGGGATACCTTTGTCCATCGTAACTAATAATGGAGGACAGTTCAAGAATAAAGACCTAGACGAACTTTGTGAGAAATTCAAAATTAAACAACACTGGTCATCAATATATTACCCTCAAGGTAATGGACAAGATGAGGCATCTAACAAAAACCTACTGACTATCTTACACAGAACAGTGAACAAATCCGGAAAGGATTGGCATCTGCAGCTCAATCCTGCATTATGGGCTTATAGAAAAAGTATCAGAACACCTACTAGGGCTACACCTTTCTCTTTGGTGTATGGGTCTGAAGCAGTATTACCTATTGAAGTGGAAATACCATCTCTAAGACTTTCTTTGCAAGGTCTTGTTACTGATGAAAACTATAGAATATCTAGATTGCAAAAACTTGAATTGTTGGATGAGCGTTGACAAGTGGCATTTGATCATCTCAGAGTATATCAAAAGAGAATGTCTAGAGGATATAACAAGAAGGTTAGACAAAGATAATTTCAAGTTGGTGACCTAGTTCTGAGAGAAAATCCTAAAAATAAGCAGTCTCAAGGCAACAAAGGAAAGTTTGAACCCAACTGGCTGGGTCCCTACATCGTTACTACAGTATTTGGCTCTAGTGCCTATCAACTCTCAAACTCGAAAGGAGAACAACTCCATGAACCGATCAACACCATCCACTTGAAGAAATTCTTCACTTAACATTCTCTGCTCCAGCACCCTATACAGCTGAAAATGTTCTGAAAAAAATCATAAAAATCTGAAAAAGTCTTGAAAAGAAAAAAAAATAGAAAAAAGAGAAAAAAAATGCACTGATGAAAACCTGGTAAACAGGCACCTTGGTAAAAAAAAAAATGAATCTCTGCCAAGCAGGTTAAAACGTGGCAAACAGGTGCCTCTTGTACTCAACTCTCCATCTATCAACGCAACGTTGGCATTTCCCGCTTTCATGCATCTTTATTATCGCTTGTACATATATTTCAGTCACTTTTGTGACATCCTGGTTCATTGGAACCCTCATGGATTGAAACCGATCAATGTCCTAGTCTTAGGTTAATCGACAGAGCACATTACATGTCCTAAGCAATATCAACCAAGTCATCTTTCTGTCAGTGAAACCTGGTCATCCACTCCAAGTCAATCACCTATCTCCTGACTACTGAAGAGTTTTATCACTGAGTAAACAAGCAAAACAACATAGTGGAAAACAATCACTAAACAGTTTGAGCTATGCATGAAAATTTTCTTTGTGTTGTCTTTTATATTGGTTTTTGATTATTATCTCTTTGAGTAACTCGAGGAAGTCTATCTTGACTAAGAGGAACAAGGATTGGGGGCATAATATTTTCTTTTGTTTTCTGCTTGTAGGAATGATCCCAATGATCTGGAAACATCTAATCAGCTGGGTGTCTATGACAAGAGCCTTCACATCACACATACCTCCACTCCGTTTATTTGAATGCTACAAGGAGGTCCACATCATTTCTTTCTCTATTTTGAGGGAATTTCTTTATCATGCAATTCGGGTCCCTACAAAATCTGTCCAAGGATATGAACAAAAAAAGGATCATTGCAGACAAGATAATTAAAATTGTACATTGAAAAGAAAGGAACTCTAATCTACCTGTTATGTTCGTTATGCTCGTTGATGAATCTTAAACATTTCAAATCCAGTGACTAGGTTTAGGTTGCATCTCATTTTGCATCTCATTTTTCATTTCATTCTATATTTTGTGAATTTAGAGTGATTTTGGTATAATAATGATCTCTTTATCTTCTGAATGAGAGCTAGAAACATCATCATTTCTTAGCTAAGTGGTCTATTTTTCATCATTTCTCCGATCGAGTTCTTGTGTTTTGAGATGTTAGTTGCATACATAAACATCTTATATATATTCATACATTTCATATTACTCATTTACATTCATCTTATTACATAGAAAAATAAAAATTTGCATTACTCATTATTCATTCTCATTTATCTATTTGCATGTGAAAAGAAACAAAAATAGGCATACATATTCATCTACATTACATACATTCATGCTAAATAAGAAATTCATACATATAGAGTAAAGCATATAGAAAGCATCTCATAATTGAATCAACACGAGTATGATGAAGTCAAATCAAATCTTGTATATATATATATATATATATATATATATATATATATATATAAAGTCTCAGAGTACAAAGTGATGTCAAATGACATATACAAACTCCCATCACAATAAGAATCGTATAGGCTACAATAAATGGGTGTGTACAAGAAATCTCAGAGCTACAAAAAGAATATCTAGCTCTTGGCCTCTCCCTCATCGCCTGGTGGAGGAGGTGGAGCCTGTTGATCGGGATCCTAATGAGGTGCCCGAGCTCCCTCTGACCGTGCCATGCACTGTGAGTACGGTACAATCTACTGCGCTAATGGAACTGCTACTTTGTAAGCTGCAACATAGTAGGCTGCCCGACTCATCTAATAAAGAACCTCCTGTCGCAAAGAGTCTCGCTTTGTTGTCGCCTCTGCTAACTGATGGTCTCACTTCGCCAACTGAGTCTATGATACTATCAACTATGACTGTAACCTCACTAGGCGTGCTCTTATCGACCGTGTTGTGTCAACTCCCTCATCCCTTGTAGGCTCTCTGCCTCCATCTCCACCTCTGGCTCCCCCTTGCTCCTCTCACCTCTGTCAAACCTGTCTCGGAGCTACTCGCTCCTCCTCAACTCCACCCAACCTCACACCTACCCTCCCAAGGGATCCGCCCACACCCCTCTGATGTCCAACCCCAGTTGGAACCCTATTGCTACTAGCACCAGGATCGTCACCTACCTGCCTCAGAGCCTTGACCCTCTATCCCTATCCCTATCTTTGGCCCTGTCCCTATCCCTGTATGGGGCATCATCCTCAATCTCCTCAATGCGAGGAGCCTACTCATCTGGATCTGTAAATCTGGGGAATGGATGTTGCTGGAACCAATCCCTGTAGTGGTAATACCCCTGCATCCGCAACATCATCCATGTAATCCCATCAGATTCGGTGTAGTCCAGTCAACTCCTACATATTCAGGGCGTATGATAATCTCGGTTCCCATCCCCTCCTCTCCTCATCAACATATCTCCCATATGTTGTGTACTCCTGTGAGATCCCATGAAGCCTACCATACTGCCTCATCACTCGAGATACTACAAATCGCTCCACCACAGTTTGCGATCTACCAATAAGTGGGCACGTAACAAAAAAATCCCTGCGTACGATCCTCCAGTCATCCCATGGCTCTAAGCCTCTGTAAGGTCTCCACACAACAGCTATCAAATCATCTAGTTGTCATCTCCAAAAATATGTCTTGCCCAAATGGGGCTGAGTAACATATCCAGAATACCTATACACAATAGGCTGACCAGGCTCCTTGTCGTCATCCACAATCGGCCTGCATACTGGGAGGTGCTCATAATCCCATACCTGTAAGATCAATACTCCTGCAGCCATGCTCTTCCCCTCCTGGAAGACGATCTCATGCATCTCGCAATACATGTGGGCCAATATACAATACCCCCAGCCTAGTCTCCGAGGCGTCTCAATCAACCTCTCCAGCATCCTGCCCCATCCACACTTAAATCCCTGTTGTCCCCTATCTAGCATCAGAAAGCAGTCGATAAACCCTGCTAGAACACAAGCCAGAGGAAACTCCTCATTGTACCTTCTCATCATGACATCCCAACTGATGGAATGTGTCAAGATATCAAGATCCATGAATACATGTCTAACCGCCTATAATCCAGGTAGCTGCGCTGCACCATATCCACCTTACCCCCAACAAAAGGGATACAGAGAATCCTATAGACATCCTCAGGAGTGATGGTCATCTCCCCAACTGGCAAATGGAACATGTTATGCTCCAAATGAAACCTCTCAACTAGTGCAGTAAGCATACCGTGATTCACATGGATATCCGGTAAACCAAGAAGGTGTGTCAAACCGCACAAATCAATATGTGCCTACTCAACCTCCGATAACTGCCACACTAATGTCATCGTGGGTGGATACATGTATCTAAAGAGAACATGAGGCAATCGAACCTGCAAAAATCAAACAACAGAGTATCAGAAAACATTCCAAATAAGCATACAAGAGAAGTAAAACATCACGCAAATCCAACTACGTCAATTGCAAAATAAAATTTTCAAGTTTAGAACTTCAAAAATGCTCACTGTTTTCCAAACGACAAAACACAGAAGAGCAGAAACTCGTACGAGTTAGGATTGAGCCCCGTACGACAAAAGATCCCCATACGACAAAATATTGAACTCTGGACGATAAAATGGTCTCTTATGAATGTTGTCGTACAATAGAAGGGTGGGGTTAGAACGACAAAACTAATGACCCTAAACGACAAAACAAAATTTAATAGTTTGTCGTACGAGACAGGATCCTGTCTCACACGACAAAACGAGAATGCCCGACTTCAACGTGCCAAAAACTTGAAAAATCAACAAAAAAATTCAAAATTGAGAACATAAAGAGGCTTAAGATCGATCACTTACCGTTGGCTAATAGTTCCGGGGTCGATTATGCTGTCTCTGGTGCTTGAATTGATGCTCACGAGTGGGAACCACCATTTTTCTTCACAGAAGACTTTTTGAATTTTCAAAATTGGAAGGTTAAAATGAATTGAAAATGACATTTTTATCCCATATATAAGGAAAACCCTAATTTTTCAACTTGCTCCGATGGACATGAAAATTGTACCCTTGGCTAACTCACCCGTTCTGATTCCATTTTCGGGATCGAAATCGAAATTCGAGATCATTTTGCTAGTCAATTTCACACAATTTGGACCACTTAGCACTTTTCATCAAATGCTCATTCTTTCTTCATATTGCGCTCAATTTCTCACTAATCAACGCTGAATGTCAATTTTAACTCTACAAATCAACTTTGTGCATCAACGCCAAATCTTCAAAAATTCCTCATAATTATTCTTTATGCTCAAATAACTTATCAATCGCTCAAAATTGCCTATAATCATTACTCTCACTATCTTTCAATTTCGTTCCCGAGGGGGCATACTCGTGACTTTATGACCTCACATCTTCAAAGTCGAGAAAATTTTCAAATCTTCATCAAAAGTCGAGCAAAAATCCTTTTAATTAAAGAAAAACAAATCCTTATTGCTAAGGGGCATCTCATCTTTATCACTTCATATCAAGTTGAGATCTCTTGATCATTTGAATCAAATCAATCGCTAGGGGCATATCAGTTTCATCGCTTCAAATCAAGCTGATATTTATCTTCATCTGAATTAATCTCTTAACGTTAATTAGTTTCATCGCTTTTCATCAAGTTGATTATTCATTTAAACTCAATCAAAAGTTTAAAGAGTATCTTTGATTACACGCTCAATCTAAGCAGGTGTTCAATTTCATCGCATCAAATCAAGCTGGATAGTTTATCTTTGCTCATCGTGTCTTGATCCATCAAGTTCAAGATCGATTTTATCTTCGCTCACTGTGTCTAGTTCAATCAAGTTCTAGATCACTAAGTTCCGCTTCTTGATCAATAAAGTTCAAGTTTGGTATCTTTGCTCTCTATCGTTCTTAGTTCAATCAAGTTCGGGATTGGTTTCGTTTTAATCAGACTACGTTCAGCTTCATTGCTTCAAATCAAGCTAAACACCTTGCTCTTTATCTGGTTTGTGATCAATCAAGTTCAAAACTGGCATCTCCTCGACATCAACTATTCTTTGAACCAATGCATTGCTCGCACATTAATTCAAAGAGGGGCAAATGTAATACCCTAAAATTGGTCATCTAAACCATGGGCCCATAATCTCGACAACATCACCAAGGTCCTAACCAAAGGCAATTAAATCAACTTTGAGCACATTAATTAATTCTTTAATCATCAAAGTCACATGGCAAAGTCAATTACTCAATATTAATTAAATATTTATTTAATTAATTGAACTATTCCAAAAAAATCATTTTGAATCATTTATCCTATTTTAATTTATTAAATATCCTTGCATATTTAATTAATTAATAAATTTGCCATTAATCATGCAAAAAAGGAATTAATTTATTACAAAAGAAGAATTAATTACAAAGCAAAAGTTAAATTGAAAATAAAACAAAAAGAATTTAATTGAGAGAGAAATCAAACTTGAGATATTATTTATTTTTCTAAATTGAGAACTTGAAATCAGAAAATCAATTAATTGAATTATGAATCATTTAAAATTGGAACTCAAATTCAAAAAAATAAGTTCAATTGCATTTAAAGACTCTTTTCTTGAATAAATCAAAGAATTATCTATTTTTATCACAAAAAGGGTGGAATTAATTTAAATCTTATTTCCAATGCAACTTGAACTTCTTATCTAAATGCATTTCAATTAAACTATAATTGGAATCTATCTCAAGGTTAACTGAACATGATTTCTCAATTATTTTCATTTAATCATAAATTGAGCTTTTTTTCATCATCTCTCTTGTAATTCTCTATAAATTCAGCCTTCAGCTCTCATCCAATTTACCCCAGAGATTTTTTAGAACACACTTGGAGATTATTATTATGGTTATTTTTGCTCTTGAGTCATTGAATATATTGTGTTTTTTTAGATTATTTGCATCCATATTTAATTTAATCCATATTGCTTGAATCCATACTGCTTGAATTCGTTATTGCTTGAATTATTCGTCCATCTTGCATCCATTTTAGTTTAATATCATGCTCATATAGATTAAATCATTCGTCTTGGTGTAGTCTAGTCATTGGTATTGCTTATAAAAATCTAAGAGCAATCTTATACTCTCATCTTTTAGAAGGCAATTGGTCGATTTGTTATGGTTTTATTATTCATGCTTATATCTGTATAACCATACATGTAATGACTTAATTGAAGTGTTGTGTCTTGCAAATACAGATTCTTTCCACTTTTTCACACACACAATCTCCCCAACTGGCAAGTGGAAGGTGTTATGCTCCGAATGAAATCTCTCAACTAATGTTGTGAGCATCCTATGATTCACACGGATATCTAGTAAACCAAACAAATGAGTGAAACCACACAAATCAATATGTGCCTACTCAACATCTGACAACTGTCGCACTAAAGCCATCATGGGTGGATACACGCATCTGAAAAAAACATGAGGCAAATGAACCTGCAAAAATCAAACAACGAAGTATCAGAAAACATTCCAAATAAGCCTACAAGAGAAGTAAAATATCACACACATTCAACTATGTTAATTGCCAAGTCGAAATTTCAAGTTTGGACCTTCAAAAATGCTCACTGTTTTCCAAACGACAAAACACAAAAGGGCAGAAACTCGTACGAGTCGGGATTGGGCTTTGTACGACAAAAGATCCCCATACGACACAAGAATAGACTTCGGATGATAAAATAGTCTCTTATGAATGTTGTCATACGATACAAGGGTAGGCGTCACACGACAAAACTAATGACCCTAAACGACAAAACGAACTTAACAGTTTGTCATACGAGACAGGATCCTGTCTCGCACGACCAAATGCGAAAAGTCGACTTTCAACGTGCCAAAAATTGAAAAATTCAACAAAAAAATTCAAAATTGAGAACATAAAGAGACTTAAGATCGATCACTTACCATTGGCTTGTAGTTTCGCGGTCGATTATGTCGTCTTTGTCGCTCGAATCGATGCTCACGAGTGGGAACCACCATTTTTCTTCACATAAGGTTTTTTGAGTTTTTTAACTTGGAGGGTTAAAATGAATTGAAAACAACACTTTTACCCCATATATAGCCAAAACCCTAATTTTTCAACTTGCTCCGATGGACATGAAAATTGTACCCTTAGCTAATTCGCCCGTTCTGATTTCATTTTCGGGATTGAAATCAAAATTCGAGATCATTTTGCTAGTCAATTTAACAAAATTTGGACCACTTAGCGTTTTTCATCAAATGCTCATTCTTTCTTCTAATTGCGCTCAATTTCTCATGAATCAACGCTAAATCTCAATTCATTTTTTATTCTACAAATCCACTTTGCACTCAATTTCTTATCAATCAATGCCAAATTTTCAAGTATTCCTCTTAATCATTTGTGCTCAAATAACTTATCATCGCTGAAAATTGCCTATACTCATGTACCCTCACTATCTTTCGATTTCACTCCCGAGGGGGCATACTCGTGACCTTATGACCTCACATCTTCAAAGTCGAGAATTTTTTTAAATCATCACCAAAAGTCGAGCAAAAATCTTTTCAACTAAAGAAAATCAATCAAATCTTATTGCTAAGGGGTATCTCACCTTTATCGGTTCACATCAAGTTAAGATCTTTTGATCATCTGAATCGAATCAATCGCTAGGGGCATATCAGTTTTATCGCTTCATATCAAGCTGATATTTGTCTTCATCTTAATCAATCTCTAAATGTTAATCAGTTTCATCGCTTTTCATCAAGTTGATTATTCATTTAAACTCAATCAAGGATTTAAAGAGTATCTTCGATCACACGCTCAATCTAAGCAGGTGTTCAGTTTCATTGCATCGAATCAAGCTAGACAATTTATCTTTGCTCATCATATCTTGATCAATCAAGTTCAAGATCGATTTTATCTTCACTCGCTGTGTCTAGTTCAATCAAATTCTAGATCAGTAAGATCCACTTCTTGATCAATCAAGTTCAAGTTCGGTATCTTTTCTCTCTATCATTCCTAGTTCAATCAAGTTCGGGATTGGTTTCGCTTTAATCAGACTACTTTCAGCTTCATTGCTTCAAATCAAGCTAAACACCTTGCTCTTTATTTGGTTTGTGATCAATCAAGTTCAGAACTGGTATCTCCTAGACATCAACTATTCTTTGAACCAATGCGTTGCTCGCACATTAATTCAAAGAGGGGCAAATGTAATACCCTAAAATTGGTCATCTAAACCATGGGCCCCTAATCTCGACAACATCACCAAGGTCCTAACCAAAGGCAATTAAATCAATCTTGAGCACATAATTAATTCTTTAATCATAAAATGTCACATGGCAAATCAATTACTCAATATTAATTAAATATTTATTTAATTAATTGAATTATTCCAAGAAAATCATTTTAATCAATTATCCTGTTTAATTTATTAAATATCCTAGCATATTTAATTAACTACTAAATTTGTCATTAATCATGCAAAAAGGGATTAATTTATTACAAAAGAGTTAAATTGAAAATAAAATAAAAGAATTTAATTGAGAAAGAGAAATCAAACTTGAGATATTATTTCTTTTTCTAAATTGAGAATTTGAAATCAGAAAAGCAATTAAATGAATTATTAATTATTCTCTAAAATTAGAACTCAAAGCTTTTCAGAAAAAGAAGTTCAATTGCATTGAAAAGACTCTTTTCTTGAATAAATCAAAGAATTATCTATTTTTATCACAAATGCATGGAATTAATTAAATCTTATTTCCAATGCAACTTGAACTTCTAATTTAAATGCATTTCAATTAAACTATAATTGGAATCTATCTCAAGGTTAACTGAACATGATTTCTCAATTATTCAATTAATTATAAATTGAGCTTTTTCATCATCTCTCTTTTAATTCTCTATAAATTCAACCTTCAGCTCTCATCCAATTTACCCCAGAGATTTTTGAGAACACGCTTGGAGATTATTATTACGCTGATTTTTTCTCTGGAGTCATTGAATATATTATGTTTTTTTAGATTATTTGCATCCATATTGCTTGAATCCATATTGCTTGAATTATTCATCCATCTTGCATCCATTTTAGCTTAATATTATGTTCATATAGATTAAATCCTTCATCTTGGTGTAGTCTAGTCACTGGTATTGTTTATAAAAATCTAAGGGCAATCTTATACTCGCATCTTTTAGAAGGCAATTGGTCGATTTGTATTTGTTTTATTATTCATGATTATATTTGTCTAACCATACATGTAATGACTTAATTGAAGTGTTGTGTCTTGCAGATACAGATTCTTATTCACTTTTTCACACACACAAATAATAAACCTCATTTTACCCCACCAGAATATGATGGAGAGTTGGATTCGGATAAATTAATGGATTATATCTCAGAGATGGAGAAATATTTTGATTTTGAAAACACTGCAGAAGAAAGGAAGGTGAAATATGTTTGTACCCGGTTGAAAGGTCATGCATCTCTTTGGTGGGAACATTTGCAGGTTGATAGATAGAGAAGAGGTAAAGAGAAGATCAAGACATGGGATCAGATGATTGGTAAATTGAAATCAAAATTTATGCCAACTGATTATCAAGTGAATCTGTTCTGAAAGTTGCAAAATTTGAGACAGAAGGAATCTAGTGTGAAGGAGTACACTGAAGCATTTTACAAGTTGAATATCAGATACGGACATGTTGATGATGAAGGTGAAGAAGTTTCAAGATATTTGAATGGACCGCAGGTGTCTATACAAGATGAACTTAGTTTGATCAAATTATAGAGTGTTGAAGAGGCTTACCAGTATGTCCTAAAGGCAAAAGAGAAGCTAAACAAAAGACATGAGCAAAGGCAGAGAGGCAGAGGTGGAAGGTTTACCAGAGGAATATTTCAAGGAGGAAGAGGCTATACCGGCGGTAGAGGAACCTGTACAAATCTGAACAAGGACAAGGAAGTAAGCAAATAAGATAATTCATACCGGAAAGATGATGGAAATTTCTACCGAAGGAGAGAACCAGATGGCTATTGGAATAAGAATTTTGGAAGACAAGATGAGAGAACATTTAGGGGAACTTGTTATAAGTGTGGAGGAGAAAGACATCATACTTTCGAGTGTAAGAAGATAGAGAATACCAGAAGAGCAGCAGTGGTGGAACAAAACCCTACCGGATCAGATAATAAACTAGAAGATAGAGAATACCCGAAGAGCAACAGTGGTGGAACAAAACCCTACCGAATCAGATAATAAACTAGAAGATGGAGAATTGTTGATGATGAGGAGAGCTTTGTGTCATATCGAGAGAGATGAAGAACCCTTGTAGAGGAAAAATTTGTTCAAGACCAAATGTAAGGTATCCAGTAAGTGTTGTAAAGTTGTCAAGAATATTGGTAGTGAGATAATGTTCTTTCAGAAGAGATGGTGAATAAGTTGAATTTATAGAGATTGAAACACCCTAAGCCTTATCAGATAGCATGGATTCAGGATGAACATAAGTTGTTAGTAAGTGAGCAATGTTTGGTGAAATTGAAAATTGGGAATTATCATGATGAAGTCTTGTGTGATATTATGCCTATGGATATTTGTCATCTTTTGTTGGGCAGACCTTGGCAGTTTGATAGACAGGCAGTACATGATGGGAGGAAGAATACATACACTATTGTGGCCAATGGGATGAAGCAAACCTTCTTTCCCATGGAGGAACCTTTGAAGAATGAAGTTTGTACGAATGCTAGAATCTGTTTGGTAGATGGAAGGAAAATCCTAGATGGATTGAAACACGAGAATGTGTGTTTTGCCTTAATTCCTAGGAAGATTGAGAATCCGGAGCATGAAGAGGAACAAAAAGAAGAGATAAAAGATTTGCTGACAGAATATGAATACATCATTTCAGATAATGTACCTGATGGATTGCCACTTGTGGAAAGTATCAGTCATTGCATGGACCTGGTTCCTAGAGCTAGTTTGCCTAACAAAGTTGCACACTGGATGACACCAATAAAGAATGAAGAATTGAATAGATAAGTGTAAGAGTTGTTGAAAAAAGGTTTGATCAGAGAAAGTCTGGGCCCTTGTGTAGTACCAGCAGTATTAGCACCTAATAAGAATGGAGACTGGAGAATGTGAACTAATTTCAGAGCAATAGACAAAATTACAGTGAAATGCCGATTTCCTTTGCCTAGGATGGATAACATAAAGGACTGTTTGAGTGGAGCCAAATACTTTACAAAGATATATTTGAAGAGTGGATATCATCAGATCAGGATCAGAGAACGAGATGAGTGGAAGACAACATTCAAGACAAATGAAGGACTATATGAATGGTTGGCGATGCCTTTTGGGTTAACTAATGCATCGAGTACTTTCATGAGGCTGATGAATGAGGTAGGTAAGAAATTCTTGGGTAAGTTTGTTATTGTATATTTGGATGACATTTTTATTTTCAGTAAGACAAAACAAGAGCATTTATTGCATTTGAGACAAGTTTTGCAAAGGTTGAGAGAATAAAAGTTGATGATAAATATTAAGAAGTGTACTTTCTTGAAGGATGAGTTAGTCTATTTGGGATTTGTGATATTTAAAGATGGTTTGAAGATGGAACTCGAGAAAGTAAAAGAAATTGTTGAGTGGCCTACACCGGAAAGCATTAGAGAGGTAAGATCATTTTATGGATTGGCTACTTTCTACCGGAAGTTCATCAGAAATTTCAATTCAGTTTGTAACCCTATGACTGAGACCATGAGGGGAGATCGAAAGGAATTCAAGTGGACCACTAGAGCAAACTAAATTTTTGAAATATTGAAGCAAAAAGTGACTGAGCAGTCTGTGTTATCTTTACCGGATTTCAATAAAGTATTTCAAGTGGATTGTGATGCAAGTAGAACAGCAATAGGAGCAGTCTTGAATCGGGAAAGGGAGTAGTAGCTTATTTCAGTGAGAAATTGAATGATGCCCGGATGAGATATCTAGTGTATGATCAGGAGTTTTATACCATAGTTCAAGCCTTGAGGAAGTGGAGACATTACCTTTTGTTTAAGGAGTTTGTGTTGTATACACATCATCAAGCTTTGCAGTATTTGAATAGTCAAAGTAAGTTGAATCAGAGACATATGAGATGGGTAGAGTTTTTGTAGAGTTACAACTTTGTGTTGAAGCATAGAAGTGGGAAATCTAATAAAGTTGTTGATGCATTGAGTAGGAGAAGGAATTTGTTGATAGAGATGAGAGTGACAATATTAGGATTTGAGGAATTGAAGACTTTGTATGATGATGACTCGGATTTTGCAGAACCTTGGAGAGCATGTAGAGAACCGGTTATGGTAAATAGAAGCAAGTGGTTGGATTACTTCCTTCAGGATGGGATTTTATTCAGAGGAGTTTAGTTGTGCATACCTAAGAGTTCTATGAGGGAGAATCTGATAAAGGAGAAACACAGTGGAAGATAAGTCGGGCATTTTTATTGACAAAACAGTAGCATTAGTGAGTGAGCAATACTTTTGGCCCCATATTCATAAGGATGTTAGGAACTATGTGCAAAATTGTAGAGTTTGTCAAGTTGCAAAGGGTAGTAGTCAGAATGTGGGATTGTATAAACCTTTGATAATACCGCTAAGACCTTGGGAGGATATAAGCATGGATTTCATACTTGGATTTCCAAAAACACCAAGAAGGAATGATTCTATATTTGTGGTAGTGGATAGATTCTCGAAGATGGTTCATTTCATACCTTGTAAGAAGACATCATATGCATTACATGTAGCAGACCTATTTTTCAAGGAAGTAGTGAGATTGCATGGATTACCTAAAAGCATAGTTTTAGACAAAGACACTAAGTTTGTTAGCTATTTTTTTAGAACACTTTGGAAGAAGATGAAGACAGATTTGAAGTTCAGTTCTACTTTCATCCACGGACTGATGGACAAACATAAGTAGTTAACTGAAGCTTGGAAAATTTGTTGAGATGTTTAATTGGAGATAAAACCAGAAGTTGGGATTTGATCCTTGCATAAGCAGAGTTTGCCTACAACAATTCAGTAAACAGGACTACCGGAAGAACACCTTTTGAGATCGTTATCGGAGTGCGTCCTAGAGGTATATAATAATTAAGAGATATTAGCAATGAAGACCAAAGAAGTTCAGAAGCAGAAGATTTTGCAAATCACATGGCAACCTTGCATATTCAAGTTAAGCAGCATTTGGAGGACATGAACAACAAGTATAAGGAGAAGACAGATGAGAAGAGGATACATAAGAAATTTGAAGTTAGCAATGAAGTGATGGTATATCTGAGAAAAGAAAGATTCCCGATTGGAACTTATAACAAATTGCAAATGAAAAAGTTTGGACCTTGCAGGATTTTGAGGAAGTTCAGTTCTGGGAATGCATATGAAGTGGAGTTATCAGATAGTCTGAGTATTTCACCTGTGTTTAACATTGCAGATCTTCATGAGTATCACGAACCAGAATTTAGTGAGGACAATATTGTAGACTTGAAGAAACAGTTGGCCCAGAAGGAACTGGATCAAGTTGAAGACATTTTGGACAGTAGGATTGGGTGAAGTACTCGAAGCAGTCAGTATAAGGAGTATCTTGTGAAGTGGAAGCACAGACCAGTTGAAGATTAATCTTGGATTTCTCAAGAAGAGGTAAACCACCTTGGTTTTCCTTTAACCCCACCAAAGTGAGAGACTCACTTTTTCAATAACCTCGGATGCCTAATGCAAGAGCATCCCCAGTTCATAGCAATCTTGCATCAACCAAAATATTTTCCTTTTTGTTTTGCTTTCTGTTTGCAGTTTCAACATTTCTTTCTGTGTGTCCCGGATTTGGCTCACCGAATCTTGTGGAGTTGGATTTTACTTGAAGACCTGTTCATCTTCCTTATTCCCAAACCGTAGAGCATTTGGATCTTTTTCTGGCAAGCTACGCTATCGGTTTCCATGACAATTTCCTATTACCGATTGACAATTTCCTGTTACCGATTGTTTGGACCTATTTGCATTTGTGATCTACCGGATCCCTTCCATGGCTTGTGGAGCCCTAAGAATTGATTTCTATGTTCCTTGGCGTGTGGCCGACCTTTTCCCACAATCTACACTTCATTCTTTATATTTTTTGGAGTAATCTCTTGGCGGAGGCCGATCTTGTTGGTTTTACACATTAGGTCTTGTTCTTTGGGTTTTGATACCTTTTTGGGCCAACCGGATCCCCTTGGATTGTATAAATCATTTTAATTTAGCATTAGAATGTAATCAAGTAGTTATATTGAGCGTAGAAGATGGATCTTAAGGTTGAAGGTCCCAGTTGTGACCTATTCTGTATTTTGAGCATGTTTTAACAGGCCTGTGAGCTGGTTTCTGTAACCCAGTTGTTACTAGTTGGTTGTAATCAATTTTCATGAAATAAAACAACCTCCTAACCGGTGACTATTTTACTTTGTGTTTTCGTTGTGTTTACTCTTGCTAACCAGTCTAGACTGGTCTCTTTAAGGTACCTCCTAACCTGTGACTGCTTCACGTCCTTTCCAAACTAAGGTCATTTCATTGGTTCTTTTCTTTGTTGATCTATATGGAAAATAGTGGGCAATTGGTGATTTTATATTTTAACATTGTAATTAATTAGGTAGTGGTTAGAGTTATAAATGGAGTTTCCTCCCTACCATCTTGACTCCTCTTTATCATTCCTTAGCACCGAGCTTTCTTGTATGTTGTGTATAGGCATTTGGATTTAAGGAAATGAAGATAGTTTCATATATTATAGACAAAATATAAAATTATAACAAATAGAACGTTTTAGTTTATTTATTTTTAGTTTATAAGAGATTATAATTTTTTTAAAAATTGTATTATTTAAAGTTTTTTGGGGGTATTTTTTCATTTGAGCTATGTTGGGTTATACTAAGAGCAAGTATTCTTTTGCATTTCAATACATTGGTCTTATCTAAAGTTTGGGCATTATATTCACATTCAGAAGAAAATATCTTTTTATGAAAGGTCTAAGTCAAGGAAACTCTTTAATATCTTTGTTTCTTCTATGATGTTTTAAACCTAAAGCTTCCATAGGACCTTGTTTACAGTTTCAAAGTACTGAAGCACTTATCTCAAAGTGTTCAAGGCTTTCTTCAAAAAAAAAAAGATTTGAAGGTGTTACAAGTGTGGTTGTTGTTGCACCAAAAGATCGACTAACCACTAGACTTATAGAATCCATAGGAGGTGGTTAAGCCATGTCAAAAACTCAAGCGTTGCAGTACACATCACAAGGAGACCAAGGGTGCACACCTTGCAACAATCCCCCCAGCACAAGCGAGGGGTTTGAACCTGTGACCAAGCTCTATTACCACTTGTTACAAGTGTGGTTGTCGTTGCACCAAAAGATCGACCAACCACTAGACTTATAGAATCCACAGGAGGCGGTTAGGACATGTCACAAACTCAAGTGTTGCACTACACAACACAAGGAGACCAAGGATGCACAGCTTGCAACAGAAGGTTCATTAGTTTTTATAGGATTCCTCTATTTATCTTGCCTCACATGACAAGACAACAATAATTTCAAATTATAGTGAGCATCAAGTCTAGCCTTAGATCCATGCTTTGAAATCAATGTAAAATATATGCACTAGTATAGATATCTAAAATACATCTATTTAAAGAAATGTTGAGAGAAAACAATTAAATTATTTAATTTACCTTACATTATTTTATTTTACTTTAAATTATATTTACTACATATAAAAACATAAAAAATTTATTGTATCTACATTGTTTATTTTTCCCTATTACTAATTTTTTATTTGATAATTGACATCTAATTTTTTATATTTGTATTCCAAACTTCTTATCATTATTAAAAAAAAATCATGAAAATATTTTTTTATAAAATACTTATTTTAACTAAATTAGTTATTCTATACTAATAATTAAAAAACATTATTTACTATATTTTTAAATATGAAAGGATATTTAAAAAAATGTTTTTGTTTTTATTTTATATTTATATATGTATGTAAAACTCATAGTTTTGGGTGAGGGTATATTTTATTTTATATGGTGTTCATTTTGAAAATATTATGTATAATTAATATTAATTTTTTGACATGTGAGTGGTTATCAAATTTAAGCTAAAGGATAGAAGTTAACATTACACGCTCGCGCCATTACACTCTATTGGGACCTCCAAAATTTGCAAAAATTTTGAGGGCCCATGTTGAGAAAATTTGCTTGAGGCACTCTAAAACAACCCTGCAATTTCAGTAAGTAGCCCACTTTGAGGTTGAGTAATTTGATACCCGTTGACTTTCATGAGGAACCACTTGGGGGTGTTGTTAACCTCTTATTATAGATGTCTCATGTTCATTTGTAACTCTCCACGATCAGATTTGATGATCTTTTCAAGTCCTTGTTTTGGGGTCCTGAGGTAGGTTTGTTGTTCGTACACTGTTAAACGTTTTTGAGTGGCTATTTTGGAGAGTTGCAATCTGTTGCCAGTTGAGTATCATGTCAAACCAACAATTTTTTGTGATTGTATGCATATTAATGAATTCCCATGAAAGTTTTCAGAGCCCCATGAATCCATTTGACATGTTTTCCAAGTCAAAACCATATGCAATTTGTTCATATTTGTAGACTGAACTGTGTAAAATTAGCTAAAGTAGCCATGTGCTCGGATTTTTTATTTTTTGACCTATTGACCTGCATGCTAAGGTAAATGTTCCCCATGATTCTCTATATTTTTATCTACAACTTCACAAGTTTGCAGCGGCCCAACTCTTTATTTGATATTTTTTCAAAGCTCAATCCAAATGGACTTTGTAAGGGTTGAAAATCAGCACATCTAGAACTTTTCAGAGAAGGCCAGTTTAGATGTGAATATTTTGCACATATGATGGAATTGAGCCAAACCTCTTTGCACACATCCTCACTGTATCCAGACAAAGTGATTTCCCCAATGGCAACCCTTGATACTCAGATTTGATATTTTTTCAAAGAAGTGATTGGAAGGGTCTCCCTTTGGCAAAATGTTTTTAGAGGTATAGGAGAATATTCTTGCTCAGCTTCAAGGTCTACAGGTGAAGGCTAGTATGATATTTAATTGTTTCATGACTGCTCTCGAGCTAAATTTTGTCCCAAAAAAGTTGCAAAATTCAAAAAACGGAGAATGTCACAGGTCTCGGTATGGTCTTAAGAGTCTCCAATTTTGATTTCATCAAATTTGAGTGTGTTTGACATAATATTTTTAAGTATATTTTCTTGTTACTAGCTCGAGCAGGTTAGTTTACAAAGGAAGTACTCCAAATTTGTTTAGCTTGCAAAAAAAATTCGCCTGTTGGATACTTGGAGCTTAATAGACAATTGTTTGGAGGTATTGAGGTACCCTGGTAGAAGGGAGTCTGTGTTTCATCTTTTCTTTCAGTGCTCCTTTGCTAAGAAAATCTGGCACTTTTGGTGGAGTGTTTGGGGTCAGTCTAGCTGACATGTTTCCTCTTTGTCTGAGTTTTGGACCTGTTGGGGTCAACCCCTTGCTAATACTTCTTTTCTTCAAGTGGCTTGGGCTCTCGGTCCTTCTTTTCTCATTTGGCTCATGTGGTTGGAAAGGATTCAGAGGACTTTTTAGGATGTTATAATGGGTGCTATACACCTGTGGTGGAAAATTATCCACTCTCTTCGGGAGATTGTTTTGGCCAAGTATGATGTGTGGTGTGGTGTGGATCCAAGGGAGGCTGTTATTTGCAATCATGTGACTTTACCTCTTCATGGAGATGCTTCGGTGATTTCTGGTCAGCATAACAGAAGGAGGTGTAGACAACCTGTGTAGCGGATCAAACGTGAGGGTCACTGGTCACCCCCTCCTCCTGAAGTTTTAAAACTTAATACTAATGGCTCATCTCGGGGAAATCTTGGGCATGCTGGCTTTGGGGGAGTTGGTCGAGATAATTTTGGTAATGTCCAGTTTATTTTATCTATTTATAAGGGCTTTCATACTAATAATTTGACTAGGCAAGAGCTAGGGGTTGTTACCTGGCACTTGGCTTTGGTTATCATATGCAGGATTGGAATATTTTGGATAAGGGGCAATTGCCTCCTGATATGGCTCATGTGCTTGATCACTTAGTTGACAATGGATATGGCTCATGTGCTTGATCACTTAGTTGACAATGGATATGGCTCATGTGCTTGATCAGTTAGTTGATAGGAGCCCTATAGTTCTGTTAGGCTCTTTGCTTTTTTGTATCTCTTTGTTGTTTGAATAAATTTTTACCCCTCTTTTAGTTTCAATAAGCATTTTAAAGCATTTTTAAATATTTTAAAATACAAATTGGAGACATCTATCATGGTTTCAAATGTTTAACATATTAAAGGTTGTTAAATTTAATCTTTACAAACTTTATTTCTTCAATTTGTGCAGGGGAGCAGCCAAAAAAGAAAACAAATTAGTTGCGGAGGATACCCCACATTCTCGCATAAGAAATTAGTGCACCACAAAATTGGCATGAGATTGCGGGGAACTCATTTTGGATAGTGTTGAATTGACCTGGACATGCAAGCACTAAATTTCGAATTGATGGCTCTTCTGCAGTTAATTCCATCAAGTGTGGGGGGTGTGTATTTAGTTTCCTAGGTGTATCTTTGCCTTTTTTCAAATCCCTTTGGGTATCATATTGCATACACTATTGTATGCATTGTCACAAGTTGTGAGCAAAATTGTTTCAGCCTGTGGTACTCTTCCTGGCCTGTGAATATTATATCAATGCTTCTACAAGATATATATTGAATTCACAAAATCTACTCATGAGATGACTTCAATGGTTAATCTTCTATACCAAATTAGTAATCAATTCAAAAGGGAGGTTTGCAGATTTATGGGCAGCGATTAAGCATATGTGGACATTGTTTTGGTCTGCATCAAAAACATTATTTGTCAAGTGTGTAACTATTGTAGTGCAAAATGCAAATGGTGAAAAATGGAATGGATGGGTTTTAGCGTTTCTTTTTCATTTTTTAGAGTGACAATGAAAGTTTTTAATTAAATGCTTTGGAGAAGCATGTAGAGTGCATAGAAGAAAGAAGCACTCCATGTGACAATACAAAGAGAAAATATGAAGTTCCAGAATATGATTTGGGGTGTTTCACCAGTTGTTATAAAAGGTTGTGCATTCAGTACAGAACCATGTTTTGCTATATGAACAAACATGGCAGTCTTCAGTGTCCAAATTGCCCTTTGCAGAGTAAGTTGAAGCATTGGAAATAAGATGGAAGATTAATGCCAATTTGATAGCAGGTAAGAATGGAACAAAAATATTGGACTGTGGTAGCTGGGGTGTATGCATAGCAAGTTTTGTTTCAGGTTTTAATTGTTTGATCAATTGGTTCCAAATGGCTACACATAATATGAGTTGGGGATTATTTTTGCTTACATTAAAATGCTTTCATATAAATATCATAAAGGGTTAAGAGTGCAAAAATGTGACAGACTTTGTTTGTCACTTGAATGGAGTTTATTTTCACTTGACGAGGTAAAAGGAGAGGTTGCAGTAATAATGTCCTTTTCACCAATGTTTGGGTAAAATGTAGATGGAAGCACAAAGGCAATGCGAAAAGCTATTTGAGGGTAAAAGTGACAATGTATCCAAGAGAAAGGGTGAAAATCAGACAGTGCAAGAGGCGCAGAAATTTAAGGGAACGTAAGACAAATGAAAAATATTGGATCTCATTCAAGAAGGAGATTCTCAGTAAAATGCAGTATAATTATTATTATTTTCACCCAAGTTAAAATGGCTTTACAAGCTTATGTGAAAGATGAAAATAAGGATAAACAAAGTTGAAATATAGTTAGAGAATACTTTTCAAATATAAAAGTAATTTTCAAGAAAGCCAGGACATAAAGAACGAGTATTTGTGAAAATTACTTACTCAAAGGGGGAAATGATGAATTTATCAAGTAATGACAAAAACTTTGTGCCTAAAATATTTCTTTCATCAAATGACGGGAAAAGGCAAGTAAAGAATGAATGAAGAATACAGGATGTTCTCCAAGTTAGCAAGTGTCAAATGGAAAAATGAGCAGATTAACGATAAAAGAAAAGAAAAAGTGCAGATTAAAGGCTCCAGGTAAAAAAAAACAGAGAGAAAATACTTTACAAACTCAAATTTGGAGGAGGACAGGTGTTAGCTAGAGAATTAATCTGGAAATCTCTTCTTCCTTAAATTCTTTATTTTTCCCAATGTAAGGGGTTCCAATTTTTTGGGTGCAGGTTGTTCTGGCAGAAGATAACTCAGATTTGGGAATTCTTTGAAATTTTGGTCATTAATGTAGTGTTTTCTTAGATAATGTGCACTGAAAGGCTTTATTGGGTTTATGATCCACTGTAAATATCTCACATTGTCATTTAAGTCTGAATAATCAAGGATTATGAAGATTTTCAATGCACATGTAATTAATGGCTTTTGTTCAAGGAACAAATTAAATTTGCTCTCAGTTAAATGTTGTTGATTATATGCAAGCATTTGGGATTATGAAGAATATTTAACAATGAGCGTAAATATATTGCCGAGCAAGACATAGCTAGATGCATCTATGCTAACGGATTGGCATTTAATGTTGTTCACTCACCTTATTGGAAAAAAATGGTGAGATCAATTAACGAGGCTCCAAAGGGGTTCAAGGGCCCAAGTTATGAGAATGTGTGTACTTCCTTATTGGAGAAAGAGGTGAAACGTGTGAAAAACTCCTTGAAGCCCATCAAGGATTCATGGAATGAAACAAGGGTGTTTGTTGTGACCTAATCACACATCACCCCACTCAAAATGAGGACCCCCTACTTTTTAGGCCCTCTATCTTTTGGTTTTGTTTTTTGGTCTTTTCGCAACAGTCTCGGCAATCTCCTTCTTTTGCAAGTGTTTGGAGGTCAATTTGATCAAGCCTGCAAGTCATTTGACTAAATTTGGCTAAGTTTGGGGCCTATTTTGTTTGTTTTAGGGTTTTGCCCTTAAGGCCTAGATTTTAGGGTTTTCTTCTAGGGTTTTGGAAAAACTGAATGTTGTATTAGAATCAGGACCCTTAAAGGAACTTGCACGTAAAATTTGAGCGAATTCTAAATAGCATTCTATTTTTAGAAAGTTCCTATTTTTTAGGGATTTCGCTGCCTCCTAGAATGTCTTCATTTTGCCAAAAATCAAACTTACTATTTTTTAGTAATTTCTATTTTTAATAAGTTTCTATTTATAGTAAATCCCCCTGTGTCATGTTTTGCCCTAACGCTAACATTTTGAAACGCTTTCTATTTTTGGAAAGTCCATTTGTGGCAACTTCTTCACAGGCAGGCACTGAAGACCAAATATTCATGATCATTTCTAAATCCGGAGAATTTGAAAAGCCAGCATAGTGATAAAAAAAAGGGTTGTGTTGGAATCATTCCAGGAATGGAAAGCATCAGAAAATAATCTATCTGGAAAATCCACCTATATTCCTAAAATGGCATCCTAAATTTGGAAACATTCGAGTTGGCTAAGTCTGGAATGAGCAACAAGAAATTCCATCACAAGGTGAAAGTGAAGCCCAAGGAAGAATCAAGGCGCCAAACTAGCCAAGGCATGGAAAATGTGAAAAAATGTTGAATTCCATGACAAGGTGGAATCAGCACCCAAGTCAATCAGATGGGCGCCAAATAGGGGTCCTCATGAAAACCTCCAAAATGCAAGATTCCTCCATCAAGTCAAATTGGCACCCAAGTGCCAGGTAGGGCGCCAAATCAGGGTGGACTTGGAAAATTTAGAAAAGTGAAGATTCCTTGGCACGAGCAAAACATCGCCCAAGTTTGTGCATGGGCGCCAAAACAAGGTAGCCTTGGAAATTGTTGAAAAATGATGAAATTCCTTGCTAGGGTGGAAATGGCGCCCAAGCACAGAGAGGGGGTGCCAAAATCATGGGCCCATGGAAAATCTTAAAGTGACGAAATTCCTTCATCAAAACAATTTAGCGCCCAAGTTAGGAGATGGGGTGCCAAAACAGGGTTGCTCTGGAAAACTCTAAAATTGCCAGATTCCTCCTCCACATGAAAACAGCGCCCAGGTTTTTGTGCATGGGCACCAAAGCAAGGTGGTCATGAAAAGTTGAAAAAGGTGCAAAATCCTTGACAGGGTGGAATTGGCGCCTAGAGTCAAGTAGGGCACTAGAATGGGGTCTTCATGGAAAAATCAAAAAACACAAAATTCCATCACCAGGTGAAAATACCGCCCATTCTAGAAGAGGGGCTCCAAAATGACTAAGGCAAGGAAAAAAAGAGAAAATTGGAAATTCCTTCACCAAGTGAAGTCCACGCCCAAGTCAAGGATTCAAATTTTTCTAAGGCAAAGGGTAAATTGAGGGTCAGGAATGGAATAAAAAAGCAAAAAATTCCCCTTGGTAAACATTTTTAAAAACCCATTTTTAGGCATTAAATCTCATCAGAATTTTGAATTTTTTGCAGATTTGGGTTTGTAGGAGAATTTTCTATCTCCTAGACCCAAAACCCTAATTTGTGGAAAATCCCTAAAAAATAGGAGATGGTGGAAAATTGTTGAAAATCTCTTCCTAAGCGAGGAAAGCTGAAAAAACTTCAAGAAAATCCTTCCTAAGTCTAAGATTCTCTCTCATGAAGTTTTCTCCCTCCTAAGGTTTTCCCACCAAGTGGATGGATAAGGTGAATCTCAGGTGAATCTTCCAAAATCCCTCCAAAATTCAAAAAATGGAAAGTTGGCGAGTTGGGGACATAAGAAAGAAAGAATATTCCAAATCATGACACACAACTCAAAGCATTAAAAGAAAATTCCATTTTGGAACTCAATGACGATGGTGGAGGCCGTTTGCGTGGCATGTTTGTAAGGAAAGTATGACCCATAATTAAGATGATTGCCAAATTTGATTCTTGCCAACTAAGCAACATGTTGAGAGGAATTCTATATAAACGCACAAGCACAATTCATTCTTCACATGCGAATTTGGAGAAAAAGTAGTTGGAGAGAAAGCGCGAGCAAACAGACTTGGAAAATATTTTATTCTTTTCAGGAAGCTTTGTTCGCGGGAGTGCTAATTTATTCCTAAGATGGTTGAATCAAGCAAAGCGGCAACTGTTACCAAGAAGGCATAAATAAAAGTTGAGATGAAAGGCTTCCTTCCGAAGTCAAAGATGATATCCAGGTGGAAGGAGATAAGTGATACAAATTTAGGAGCATTCAACATGGTTGCCTTCCGAATCAGGATGTTTGGGACAGCAGGATTGTTAGAAGTAGAATTGTTGCGACAGCTGCTTTTCCCCCTTCAATTCAATGTATAGAGTTGATCTTGGAGTGCGCAAAACACTACAACCCGGAGAGAAGAGCTATTTTGACAACAAGTGGCAAGCTTTTGGCCAACCTGACTTTGAAGACTATTGGAGAAACATTTGGAATTCCTTCACACCATTCCATGACCTACAGGGCTATGAATGGAACTAAAGCAGTATACAATGCAGGTCTTGACAGATGTGCGGAGATCATCAACAAGAGCTGGTTGCAGAAGCCTAGGCCTCACATCTCCAAAATGCCTAAGACGCTCACCATTTTTTTATTCAAGCAGGAGAATGTGGACCTAATCACGATGTTAAGCAAAATAATGGGGTGTCCACATGCCATAAATTTCAAGCCATGGATGTTTTTCTACATTGGCGAAGACATGAATGCTAATGGATTAGTGGACTGGGCCCGACTAATCAGCCATTATGTTCGTGAACAGCTGAAAGATCTGAAGGAGAAGAAGACCCAATCCTTTTATATAAGCTCTTACGTGATTTTTTCACTTGCAAGCATGGGCGGCTTCAATGGTTTACCAGGAAAAGGAGTCATGGGCTGCAGACCAGCACAGCTGAAAGTTCATGAATGTTATCCTCAACTGCACCTCTACAACACTAATTCTTTCAAGCTGGTGAATGACACTTTTACCATGTACCTGACCAGACTTATGCAAAATGAGCTCCACACAAGAGTGTCACCACAGGCCAAGGCTTTGGTGCAGAAATTTGGGGCCACATTCCTACAGTTTCCAAAAGTCACTTATATCAAGACGCAGGGATTCTCCTTCCAGCCGTACAAATTACCGAGATATCCATCGGACAAATTGGTGTTGCTAGAGCTTATGAGGCAATTGACAGCCTATGACCAAATTCTCGAAGAAGTTGTCTATTGACTTCCCAGTTGTTCTCAATGATTATGTAGAAGTATGCCCGAACCTGGTAGCAGCAAAGAAAGCAGCAGAGGAAATGGTATTCTATTGCTTGGCATTTTACACCTCTAGATCCTGCTAAGATCCATATCGTAAGATCAAAAAGGTTGCTGGATTGAAATTTGTACACAAGTTTTACCAAGAAGATTATTGGGCAAGTGCCAAGGATGACCTTGAGGTCAGGAAGAAAATGTTTTCCAGGCTACCCCTTGACACAAGTAAGATAGGTGAAATAGACATTTTGGCCAGACCGGTTCTGAAATTCACCAAACATTGGGTAGATCGGCATATCAAGAGGTTGAGAGAAGGAAATGTCCACCTGACTTACCAGTTGATGGGAAGTCTAGATTCCCATAGTGAAGCCACTGAAGGATCTTCACAAGCTCGGGCTGAGGAAGGGGAAGTTCGGCAGAAAGAAGTTGAGCCTGGTAAAGGAAAGAGTGCTCTGAAGCGGCCACGAATAGTAAGGATAAAGGAAACCCAGCCAGAAATTCAGCAAGAGGTCCAGCAAGAAGAACTACCATAGAAAAGGGCAAGAGTGGAAGGAATTCAGTCGCCGGCCAGAGCTTCCAGTGTGCGGGAGGTAGAAATGTTTACATGGGAAAATCCAGTAAATCCACCTCGAGGCAACCATCCTGACAACGTTCCAACATAGGATGTTCTCTCTGCCTACGCTTCATACAAGCCCAATCAGCCAGGAAACCGGAGATAGGAACTTCCTCCTCATCAAGAAGAACTACGCCAGGATAGTTTCATCGAAACAATCCTTGGAGAGATGGAGGAAACATCACAGGAGTACACACACATGGTAATACATGATCCACCGGCAACCGCTCCAGATTGGCTGAGGAATAGGTTGACGAAAGAACCAAAAAAAGAAACTGATCCAGCCTAGGAATTGGAGGAACTTCTGAAAATAATCGAACAGCCAAAAGAGAAGAAAGTTGCTCGGAAATTCTCCAGAATCACAAGAGATGAGTCCGGATCCAGGACTCTACATTTAGCTGAGCTCGTGGCAGATAAAGATAGGAATGAAATCGCACTGAGTGATTATGTGATCAGAGAAATTGATTTGGGGTGCGCTTCCGCGACGCAGATTGTGGAAGATTTTGAAGGGTCTTCCTTTGGCAATGAAGGATAAAATGCAAAAAATGAAGGAAAAATGTAAAAGGTTGAAAAGCGAAAACTAGGCCCCATACGAGTATGTCAAGAGCTTCAAGCATCCGCTCAGGGAAGCTGATCCTTCATTCATTCCTCTACCCTCTCTTCCTCAAGAAGTCGTTGATGAAGCTGAAACAATTAGGAAAATAGCCTAGGATGCCATAGAATGGGTAGAAGACCTCTTCACTACAGCTGCGAAATTCATCGAAGAATTGGCTCATCTTCACTCTAGGCTTGTTACCCTTCTAAACAGATCGGAAGTAGCAGATGGTCTATGGGAAGATGTTCACATCTTTCGGGACCTAACCATTCCACAACTTAGAGCTTTGATGAAGATTCCAAAGCAAACATTGATTGATGGGAAAGTAATCCAGGAAAATGAAATCTACGACTTCTCGCGGTGGTTTTGCGTCGTTTGCTCCAGAAAGAATATCTTTGAAAGATTTAGCATGGCGTCTTTAACTTTGAAAGACTCAATCAGAAGGGTGCAAGAAGAAATTATCAGTGCGATTGAAGCATTGTTCGCAAAGAGGCTTAATGAAAATGGAGTGACAGTGAACATCTTGACGGATCAATTGCATGAATTCTTCTTCGTAGGATCATTTTCCAAGGAAAACTTTGAGAATATTTCTTCATTTTCCAACACAATGAAGAGGACGCAAGAAATGATGGTGGAATGGGAGAACTTTTTCTCCAAAAGCGAAGAGGAAATCACCTTGATGGAATACCAGATTGAGAGTGCCCCAAGCGTCGTCGAGGTGAATTGGAAGCCATAATCTCCAAATTCATCACATATGCAATTAATGAGCGCGACAACGATCGTCCATTCTTGGACAAGAAACTTTTGACCGAGTAGTGGTGGGGCATTTATTACAAGAATATTTTGACCAAGTGGTGGACCGGTCAATGCATGGTGAATTTATGGAACATCTTTTGCATGCAGCCTCCTCCATATTTATGATTTTATGACATTCCTTTTGCATGTTACAATCGCATGGAATGGTGGACATTTATGAACGAGGAATATTCATTGTATGATGGACAAGCTTGATAAAGTGGTGCATTTAATGCACAAATGGATGCCATTTTGGACATGTTTAAATTGATTGTATATGGGTTTCATGGGCATTTATTGTAGATTCCCACCTTGTTGCATCATGTGTGGGGAATCTTTTGGAGAAAAACCCTAATTAGGGTTTGCATGCCTTCTTGGTTTGAGGCCTATATAAAGGGGTGACCCCCCTCATTTGTAGAGGAGAGATTGTATTCTGAGATTGTTGATATAAGTTTTGAAGCAGTCTACTTAATACATTGTTCAAATTGTTGGTGTATTCTTGTGTTGTTTTAAGACTTGCATGGTCTCAATCTCTTCATTTAAATTAGATTTGCTTTAAAGTTGTTAGACGAACAAGATTTGATGAGATTGTTCATAGTATAGACCCTCACTCATGTTATCGGGAAAAAGTGTATAGTTAGTAATGTTAATTATCAATAGTTAGTTAGCCGACGGGTAGGTAGTTGGAGTCGCGACGGTTGGGTCGCACCCCTTCGGCAATCATATATTGTATCACCTCCGGGTGTTGTGGTGTGTAATGTTAGTCGTGTCAGATGTAATGTTGACGATAGATATAATATGAACATCCTTTGACATTAATGGAAAGATTATTCTGGTACTTCTTTTGTATTTGCATTGTGCATTACTGTTCGATTTCTGTATTCTTCCTGTTTACCCAGTGAGGTAAACATTTGGCGTCGTTGCCTAGACGAACTCAGGAATGGAAGACACGGATGGCGCACAGACACAATGGGCCTACCCGTTGGTGAAGTAAACCCGGAGAACCGACGACAGCAAATTTTACGAGAATTTCATGAGCGCCAGGATGACGGACGCAGGGAAGACCGACAAAGGACAAATAATCCTTAAATTGTGAAAGGAGAGAAATAAAGAACACTGTTAGAAGCAGAAGAATTATGTTGATTGTATACAAAAGAATGAATTAATAAAGACGTGTTGTGTTTTGATTTATGTGTTGAGAAACATGAAATTGTACCACAATTAATGCCCAATTTACTGAATAAAGACAGAAATAAGAAATTAGAAACCGACGAGTGGGAGGCTGCGCAGAAGGCTTTGATTCTGGAACAACGTGTAGAACGTAGACGGAGGTTGAGGCAACTTGCCGAAGGACGACCTGCCGAAGGGTTGCCCGAAGGGAACCAAGGAGGTGTCACGGAAGGTGCAGAAGCCGAGGGGAATTTCTACGCGTCACCAGACTACGGTAGAGCGAGAAGCCTTGAAGAGTTTCTGGAGGAAACTAGGTTACGGAGAGAACTAGTTGAAGAGACTCAAGATCGGTTCAAAAACTTATCTCTCACGCCACAAAGGGAGGATCACCGAAGGGAGCCGGGCACGGGTGACGACGAAGGGGAAGTTAACCGCACGATAGGTATAAGGCAGAACACTGTACCTTCGGTCACCACCACAGGAGACATCAGCGGCATCGGAGGAAGTAACCGCACGGTATGTATAAGGCAGAACACTGTACCTTTGGTCACCACCACAGGAGGCATTAGCGGCATCGGAGGGAGCAGCACCGGAGGGCAAACACAGCCACAACCACCTCCAAGTAGACGATTTCCATCAATGGCGACCAAACAGAAGTTACCCAAATTCAACGGGGATAGCAAAGATGATCCCGCACGGCATTGCCGTACATGCGAAACCATCTGGACAGCCAACGGGGTGACTGACCAGGATGAATGGATGAAGCAGTTCCCCGCCACACTGAGAGGAGTGGCTATTGACTGGTATGCAGACTTGGATAAAACCAGTGTAATTACGTGGGATGAATTGAAGAAGGCATTCGAGAAGGAATTCCGGCTTCTTCGAGATGATAACGAGATAGTTTCCGAAATCTACGGAACAAAGCAAGGAAAGAAGGAGACCGTACGGGCGTACGGGCGCCGACTAAAAGAGTTAGTCGGGAAAATGGAAAGCCAACCGGCCGATGGCTTGAAGAAGAGGTGGTTTGTCGAGGGTTTGAACCCTAAGCTACGACGGAAGATGAAAATTGTGCCTCCAACATCCTACGACGACGCATACAACCGGGCCATGGACCTGGAAAGTGAAAATAAGACGGCCAAAAAGAAGAAGAATAGACCTTCATCATCATCTGAAGATGATGACACATCGGAAGAAGAGAGTAGTAGTGACGAGAAGCCGAGGAAGAAAGTCACAGCCCTTCAAAAAGATATGGAAAGGATGTTAAAAGAATTTAAGACAATGAAGGGGACTACAAGTAAGGACGATGAACTATGGTGCACGGAGTGTAAGGAGAGCGGCCACACGAAAGGTGCCTGTCCCAAGAAGGCATTTTGCGACATCTGCCAGATTATGGGGCATTCTACGAAGGAATGTCCATACAATCTGAAGGCACGTAACCAGCAAGTGCTCTTTGCGCAGGAGCAGCCATCCACATTGGAGGCAAACAATAATGCATCATCTGGAGGATACCGGGACAACAGACGCGGCGGTGGAAGGAATAGCAACAATACCAATAACGGAAGCCGTATCCAGTATGACGTCAAGGGCCGGCCAATTATCCAATGTAGGGCCTGTAATCAGTGGGGGCACTTCGCCCGTGATTGCACGAAGGAAGCCACCCCTCAGCACCTCTGCTGTTGGTGTGGGCCAGGCGACCATGAGGACGCAAATTGCCCGCAGGCAGGGGTGAATCTCCTCAACATTGAGAAGGCTGAGAAGACTGGTGAGAAAGAAGTACTGGTGATCACCCGCGCCCAGACGAAAAAAGCCACTTATCCCGACCCCCGTACGGAGAAGGAGAGATTACGGGAGGCAAAGGCCAATATTGAACGTGAGATGACAACCGAACGACGGGACAACGAGGTGGCGAGTACATCATTCCGTACGGAAGTGGAAAATAACATCATTGGGCAAATATTGCAGATGGAGGTGCCGATAAAGGTAAAAGACCTTCTAGACTCTATGCCACAATTGAGGACTGCCATCCTCACCAATGTGCAAAGCACCGCATTGTCGAGTGCACCACAGGTAGGGGTTCCCGCCACCGCTACGAAGAGTACACCACAGGTGGAGGTTTCCGTCAGCCCTTCGACTGACCCGATGTTACTAGCCTTGAGCAGTGGTAGACACCCAGCTGTGGTAGAAATGGGTATCTGTGGGACCATTCTGAAGGACACCATTGTGGATGGTGGATCTGGGGTGAATGTACTACCAGAAGAAACATGGAAGCGGCTGGGGAAGCCCACCCTGTGGCCACCCACATTCAACCTGGTGGGAGCGGACCAACACGGCATTAAGCCACTCGGCCTGTTGATGGCCCAGCAAGTGACAATTGGTACGCAACCATTCTTGTTAGATTTCGTGGTCATTCCCTCGAAGAAGAAAGGCTATGACGCCATCCTGGGGAGAGTGTGGTTGATCAACGCAAGGGTAAACCACAACTGGAAGAAAAATACACTTTCCATGGAGAAGGGAGGGCGAAAATATACCATTGACCTACACACCCAAAATGTCGGCGAAGAGCTCGCCTCTTCCGACTCGGAGGACTCTAATAAAGGGGAAGGGGGTCCCGATGAAAGTAAGGGCAAGAACGCGATGGAGCCGAACAGTGAAGGGGTGCTAGAATTGGAGGGATGTTCTGAAGATGAGAGATGCTCACTTAACGGGCTCTTCCATTGGCAGATGGAAGATTATGAAATGTTCCAAAGCTACAGGCTCGAAGTAGAGGAACCAGAGCAACCAACAGAGGTGTACCTGCCGGAATACAAAGAATATTGGAAGGGAGACGCCCCAAACCCTGGCGACGTAAATAATCCGAATAGTGTCGGCATCGATTGGAACCCTGTGTGGAAGGCCGCAGCCTTCAAAATCTTTATTATCCTTCTTCTTCTTATGTACGGGAAGGAGGTCGTGGTCCCTGTAGAATTTGTGGTTCCAGGTCTTTCAATGACCAGTGAAAATAGATTGGCCACCAACGGGTACAAATTGAAACCTTACCACGCGAAGCGCGCAGGGGACCCGAGAGGCCAGACAGACACTCGAGAGTCCGGAGGGGGACCCGAGAGGATGGAAGGAGACTCGAGAGGCCGGGCAGGCGACTCGCCAGGTATAGGACCAAAACAGGAGACTGTCGAGCGAGGAAAACCGAGAAGGATGAAGGGCAATCCCAGAGACACGGGACCCGAACAGACGACTTTCTAAGACATCTAAATTAGGAGAGGAGGGAAAAAAAAAAAAAAAACCGTACGGTCGTATGACAGGCGACCGTACGGTCAAAAAATAATTTAAAAAAAAAAAAGAAAGAAAGAAAAACGAAGGAAAAGAGACCACCGTACGGTGGCACCACCAACGGTGGACACCACCGTGCGGTGGCACCACCGAAGGTGGAACCCACCGTGCGGTGGAAGCCACCGATGGTGGAACCCACCGTGCGGTGGACACCACCGTGCGGTGGCACCCACCGTGCGGTGGCACCCACCGTGCGGTGGCACCACCGAAGGTGGAGCCCATCGTGCGGTGGAAGCCGCGAAGGGCCGCGTGGGCATAAAGTTGCCTACCGAAGGGAAAATCGCCGAAGGAGATAAAAAGCTACCGAAGGGAAAGCTGCACATGCCGAAGGAGATAAAAAGCTACCGAAGGGAAAGCCGCACATGCCGAAGGAAGAAAAGCAGCCGAAGGGAAGACAATCACCGCACAAATGCAGAAAGAACCAATTACACCGCACGATTGGAGGTGGTATGGAAATTCATTACAGTGCCTAAAAAAAAAAAAAAAAAAAAACGACGACGGATTGAAAAATGATTCGATGACATCTGGAGCCTGGACACTGAAAATATTGGAGTGTAGAAGAAGGGTTTTTGACATCATAAAATATCACAGAAATGCAGTGCGCCATGGACTTTCATGGGGTTCTGAAGGTTGTAAATTGGTGTTGGTGGCGGGGGCGCTGCCCCTCGACCCCGCCCTGTACTGCGACAGGGAGCGCACCTGGGGCGCTGCCCCAGGACCCCGCGAGGGGCGCTGCCCCTCGACCCCGCTGGGGCGCTGCCCCAGACCCCGCGGGGGCGCTACCCCTCGACCCCGCTGGGGGCGTTGCCCCCAGACCCCCAGTTTATTTTGGAGCTACAGAATACCACGGGAAGTGTTGTGCTTGTCCGTACTGTGAGAAGGAAGCCTGCAGCTAAGCATTGGCGGGAATGCCATAAGCCGTAGAGGGAGATGGATTTGGAGGTTGGGAACAAACAGAGTTTGAGGGAAGGCATTGCAGGTCCGCACAGTTGTATGACACCAGGGAGTTATTCAGTTCAGTTTTTAGCCTTTGGGGAGTGTGATGGAGGATTTGAGGTGTCTCCTAGCATTTGTGCCAGCAGATTGTGGCCACCTCCAGGCATGACTGGTACGCTTTGAGGAACTCGGAGGATGTCTCGGCGGGACGTGAGGTTGCCGTGGTGGATGCATAGAGGGCTCGGGAGGAGCTGACCACCAGGTTGGAGGCAATAGTCGCGTGAGACTTAGTTCAGCGTACCCAGGAGTTGGATGCCGGGAGAGCAGCACGGGTGGCTATCGAGGACAAATTGGCTAGGGAGACCATATCAATTGAGTAGCAGTGGGTGGAAGCTGAGACTGAAAAACGTGTGTTGCAGACAAGTTTGGGTTAGACACAGGAGGATTGTGATGGCCAAGGAAGCCATATTGGTGAAATCCGCACTTGAGCATTGGCTGGTAGCAGAAAAGGTTTTCAGGCGCGGACGCAGCAAGTGTATAAGATCTGGGCCCGCCTAGCGTCAGTAGTTCCTGCCATTCATCTCTATTTTGTATTAAGTCGTCGGAGTCGACTTCTTTTCTTGGGGGGGATGATGTTATCGGGAAAAAGTGTATAGTTAGTAATGTTAATTATCAATAGTTAGTTAGCCGACGGGTAGGTAGTTGGAGTCGCGACGGTTGGGTCGCACCCCTTCGGCAATCATATATTGTATCACCTCCGGGTGTTGTGGTGTGTAATGTTAGTCGTGTCAGATGTAATGTTGACGATAGATATAATATGAACATCCTTTGACATTAATGGAAAGATTATTCTGGTACTTCTTTTGTATTTGCATTGTGCATTACTGTTCGATTTCTGTATTCTTCCTGTTTACCCAGTGAGGTAAACAACTCATACCTATGGTTGGTAGCCAATTGTTATCAACTGTGCAAGGTTAGTCTGAGCTTTTTCTACGTGGACACTTAACTTCAATCATCGAGTGAATGTTGTTCAAATTGATTGCTTTCATTGATGATATTAAAAATTAAGGCACAACCTCTGAAGATTGTACCACCTTCATGTAGTTGTACTATGTTGGCGAAGCGAAGCGTGGTTTGGTCTTACTTGAGCAATCGTTGTCTCCTAGTTCTTAGTTTTAGATTAGGTTAGCTTAGCTTTCTATACCCTTCCCTATTTACTTTCAGCATACTTTAAATCAAAAAATCCTAAAAACAAGCCATTCAAAGCTAAATCATTCTCAAATCAATTCCTTGAAGTTGCAAAAATTTGTCTAATCTTCTTTGAGAGTACGTAAGGCCCCTTGGATTACCAGTAAATCAAATCAGCCAGCTGAGTCACGTATGTTGCACGAAGGAACCTTGGAGTTAACCGTTTGCACTTGTCGCAATCTTAACATACCGTTAAACTTTGATCAAGAGAGAGTGAAGTGGCCATTGGAAACTTTAAGTTAGACGCTGTCCTAAAAAACACGTCAACAATGTCTATCATATCCGATGCATGGAAAGATGCAAGAAATCGTCCATTGATCAACGTTGTTGCAGTGTCCCCTAAAGGGACAATGTTTTTTAGAGCAGTGGGTTGCGAAGGGTAGGTGAAGAATGGTCCATTCATTGCTAATATTATTTTCCAAGACATTGAGGAAGTTGGCCCTCAAAATGTTGTTCAAGGGGTAACAGACAATGCCAAAAATTGTAGGGCAATTGGGTTATTGGTTGAGGAGCAGTATCAACACATTTTTTGGACACCTTGTTCGGTCCACTCACTCAACCTAATGCTTCAAAAAATTGGCAAAAAAGTTGATTGGATTAAAGAGGTGTATCCTGAGGTCGATGAGATCCAAATGTTTATCACTAACCACCATATATCATGAGGCATATTTAGACAATTCTAGAGATTGGAGCTATTGAAGGTAAGTAAATTTTGAATTTAGTTAAATAATAAAAATGTTTAGTAAACCTTTTAATTTAATTTTAATTTTAATTGTTTCTTATTTTGATTTTGAAATAGGTTGTTGAGACCCATTTTGCTTCCAACACACTTTTGTTAAGACGACTTTTGAAGATTCATGCGCCACTAGCTAGCATGGTAATCAGCCCTAATTGGAGCATATGGAAGCAATCTAGGACTACACGGGCAGCAAACATTAGGAGAATGATACTAGATAACTCTTGCCGAGATTGTGTTGAGTACCTCCTGAAGTTCACTAAGCCTATATTTAGCATGATCCGTTACATTGACATGGATAGGCCTTGTTTGGGTGAGGTATATGATGGCATCAACACAATGATTGAGAGGATTAAATTTGCCATAAATGCAAAAGAGAAAGATCCAGAAGAAAAAAATTCAAACAAATACAACAAATCATTGTGGAGAGATGGAACAAAATGACCACTCCATTGCATCTCCTTGCCTTTGCATTGAGCCCGAATTATTATAGTCAGCAAATCCTTCAAGAGAGTGACACAAGAGTTGCCCCATATAGAGATTCCGAAGTTGCTCAAGGGTACAAGGCAGACATTCATAGACTCTTTCCACAAGACATACGGCCCAAGAAGACTAAACTCGTGAGTTTTTCAAGCACAAATGATTGTGGTCTTGAAGCTCTTTGGGACAAGATTATGGTTCCTACTCATAGTCGGTGGTACTTCCATGGAGAAGTATACCAAAACCTACAACCTCTTGACATCAAAGTTTTATCGCAAGTAAGTTCTTAGACTCTTAGTTATTAAAAACCATCTTCTATCTTGCTTATATTTTAAAATTTAATTTATAACTCTTAACTCTCTTATTTCAAAATCTTGATAGGTTGCTAGTTCATCTTCATCCGAGAGGAATTGGAGCACATGATGCTTCATCCACTCAATAAAGCGGAATAGACTACACTCCAAAAAGGTGGAGGACTTGATCTTTGTACATTCAAACTTGCGGCTCATCACACACAAAGAAAATGCCTGCAAATAAGGGGAGACAAAGCAGTGGGATATTGATCCAAAGCATGCCGAGTTGGATGAGTCAATTGCCCGCCTTGATGCACATGGAGTTGGTGACATTAATGACCATGAGCTACCTAGTGATCATGAGATTAGCTATGCTAGTACCACTGCCAATGCTACTACCAGTGCCAGTGCCACTCCCAATGGCATTGTTTGTGGTTCTAATCTACCACAGCATATGGAGGATAATGATGATAGTTTTTATGACCCATATGATATTCGATCAGTGATGGCTGATTGTTGTAGCTTGACATTATCATTTTTGAACTAAAACATTAATATGGTGGTGTATTTAGTGTTTTGCTATGTTATTTGAACTAAAACTTTAATATATGATGGTGTATTTTGCTATGTTATTTGACTATTAGCATAGTGGTGTATTTTGAACTTAACTACTGCTGCATATATGTATATATTTTTTATTTTTATATTTTTTTGTACTTACGAACCCATAACCCCCAAAAAAAATTTGCCAAACCCACAAACCCAAACCCGAGCCCAAACTGGAACCGGCAACTTAGTATATTTAGAATCAAGGGTTATTTCCTGTATATGTTAACTGTTAAAGCCACATTAAAATGGCATATAGATAGGGATTTCAAAGATATTCAACTCCATATTATCAAGAATCAAAAGTGGAAACTTGGAAACAAGGAGCAACAAAGTTGCTGATATCAAGAATGGCCAGGATCCTATTTCGAGGGCAACTTTTGCATGTATCTATAGGAAACGTGAAAACAAGAAATGGATGAACAAGTCAACAGAAAGTGGAGGCATAAAAGGGTAAGGAACATGTAATTTTTCCCAAAAAAACTACAAAAGCTAAAAAAAAAAAAAAATCAATTGTAAAGTTCAAAACATCCTCAACAGACCATAACTGTTCCACAGCCTTTGAGGTTGAAGGGGAAAATATCTTAAGTAGGATTTTGCTGTCGTGGAGTAAAACAAGTTTTCAACTATTATGTTGAACTGCCTACAGATGTGACGTCAGTTAGATGGAAATTTATATAAGCACATTTCCAAAAGCATGTGCTCTATGACAAGAGTGAGCGGATTAATATTGATAAACAGACATAACAGTAATGACCCAGTGTAACACAAGTTTTGTTCAAGATAATATCCTACAGGACAATCATTTCTTTTCTGAATCGTGTGCCCAACTCTAGAATGTATCCAGAGCTAAAGAAATGTTTAGTTCAGATATTCAGATATCAGAGCTTGAACATAATTAGGCTTTCACCTCCCTCCCAAAATTTAAATCAAAAGACCATATCAATAATTGTGGTCATGTCTTGACTTCAACAAGCAGGACTCTGAAGAATTTGTTTCAAATATTTTCCCTGTTTATAAGCAACCACTTAAACATTAGCTACTTAGGAGAAGTATTGTGCTGCCTGAACTTACAACCTTCCAGTTCTGCCAGTAACATTCTAATTGGATGTTTCAACTCCTTTCTTTCCAGTTGCTGATTCCAAAATTGTTAATCTGTAGCTTGAAATGAAAATGCATTTTAATATTCACTTGCTCCATCCAAATCAATGCATGGTGAAACTAAAGTTATTTTGGCCAGGGTCTTTTTTAAGATTTTAAAATTTGTCTGTGGTGTGAACCCTCGCTAACAGCCTGTAGATTGTTCTGACACTAGGAAATTCAGCGTAGCAGTTATAATAGAGAATATAATGTTAGAATCAACTATATTTATCAGTGCTCTCGTCCTGTAGCAAACTGAAGCCCTTTTATAAACTGTTGCTGCATATATGCAGATGAAAGTACAATGTTACAGGCAACAAGCAGTGCTTCTACATCCTACTCATGCATTAGTTCCAAACCAAACAATTTCTGGTTTATAATGCCAGTTTAAGTGTCAGGAGCATGGCAGAAATCCAATAGTGTCCAACCAGTTACAACATTGGAGCCTAGAGCTTTTTACTGGCTCTTATTGACTCAACTGGATGCAATATACATCTGTTATGAAACAGGAGTAAAAATGCATTGTAAGCATTTTTCCCTGTGAAAAGGGAAAAAAATATCAGATGCACCATTCTGGCTCAAAATTGTCAACATGAAGAATATTAACAAAGCTAGTGATCATAAGATTCAATAAAACACTTCAAAAATGATGCAAGTAGATTGGCCTTGCCACAAAAAACACATCTAGCATGTACTGCTAATGTATATGGTGTGCCTTATGATGAAATCTAACAGCCATTGGCATAAAGTAGGGATATATAGAGGTAAAGAGGAAATCATCCTTTTGACAGTGGGTATTAAAGCAGAAAGAGAAGAGTGGAAAACGTGCGAAGTGTAAACATTGAGGATATTATTAAGTGCAAAATAAGATAATTATATCAGTATGCAGTAGTAGCTAATTTGGTATAATGCTACTTGAAATCACCTACTAGTACACATTTTCCTCACAGACACCTCTAAAAGTTTTCACCATGGAGATATGGAGATCATTGCAATAGCACAAATCTACTAGTGAAAGAGAAAAGGGATTTAGAAACAAAGTATTTATGTCTAAATATGTATGACTGACAGACGTGTGATAATTTCTTGATAAGAATTTCCTGTGAAGGGAAGGTCTGATAAAAGTCTTATCAGACACGAGCACATATAAATCAAGATCAGTATAAGTTTTGGCAGTCAAAATACCTTAAATCTTTAGAGAATCAGCATATGAAATACAAATCTTATTCTGCGAAATCTGAATATACACCAGGGTTTACAGTTTTAAATGAAGGGAAAGAGGATTTGAGAATTAGTGAGCATGTTGAAACATTCAAAGACTAGCAGCACATGCATAGAGTAAACTGGATCAAATTTTCCAGAAAATCGAGTCTTCGAAATTTAAAGATCAATTACATCAGAAAATGATTCTTGAACATGAAATTCCCACAAAACCATAGACATGCAGTTATATGAATCAATAATCTTAGCAGTAAAAGGAAGGCAAACAGAAATAAAAAGTGTGAAACAATGTTCTGTTCCTTTTACTGCTTCAATATTCAAGCTCTCAGAGGCTGCCCATTTAGCCTTTATTTTACTTCAATTATAAAGAAATCTTGCATTGCCTATCACTACTTCATTTTTTGAAACTCACATGCTGCTAATTCAGTCTTTTATTTACAAGGGCATTCCCATTTGAAAGCCATAGTCTCCATTGAATGTTCATTTTTCACTAATAATATTCACTCCTCTTTCATGGGTTCCTGCTTTCCCTCAATGAAGATCCTTGAGTTTGACTAGCATATCTTTTTACTGCAATGGCTACTCCGAAAATCCAAGTGTTTTCTCTTCTTCCTTTCCTCTAATCAATAGAGTGCCCAATGAAACAGTAATTTTAAAAAGACTATCACAGATGAACTTACATTAATTGAAAGAAAGCACGGTTTCATTAACAGTCTTAAATTATTTTATGCTTTGAATAATCATCCAAGCACCTTCTAAGGTTTCAATTTTTTTAGCATAGAGTGAGGTCTATGCACTCATATAACAAACTTCATAATACTGTAATATGCTTCAGTCACTCCTTAATGGTGTGCTTCCTTGGGCTGGTAGATCTTCTATACTACACAAACAATCATTGATATTCAATCATATTTATAGCCATTTTTCTTTCATTTAGCAGAATCCATGAGTAATCTGGTTTCATTTAAGAGTAGAGACCAAAAAACAAAAACCTATGTTATTGGATCTGGCAGAGAACAAGCTAGATCCGTAGTTCGGTTCAGTTTGCATAAGGATTCAATCAAGGTGCGATGCTAGGGAGGTGGGTTCGTTTGGGATGAACCTGAGGAGGATCCAAGCAGACCAAGCAGAACCTATGACAAGCCTATCAGTTTTCTGCATTTAGTTAATTTTTATTTACTTTGCTTTTCATTTTATTTTTTTCCCTCCTTTAATTTTGACCTGGTTGCCCTAAAATTAATTCCTAACCATAAAAGTGCCATCTAAGATACAATTAGTTCCAAGCAGTGGGGGTTATATTTTGATTTCCAAGCGGTATGATGTCAGGTATTCAAGTTCATATAGTCGGGTGAAAGCACATTCATATGGAATTCCTAGACTAGGCATCAAAGCTTGCCTTAGAAAGAATGTTGTACATATGCCATGAAGCAAGTGATAGCATATATTATGGAGCAAAAGTAAACCAATGAACTAGCAGGTCGTAGAGCAGATCATCTTTTAACAAAAAGAAGATCAACCGGAATGAAAACCCCCTATGCCTCCATATAATCCCAATGTTGTGGTACAGAGCCACCCATTTTTGGCCACTCCTACTGTCCCCACTAGAAATAAGAGACCAAAGCAACCTCTTTGGAAATGGCATTCCAAAATGAGACTTGAGACATTGCTAATCAACACATAGCAAGGTTGTATTTATGCAAATAGGTTGGCTTTCAATATTGTTCGCTCATGTAATGTCCCCATTTTGAAATAGGATTTAATAATAAATAATAATAGACAAAAGAATAAAAATATAATGTAATATAATCAAAATGTAATTAAGTTAATGAATGGTCAAAAGGCACAGAATGAAGAGTTGTGACTCTCTCGAACATGAGATATAAAAGGGAGAAGAGATCATTTGAAAAGGGATAAGCAAGGAGGGAAGAATTGGATGAAGCATGTGAATCAAGGAAGGATTAATGGAAGAAGAAAAGAATGGGAAGTAGATAGGAAGTGTCTCTTTCAAAGGGCAAGAATTATTAAGGATTGTACTATTTCAAAGGGTGGAAATTGTGAAAGTTTGTGTCTCTTGCCAAAGGGCAGACACGATAAAGAGATGTGACCTCTGCCTCACATGGGAAGATATAAAGGGAAGAAGGTTCATTTGAGGAAGAGATGGAAGGGAGATCAATTTGGAGAATAATATATTATTCTCAAAAGCAGCAATGAAAAGTCGTGACTTAATTGTTATGGAAGGTGGTGCCTCAATTCCTATGAAAGGTGGTGACTCTTCCACTAATAAAATATAAAGGAGAGATCATTTAAAGGAAGAGCAGGAAAAAGGATGGAATAAAATATATAAGACATTAAAAACAGATTTTGGAGCAGACCTAAATCAGGAAGAGAATCAGATTGGATATCAATAACAGACTCAGGCATACAGCAGTTCAATAATATATCTGTAATTTGGTATGGGATTCTTGTGATATGTAAAGCATAATGAATCTGGTTATGATTGCTCACAACTGGCTAATGTGTATACAGTTCAGGATTATGATATTAATATATGATTATTTATATGCATATAGAATACATGCCATAATGAAGGAAATCTTTAAATACTTTGCTTAAATATTATAATCAGCCATGATAGGGCCAATGAGGGATTGCAAGGAGGGGAAACGGCGTTGGGGTCCTCTTCTAAGTACACCACCTCATGGTAGTAGACCGGGGAGTACCATGAGGCCACGGGGGTACAAGGAATACCGCCCTTGGGCTTTAGAAGGGATGGAGGACTTCCAGGACACCCTATTGTGAATGCACCCCAACCCTCTATCATGGTGGATCAATATACTAAAGAGTCCAATCATAGGAAGTGGAATAGGATGGCATGATGAAGGGGAACGGTTATAGGACACCTCACTAGGTACACCACCTCATATGGATGGCAAGGGCCACATGAGGCCAAGAGGGATGGTATATCCACTCTTGGGCCTAGGGTGGAGGATCTCTAGGGCACCCTATCAAGTCACCTTATCCTAGCTTCCCTGTAGTTGAATTTTCCCAATAAATTAGAGATATCTTATGATTAAGTCAATGTTCCTAACCATCATAGGAAAGTTACTTGGAATTGTGATTTTAGGGCCAAAACTAAGGCATTTATAAAGGGAGACATTACAGCTCACCATATTGGTAAGAAATAGTGAGAAAATCAAAGAGATTCCAAAACAGGTTATGAGAAAGTACATGGCACCTTATCGGACAAAGAGGTTAAGCTTGTATAAGATTCATTAAAGCCCAGATCCATGGGTCAAGAAAGGGGTGTTCACTGTTTCCGATGGGTGGAAAGATGCTAAAAAAATCAACCCTAGGTCAATGTCGTAGCAGTGTCCCCTAAAGGGGCAATGTTTTTGAGAGCCATGAATTGTGAGGGTAGGTGAGGGATGACCAATTTGTTAATATACTTATCACAGCCATCAAAGAACTAGGACTTCATAATATTGTTCAAGTCATAACACCAATGCAAAGAATTATACAATTGTTGAGTTGAATTGAGGAACGCTATTCACACATCGTTTGGACCATGTAAAACTCTATCCTTGCAAGCCAAAATTGTCAAAAACTTGCATTTTTTGCTGCAAAATCCATCAAAATGTTGCTGAAGTTGTTTTTTTCTTGCAAACATTGAAAATTTCAGTGGTTTAGAGCATTTTTGAGACATGATTAAGCGCAATTGTAGCGATTTAGGGCATGGCAGCAACTTAAAGCATTTTCAGGACGCGATTGAACTAATTGTTTAGCGAACTTTTCCTACTTTCAAGTTTTTTATATTATTCACCTAGGATTGCGATTTAATATTTATGTTAATCCTCATCCCAACAATTTAAACAATTAGATCAATATTGGTTCAATATTTAAATTAATATTGATAGAGTTTGAAAACAAAAGTGACCATTAAACATGTTTAGGCTTTTGTAATTCGACATTTTTAAGGTTGACACGTCTTCCTTGAACATTACTTGATGAAATAAATTCGGTATTAGTATTTTAGAGTGGTGATAACATCTGAATCAAGATTTCTAGAGGTACAAGTGATAAAAATATTAAATGACATTTGCAATGAAAGTTTGTGAGGTTTTGAAGGCCTTAATTTGTGCTCGGTGACAACGGCTCCACCCCTCTGTTAAATTTTGTAAGGTTGGTCGTACTATTTCATGCTTCCAATATATATATTAATTTGATTACATATACTAATATGTTAATGTTAACTAATGATAAATAAAACCAAAGTTAACTTATCGCGTTTGATCAACGGTTACACCGTTCATGGTATCCGGTGGTAAAGCGATTCTCAAACAAGTCGCACTCCTTCCGATTGGGTAAGTAAATGGTGACTAGTTTATATACTATGGTGAGAGGTATGTAGGGAAGAGATGTGCCTTCCCACGTGGGAAGAGATATGTCTTCCCACGTGGGAAGACATATCTCTTCACTACGTAACCCCTCATCCACTTATATAGCATGCTTACACTGAGGAGGATGTACACACTAAAATTATTAAGTGTGGTGCATCTTCAAAACACGCTAGAGCAGATAAAATACAACTTTCAGATCATATCTCCATCTCTTCTATTTTGATCACAGAATTTTGAAAGAACTTACATGGCATCAGAGCGAAGTTAAGGAAGATGATATTAAAATTTTGTAACGATCTCATAAACTTTCACCAGGCTCTTACTAAGATCACATTCACATAATCCTAATGGCAACCGGAGTTAGGTTTGAAGATAGATTAGATGGAGCATCAAATTTTGTATCTTGGAAATTCAGGATAATGCTTGTTTTGAAAGAAAATAAAATTGACTCCCATTGTCAAAAGTGAAATTCCTGAGGCCTCTGATGATACAGAGAAAATTCAGTGGAGCAAGGACAGTGAGAAGGCCCTTAAGATAATTGTGGATTCGGTAAGAAACAACATTGTACCAATTATTTCTAAATATGAGACGGCCTTTCAGATGTTCAAAGCACTAGCTGACATTTATGAAATCAACAACACTAGCAGGGCTCTCACCCTAAAGAATCAACTACACCATATAAAGATGAATAAAGGAGAAACAGTTACATCCTATTTCTTAAGGATCACTGAGCTTAGGGATCAACTATCCACTATTGGACATCTAGTAGACAACAAAGAACTTGCTATGATGGCCCTAAATGGACTTCCTACCTCATGGGAATCATTCATTCAAGGAATCAGTGCTCATTCTAAATTTCCCAAGTTTGATAGATTGAAAACCGATTGCATTCAAGAGGAATCTCGGCTTGTTACAAGAGGAATAAAACAAAACAATGGTAATGAAGACATTCAAGTTCAAAACTCTAATTCCCACAAGGAAAGAACTTTAAGAGAAAGAGGGACAACAACTCAAATGGGAAGAGGTCTTCAAAGAAGAAGAGAGACATTTCTGAAGTACAATGTTTTAGATGTGACCAATATGGGCACTATGCAATGAAGTGTCCAAACAGGATCAAAGAACAAGCTTCAATGGCAGAAATTAAGAAAGGGAGTAATTCCGAGAAGCTAGTCTTCTACTCAGCACTCTCTAGTCAAGTCACCTCCAGTTTCAACACATGGGTGATTAACAGCGAAGCATCTCGACACATCACTGGATTTCGTGAGCACCTAGATACACTTGTGGAAAGTTCAAATGAAGAAGTGACAATTGGTGATGACTCAAATTATCCAGTTATGGGAATAGGAACCTGCAATATCAACCTAAAGTCAGGCATATCCCTACAGCTAACAGAAGTTCTATTTGTACCTGGTATAAAGAGAAACCTTGTCTCGGTTTTTGCACTTGAAGATAAGGGTTATAGATTAACCTTTATGGAAGGAAAGGTACTTGCTTGGCCAAAGAACTCCACCATCAAGAAAGCCCACACCATTGGAGTAAGACAAGGGAGCCTCTACAGACTTTGCACCACTCCACTTAGAGCCTTGATTCATGAGACTCCAGATTCGAATGAACTTTGGCACAGAAGATTAGGGCACCTTCATTTCCATGCCCTACCTAAGATAGAGAAGATGGTGATCGGCTTACCCAAGCTAAGTCAAAAATCTGAAGGAGCCTGCAAAGGGTGTGCCTTGGGAAAGAATACTAAAGGGTCTTTTAATTCTAGCAACAGTAAATCCAAAAATGTATTAGAATTAGTTCATTCTGATTTATGTAGACCCATGTTTGTACCCTCATTAGGGGGATTTTTATATTATGTAATATTTGTAGATGATTATTCTAGGAAGACCTGGATATATTTTCTGAGGTACAAAGAGTCTGAAGAAATCCTTTCTAAATTTAAGGAATTCAAAGCTCTTGCAGAAAATATGACAGGTAAGAAAATCATAACCTTAAGAACAGACAATGAGGGGGAATACACTTCTGATATGTTTAAAGATTATTGTATAAATGTTGGGATCAAGAGGGAGTTAACTGTACCTTATAACCCACAACAAAATGGGGTAGCTGAAAGAAAGAATAGGACTATAGTAGAAGCTGCTAGGGCTATGTTGTTTGACCAAAATATAGAAACCTCATTTTGGGTTGAAGCATCTAGGACAGCTATGCACATTCAAAATAGATGTCCTCATTCTCTTCTTGACAATAAAACCCCTGAAGAAGCCTTTACTAGCAACAAACCTGACATAAGTCATTTCCGGATCTTTGGGTGTCTAGTCTATATTCATGTCCCCAAAGAAAAGAGGTCAAAGTTAGAACCTTCTGGAAAGAAAGGAGTATTTGTTGGGTACAGTGAAACCTCTAAAGCCTACAGAACATACATACCTGGTCAAAGACAAATTGAACTAAGCAAAGATGTCATCTTTGAGGAAGACATAGCATTCAGGAGGTCCAAAAGCTCTAATGAATTAGAACACCAAGATCCTCCTACAAGCTTGGATGAGGATTCCACCCCTGAGATTCAGAGGGAGACCCTTGAAGATGCTGAGCATGAAGTTCAAGGCTTACCTTTAGAAGAAAATTATCCCGAAACTAGGAAGAGACCACTTTGGGCTAAAAAGATGCTTCAAGAAGCTGAAAATTATGCTGCTCCAAAGGGGACCTTCAAAGAAAGTAAGAGACCTAACCTATTTTCCAGTTATACTGCCTTGATGAGTGAGATCATTGATGCAGAACCTTCCTGTGTTGGAGATGCGCTCAAGCACCAAGTTTGGAAAGATGCTATGTAAGAAGAGTATCAGTCAATTCTGAAAAATAATGTCTGGGATATTGTGCCTAGGCCTAAAGGCAAATCTATGGTATCTTCTAAATGGCTCTTCAAAATCAAACATGCAGCAGATGGCAGCATTGAGAAGCACAAAGCAAGGTTTGTTGCTAGAGGTTTCTCACAGAAAGAAGGTATTGACTATGAAGAGACATTTGCTCTTGTTGCCAGATACACTTATGTCCAAGCAGTTTTGTCTATTGCAACATCTAAAGGATGGAAAGTCCATCAAATGGATGTTAAGACTGCTTTTCTTAATGGTAAGATAGAAGAAGAAGTTTATTTGGAGCAACCTGAAGGTTTTGTGATTCATAAGGCTGAATCACATGTATGCAGATTAAAGAAAGCTCTATATGGACTAAAACAAGCCCCCAGAGCATGGTATGAAAGAATTGATCACTATCTCTTGGAATTAGGGTTTTCCAAGAATGAAGCAGATCCAAATCTCTACTACAAGGTAATCAATGGTGAATTATTAATTCTTATTCTTTATGTTGATGATCTACTAATCACAGGAGAGGATAATTGTATATCTCAGTGTAAGAAAGAATTAGCCTCTGAGTTTGATATGAAAGATTTAGGAATTCTTCACTACTTCCTTAGACTGGAAGTTTGGCAGCAGGCAGATGGTATAATCCTTAATCAAGGAAAATACACCATTGAGACATGGACCAGCTAGGACTCGAACCTAGGACCTTCCATACGCTGCTGGAGTGCTCTACCACTGAGCTACTGGCCCCTCTTGGACCAGTCCATCGTCGTGTTGTGACCTTTTTTCACACATCGCCCCATTGCCAATGGGGAACCTCTCTTTTCCTGCTTTCTAGGGTTTTGTTAGTGTCCTGTGACCTTTTGTTGCAATTTCACCAAGCCTTGTCCAGTTCAAAGCATTTCAAGCCCTGACGATTGAAAGTTAGTTTTTGCATGTTATGTGATTCTGAAGTGTGAACAACACCAGAGTGCTTAGAAAGGCCAAAGGACAAAGATCGCAATTGATTTGGACAAATTTGGACAACTTTCTATTTTTAGAAAGTTTGCTTTTTTTGCTTTTTCCTATTTTTTAGGAAGTTTCGTTTTTGGCATTTTTAGCCCGATCCCCGGTATGGCTATTTTTAGAAAGTTTTCCCTATTTTTTAAGGATGTCTGCTTTTTTGCTTTTTCGAGATGCGAACCTAGGGTTTACACTTGCACCACTGACCAACTTCGACCGGAACTCGAAAATTCCAAGTTTTGACCTAAAAGCTAAATCCCTAGATTTTAGGCTTTTTGCTTTTTCCGGATGCAAACCTAGGGTTTGCACTTGCACCACTGACCAGCTTCGACCAGAACTCGAAAATTCCAAGTTTTGACCTAAAAAGCTAAATCCCTAGATTTTAGGCTTTTTGCTTCTTCGGGATGCAAACCTAGGGTTTACACTTGCACCACTGACCAGCTTCGACCGGAACTCAAAAATTCCAAGTTTCAACCTAAAAAGCTAAATTCCTAGATTTTAGGCTTTTTGCTGCTTCAAATGATCCACCTAGGCGTGGATTTCAAATTTCAAGTTAATCCAGTTAAATTTGATTAAGCTGTGAAATTTTGAAATTTTTCTAAAAATCCTATAAGTCTGGCTAACAAAGGTTTTTTGTGCAGGTACAAATGAGGCCATCCAGAAGTCTGCCATGTGTTCAAGAGGCCATGATGGCTAACACTCTCCAAAGTCCGCCACTGTCTTGGAGATCATGTAGGAGACACCTTCAAAGTCCGCCATGTATGTGTGTAGGGTGCATAGGGGTATAACCCAAAGTCCGCCACTGTCTTGGAGGTCATGTAGGAGACACCTTCAAAGTCCGCCATATATGTGTGTGGGGTGCATAGGGGTATAACCCAAAGTCCACCCAAGCATGCCAAGTGATGGAGGAGCTATGCCTAAAGTCCGCCCAAGGTAAGAGAGCTATGAGGAGCTATGCCCAAAGTCCGCCAAGGTTAGAGAGCCAAGGTGGAGAGCCCTCCAAAGTCCGCCCAAGGTGGAGAGTCCTCCAAAGTCCGCCAAGGTTGGGAACCTAAGGAGGAGGAGTGATGGAAGTCTGCCCAAGTTGGGGACACCACCAAAGTCCGCCCAAGTTGGGGACACCACCAAAGTCCACCCAAGGTGGGAGCCGCCACCAAAGTCCGCCCAAGATGGAGGTCATGTAGGAGCCCTCCCCCAAGTCCGCCAAAGTAAGAGAGCAAGGTAGGAGGTGCCAAGTCTAAAGTCCGCCAAGGGTAAAGAGAGCCATGAGGAGGGACCTTCAAAGTCCGCCCAATGCCTTAGCCAAAATTTCGCCTTGATGGAGAGCCATGAGGAGAGACCTCTACAGTCTGCCCCATGCTTTAGCCAAAATTTCACCATGTAGGAGCCAAGTCTAAAGTCCGTCATATGCCTAAGCCATGAAGAGGTCCCACCAAAGTCCGCCAAGGTAAGAAAGCCATGGAGGAGCCAAGTCCAAAGTCCGCCAAAGGTTATGAGGCCGTGAAGGAGCAAAGGCTAAAGTCCACCCCATGCCTTAGCCAAAATTTCGCCTTGAAGAGAGCCATGAGGAGAGGTCTCCAATGTCCGCCATACCTTGGAGAAGATGGAGATAAATTTCAAAAGTCCACCTACGCATTGAAAAGTCAAACAAAATCAGCAAGATGCTAGTAATGTCACAAAATCCACTGAGATTTCAAAATTAAATCCAAAATGAAGAAAATATCTAAGGATTATTAAAAATCCTCAAAATAAATCCAAAATGGAAAGTTTTTTTGGAAGAAAAGAATATTGAGAATATTGGAAGATTATTGAGATATTAAATCAAAATGGAAAGTTTTTTTTGAGATATTGTTTTAAAACTGGGAAACATGAAGTTAAAATTAGAAGTATGAGTTGGATGATTTTAGGGGTTTTACTTGAAGATTTAACCTTGTCTACAAATACTTCATTATCAACTTCATTATTACACCAAGAAGTTCAAAGTTACTAAGGAGAGCTTAGTAAAGTATGTCAGTCTGAAGATCATCTGGAGAAAATTCTAGATATTGCTGGAAGTTGGATAATATTTTTTGGCAAAAAGTTTACAGATTTCTGGAGAAAGGCAACTAGTACGAGGAAGAATCATCCAAACTTTTCTGAATTTTCTGAATCTTTTGGAGAAAATTCTAGCCTTACTTCTATCCAAGTCAGAGGCCTTAGACATTATGAAATTCCAGGTAGACAAAGATGCTCCTCCACAGTCGAGGATGACTTCAAAGTGGAAGAACATCAGCGACACCAACCTCGGACACATCAATCTGAGGGAGTTTAAGAAGCGAATGTTTGGTCTGGACAACCTTGTGCCTACCACCATTGCGCGAAAAATGATGAAGAGTGGTATCGTGCATGTTGTTGGCTTCCTCCCGACCATGCAGTGCAATGAACTAGTAGTTGAATGTGCCAAACACTACAACCCCATCAGTAAGGACATTGTTGCACCTGATGGAAGAGTGTTGGCGAATGTCAGCGATGAGGCCATCAAAGAGGCCTTTAGGATCCCAGAGTACCACAACACAGTGTATATGACAAAGGACGAAGCTGACAGTCTGCACCAGGACCACCTAGAGGAATATGATGCCATAGTTAACCATTCCTGGCTAGACTAGACAAGGAAGGGCGCCTCCAAACTCCAGAGAAAGAGCCTAGTGCGAGCATACTTCAAGGAGGACATTGGGGACATGATTGTCCTGCTCAATAGAATAATAGGAAATCCTCAGGGAGCTCCATTTGAACCCTAGATGTATTATTTCATTAATGAAATAATCAATGGAGTAAGGATGATAGACTGGGCTCGGATGATCAGCGACAACCTAGACAGCCAGCTGAGGAACCTGGAGACAAATAGGACTTTCTTCATGAGTTCTTACTTGTTTTATTCATTGGCCAGGACCTACAGATACAAAGGTCTCACTTGCAGAGGAGAAGTTGGGAACAAGGAGAACCAGTTTCCAGTGTACAATTGCTATCCCCAGCTCCACATGGAAGAGAAATTCCATTTTAAAAGAGTGAATGATACCTTCCTGATGCACATCACCTGGACACTTCAAGGTGGCTTGCACCAGAGGCTCTCTTAGGAGTCTATGGACTTCATCGGTCGGTTTGGGTTTTGGTACATACAATATCCAAAATTCACTTACCTCCGAATTCAGGGATTCTCCGAGCCTCCATACAAGCTTCCGGCTTACCCTACCAACCGAGTGGTGTTGCTCGAGGTTGTGAGACAATTGGAGGAGTATATAGTGATTCAAAGGGATAAGAAGAAGAAGGCAGGAACGTCCTCACTCACAATTGGTAATGGGCTGGAAACATGTCCATCATCACAAGCTGCTGCAACTGTGGAGAAGGAGTTGGCCTGGTATCCCTTCTACCAATACAAGGCAAGAAAAGATTTTGATCCATTCCATAGGATAAAGAAGATCGAAGGGACAATGTTTGAGCACAGACTGGATCTAGAAGACTACTGGGCTAATGCAGCCGATAGCTTCGAGATCAGGAAGAGATTCTAGTCAAGAATCCCTTTGAACGTGGTGAGAGCAACGGAAGTATTCAGAGTTGCCGATCAAGTAGAAGAAAGCCTAGAACTTCAGCAGCCGAGCTTTGAAAAGATGAAAAATGAACCCTTAGTCTTAATAGATTGGACAGAGGGAGAGAAATCAGATCTAGCAGACCTCATGAGGTCAGTGGTTGAGTACTCAAGGTGGTGGGTGTCTGAAAAGACAAAACAATTGAAGGCCAAAGGTGTGACTTTGACTTATGAATTAATGGGAGTAGATGATACTTTGTCCGTCGATCTTTGTACCTCCACCGGCAATGTGCGAAATCCAGAAAGTGTTGGGTCTCGAAAGAGGAAGGAGTTGGTTGGAAGCTCCACAAAGGTCACAGGGAAAAGGATTGTAGGTGAGAGAAGAGAATCCAGCGAGAGTCACTCCATCCTAAGTGCTGCTACCATTGCACCTGATCAGAGTGCAACTGGGGAACAAGAGATGAACATTTGTGTGATTAATGATGAAGAAAGAGTGCTTTCCCAGCTAGTTGAGGAAGTAGTGAAAGAGGTCTTCCAAAGTCCAAACAGAGAGCAAATTGAAACACCTACAATCTTCTTGGATGGCATACCAGCAAATCCAAGAGAGGCAGATGATGAGTTTGATCGGAACGCTGTAGAGCAATCAACCATTCCGGATTGGCTAAGAGCAAGGATAAAGGCCAAGGTTCCCAAGGAGGCCCACTCAACCGAGGAGGTCACCGCAGCATTCCTGGAGAAGGTGAATGAACCCATTGTAGCTAAACCACCCAAACCCGCCAAGAAATTTTCCCTAATTCAGAGAGACAGTGCCGGATTCAGGATAGTCCAGATAGCGGTGCCCAAAGAAGGGAAAACCAGAGACAATGTGACCGTGGATGATTACAAGGTTACCACCATAGAGCTGGGTAAGCCCACCCAGGATCAAGAGGTCCAATATTTTGATGACTCCTGCAACGTTCTAAAGGCTAGGCTAGCTCATGAAAAGGAGAACAGGAAGAAGGTTGAAGAAGAGAACCAGCAATGGAAGAAGTATGTTCTCCATCTTACCAGCCCACTCAACCGTGAAGTCCCGGCCACTCCGCCACAGCCTCTTCAGCAAGGATCAATGAAGGACTATGATGATATGAAGGTATCGTACACTCAAGAAAAGGAATGGATTTCAGACGCTTCAGTGCATGCTGACACCCTGGTGGAAATCTTAGTATCGGCACATGAGGCAACTTCTTTGTTGATTGATTGTATCCAGGATCTAGCCTCCAATTGGGAAGAGGTGGATGAAATTCAGAATGAAATACTCCCTCATCTGAAGGTTATCCGAGGCATGTCAAAGAGAAGCTTAGTGGATGCAGGCATCATATAGACAGGAGACAGGTACGACTTCGGCACGTGGTACTATACTTTGGTCACTCGGATTGAGGTTCTGAAGAAATCCGAGACCAAGTGTTTTGAGACAGAAGCAAGTGTTAGAGAGATCCTGAGCAAGGTATTCCGTGTGGCGTCAGAAATCTGGAAGAAGGAAAGCCTAAGGGAGAAGCATTTACAAGCAGAGAACCTAAGAGCTAGGATTCAGGCGAGCTTCTTCAGGGATTCAGGGATGATTGACAAAGGCGACCTTTCAAAGATTGCAAACTTCCTCTCCATCGATGACAACTTCCTCACCCAAGTAGTGGAGTGGGAAGGCATCCTTGCCACATGTACCGATGAGGTGGACCTCATCGACTTCCAGATTGGCGGTTTGCCAAGTGTCACCATGGAGGAGGTCAAGCTCATTGTGTCCAAATACGTGGAATCTCTGAAAGAAGAAAGTGGCCACTCAACTTAGCGAAATTAGCAGTTGTACCACGTGTCATTCCTTCAATTGTTTGAGCTGATAGTATTTCGGGAAACCCTAATTAGGGTTTAGGACTTTCAATCTTGGCCCTTGATCGCTGTTTGATCTTGGCCATTCATTTATTTTTGAGAAACTATATAAGGTTGCCTCCTCTCATTTGGAGTGTGAGGTTTTTGATGTATTGTTGCTTAAGGTCATTTCCAGATAATATATTGCATGTGCGCTGCTTTGTAATCTCTATTATTTGAATGATTTGCATGGTTTAAATTGCCTCAACACTTAGTTAGAATTAATCTAGATTTGCTTTCATTGTTGTTAATTTGAATGAAAGATTTGATAAGTGTCAATTGATGGTGTATCTCCGCTCATACTTTTGGTAAATGGATGATTTCCATTCTACCGTGTAAAGTTAGTCTGAGCCCATCCCCTGTGCATCCCAATATCTCGATCATAAGCACAACCCATTGAAGATTACACCGGCATTGTGTAGTTGTCCCTAGTGTGGCGAAGCAAGGTTTGGTTTCTCGAGAACACCCAGTTCAAGATGCTGGTCAAACGTAAGTCCCCCTTGAAATTTCAGCATACACTACACAAGAAGCTATTCCACCAAAGTCGCTTGTTCGCACATATAGACCTTGGAATCAGTAGTGATTTTTCAGGAGAGGATAGAATACCTTCGGGTATCCTATCCTAATGTTTGGTAGATGATAAAACAGACACCAACACGTCGGTCCGGGTGTGGCTTATTTCCAACACCAACACCCCCCCTTAAGCCACACCTCTCGTGTGCTTGGGGCTCCTAGCCTGGACCTGGCTCTAATACCATGTTGAGACATGGACCAGCTAGGACTCGAACCTAGGACCTTCCATACGCTGCTGGAGTGCTCTACCACTGAGCTACTGGCCCCTAGAGCATGGTATGAAAGAATTGATCACTATCTCTTGGAATTAGGGTTTTCCAAGAATGAAGCAGATCCAAATCTCTAATACAAGGTAATCAATGGTGAATTATTAATTCTTATTCTTTATGTTGATGATCTACTAATCACAGGAGAGGATAATTGTATTTCTCAATGTAAGAAAGAATTAGCCTCTGAGTTTGATATGAAAGATTTAGGAATTCTTCACTACTTCCTTGGATTGATGTTTGGCAGCAGGCAGATGGTATAATCCTTAATCAAGGAAAATACACCATTGATATACTCATGAGATTTGGAATGATGGATTGTAAATCCATGACCACACCTATGGAGACAAATCTACACAAACTAAGGGAAGCAGCTGCAGAATCAAAGTTTGCAGATCCTACAGTCTACAGATAGATTATTGGATCTCTGATGTATTTGGTAAACACAAGACCTGATATATGTTATGCTGTTAATGCACTAAGTCAGTTCATGTGTGAAATTAGGGAAATACATCTTGTTGTTGCAAAACATATTCTGAGATATCTTCGAGGAACTATTGGTTTTGGTCTGAAGTATAAACATGTAGACCTTGACCTACATGGATTCACTAATTCTGATTGGGCTGGAAGCGTAGTTGACAGGAAAAGCACATCAGGATGTTGCTTCAATTTAGGATCAGGAATGATCTCATGGATATGTAGAAAACAATCTTCAGTTGCTCAGAGTTCTATAGAAGCTGAATACATTGCAGCCTCCATGGGAGCAAGAGAAGCAGTATGGCTTCGGAAACTGCTTGTAGGACTGTTTGGTCAGCCCTTAAATCCTACTGTCATCTACTGTGACAATCAGAGTTGCATCAAGCTTTCAATGAATCCAGTATTTCATGACAGGTCTAAACACACTGAGATTCCTTATCACTATGTTCGAGATATGGTGGAAAGGAATGTGATCCGACTAAATTATATTGGTACAGGTGATCAGATTGCAAACATTCTTACCAAGCCTCTCTCCAAGATCAAGATTGAACACTTTAGAGATAAACTTGGTATGGTTGAAAATGTTATTTAATTTTGAGATAAGAGTCTCATTTATTCTGATATACTAATATATTTAAAGATGTTTAGTGGGTAAACTCTTTTATTTGTCATGTGTGTGACTCCATGACTGCATGGGCCTTTTGTGAACATTATTGAAGGGTGGCAACTTTTCAATAATGAACACTTGTTTCAAATTGATATTGTAAGGTGATGATTTTACAATTATCAATTTAACTATCTTGATGGATATCATGTGACTTGATATCTGTGGACATGTCATGATAGTATATATATCTCTGAGACATTATGGTAGATATCTGTTGGTTGATATCATTAAATAAACCATAATTATGATAGAGATCTGCATGGTGAATATTATGAACATAATATTCGTGGACATGCCATGAAATCATTATCAGTATGGTAGGCATCGTGTGACTTGATGCCAGTGCACATACCTTACTTGATAACTATGAGTTATGGTGAGTATCATGAGACTTGATATTCATTGTTGAACCATATCTCTGAATATCACTATGGTGTGATATCTCCTCTCTTCACAATCAATGGATGAATTGTGATGTTTTCTCTAACATGAAATGTGTCCTCCCTAGTTAAGAGGGAGTGTTAAATTTTGTAACGTTGGTCGTACTATTATATATATATATATATATATATATATATTTGATTACATATACTAATATGTTAACGTTAACTAATGATAAATAAAACCAAAGTTAACTTATCACGTTTGATCAACGGTTACACCGTTCATGGTATCGGGTGGTAAAGCGATTCTCAAACAAGTCGCACTCCTTCCGATTGGGTATGTAAATGGTGACTAGTTTATATACTGTGGTGAGAGGTACGTAGGGAAGAGATGTGTCTTCCCACGTGGGAAGACATATCTCTTTACTACGTAACCCCTCATCCACTTATATAGCATGCTTACATTGAGGAGGATGTACACACTGAAGTTAATAAGTGCGGTGCATCTTCAAAACATGCTATAGCAGATAAAATAAAACTTTCAGATCATATCTCCATCTCTTCTATTTTGATCACAAAATTTTGAAAGAACTTAACACCCTCGACTGCACCCTATACCATATATGCCATTGTAGAGGTGCAAGTGATAAAATTATAAAAAATGACATTTGCAATGAAAGTTTGTGAGGTTTTGAAGGCCTTAATTTGTGCTCGGCAATGACGGCTCCACCCCTCAACCAGACCCCATACCATATAGGTCAAGGCCGCTGCCCCTTAACCTTGTTGGGGGCTCTAGCCCCAAACCCCCGCAAGGGGCACTGCCTCTTAACCCCACAAGGGACTTTGCCTCCAAACCCCCAAGTTTTTGAAGACTATTTAAAAATTATATATTTATAATGTTCCATAAAGTAGCCAAGTTTTCATGGAGTCTTGAGTTATTAAAAATTTAAAGCCTATCGAGTTATTGTCGAGTCCGGGTTTTTCAACTGTGGTGTGGACACCTTGTGTGGTTCACTCTCTCAATCTTATGCTACAAAAGATTGGGAGCAAAATTAATTGGATGAAAGAGTTGTATGTAAAGGCTAAGGAAATCCAAATGCTCATCACCAACTACCACATGTTTTAAAATTGGAGCTATAGAAGGTTAGTGAAATAATACAAAATTTTATATTTTAGCTTCACTTTACTTGAAAATTTATTTTTTTAAATGTAGTTACTTAAGACATAGTTTGATTGTGTATTCTAACTCTTCTTTAAGATTTGTTTTCAAATAATTTTTGTTTTTTATTTTAAATAAGTTGTTGAGACTTGTTTTGCCTCTGAAGCAATCGTCTTGAGACGACTTGTGAAAATTTGTTCGGCACTTTCTAGCATGGTCATTGGCCAAACTTGGTCCATATGGAGACAAAGTACCATTGAGAGGGCAACTAATATTAAGTAGATGATCTAAGTATCTCTTTAGTTTCACCAAGCCTGTTTTGAATATGATTTGTTATACCGACATGGGCAAACCTTGCTTGGGAGAGATGTATGATGGCATCAACTCAATGATGGCAAAGATTAAAAATCATCATAAATGAGAAAGACCAAGTCCTAGAAGGAACTTTCTACAAACAAGTGCACATAATTATTGACAAAAGATGGAATACAATGACAACCTCACTCCATCTTCTTCCCTTTGCATTAAGTCCAAAATACTATAGTGCTGAGATTCTTTTTGTGCCACAAAGGATCGCTAAATATATAGATTATGAAGTCGCTGAAAGGTACAAGTAAAAATTTCATAGACTCTTCACTAACGTATTTGCAAGATGTAGTCATGGCTGAATTCATTAATTTTATACACTCCAATGGTCAAAGTGTTGAGGCTCTTCATGATAAGTTCATGAATGATGTTAACAATTGGTGGTACTTCCATAGCTAATAATTCTAACACCTAGAACCCCTCCAAATCAAAAAAAATTGCAAGTTTAATAAAAAAAAAAAAATTATCTTTAAAGTTTCATTTATAATTTTTTCAATCTTTTTTTATAATTATAACTCTATCTCTCTACTTTGTCTTCATAGCTTGCTAATTTATCTACATCTAGGAGGAATTGGAGCACATATGTTTTCACCCACTCAATAAAACGCAACAGATTGCACTCAAAAAGGGCAGACAACGTAGTGTATGTACATTCCAACTTGTGCCTCATTTTGCACAAACAACATGGCTACATAGAAGGATAAACAAAGTTGTGGGGTATGGAGCCAGAGCATACTGTCTTAAATGCTTCCACTTCCTAACATGTTGCACTTGAAGAATTCAAAAGCAAACACAATTTTAGTGTGAGTGGCACTCAAAAAGGGCAAACAATTTAGTGTATGTACATTCCAACTTGTGCCTCATTTTGCACAAACAACATGGCTACATAGAAGGATAAACAAAGTTGTGGGATATGGAGCCAGAGCATACTGTCTTGAATGCTTCCACTTCCTAACATGTTGCACTTGAAGAATTCAAAAGCAAACACAATTTTAGTGTGAGTGGCAATGGCATTGATTGTGGTTCTTCAAATGTTTCTACATCGTCTAATGTCAATGATAATGATAATATTGATGATTTAAAAAATTTACTTGGCATTGAAAACTAGGTGTTGAACTTGATATTATTCTTTTAATGTTGAACTTGAAGTTTGAACAAAGAATATTTTACAATATTTATCTTTTATATTTTAAATGGCATTCAAGTTTATGGTGATTTTCTTGTTTATATGATATTCTAACTTAATTCCTACTTTTAGGCTGCAAATATATATATATGATTTTTATTTCTTTTTTTGTACAGACAAAACCAAAATAAACCCAACCCCAAAACAAATTTGCCAGAACCACAAACTCAAAACAAGATCCATACCAAAACAAGCAACTTAGACAAAACTGTTACAGTGAAATATATATAGTCTTTGATTAATGGAAAACATGTTTGACCAATCTTTAGTTTTGATCTTCTCTAAAAGTTCTTATGTGTCTTTTTCTTTCAAAATTTTAATGTATAGCTTTTCTGTTTACATATTCCTCTTCGTAATTCCTATTGAGATGCCCCTTGTTCATGGGTTAAGAAGAAAAATTTACGGAACCTACAAGAGAAAAAGAAAGAGAATAGTATAAAAGAAGAGAATGTATTATGGCACCCTCCCCCAGTTGATGTTATTAAGTTAAACTTTGACAAATCTTCAATGCATAACCCTGGAGAGTAGGAGATGGAATTGTACTGCAAGATTCTAATGGCCTCTTCCTCTATACAGGTTCCTTGTTCTTTAGCCCTGAGACCAATAATGAAGCTCAGTGGAAGGCATTAATTGTAGGTTCAGGGATAGCAGAATCTTTAAATTACAAGTGGGTGATCATTGAAGGTGATTCTCTCAATGTTATTAATGATATGAAAAAAGGGTTCAATCCTAATTGGAAGTTCAATCACTTTGTGGCAGAAGTGCAGTGCCTAAAAACTAAGTTTTTCTGAGTTGAACTACAATCATGTAGAGAGGAGCAAATGTAACAGCACACCTTTTAGCTTACAAGGGTACAAATCAAGAACTGTTAACAGTTGAGTATATCTATCAGGACTCAACATGGCCTGATTTGGAAAACTACATCCTTTGCCATCGTGGGGCATTCCTACCCAATGTTCATTCATTTGGCAGATTTTGTGGCAGAGATGCATGCTTAGTAATTTATAGTGTTTGTTTTTCATAGAGATGTAGTGCAGAACTTGAGAAATTATCATTAATGGTTGTTCAAATGTTATATTTTTTGGAGTCTAGGGCAGCTTTGGCATGCTCAAAATTATAGAATTAGTGTGAGCCCTTGTGCAGTCTCTGGAATCCATTAATGAGGTGATTAGTTAGAGCCTTGTGTGTTGGATAGTTGCAATGTGGGCTTGGTGTTTGGCACTCCTTTGTGTGTGTTTGGGAGGTAACCTAAGTCACCAGGTTCGAAGTTCAACAGCTTTGAAATTCGAATAAAGTTCGACAAGGAAAAAATTTAAAATGTATAAAATTCGAATTAAATTCGCCATATATAATTTTTTAAGATATATAAATTAAATATGTTTAGTTATTATTAAATATTAATATTTAAAAATAAAAATAAACAAGTAAAATAATATTAAGTTTAAATATATTAAATGTTAATATAAATAAAATAATATTAATTTTTTAATAAATATAAATTATTCAAATATAAAATATATGTTATAAAAAATTATAAACCATAGAAAAGTTTTAAATCAACTACATATAAGAAAATTTAAATTCTTCAAAAGAAGTCGCAACAGGAGAGAACAGTGGGAACGCGACGGGAGAGAGCAGTGGAAATGAATGAAAATGACGGGAGGGAAAGAGCAGTCGTGGAATGAAAGAAAGCTAAGCCAAGAACGAACACTACCAAATCTATTGCCCGACAGCCATCACGATTTCGAGCAGACTAATCCCGTGGTGGCATGTCGAGTAAAACATATCCTCTCACCCATCGTTTCTTTGTTGTCACGCCTTGAAAAAATATGTAGTGCCCTAGCCGTGAGCAGGAGGAATTTTGTTTTGAAAAAACCTAATACAAAGTGCTCCGTACGAATCTAGCGACGAATTTCAACGAACTTTATACATTTTTTTAATGTTTGCCGAATTTCGAACTTCAACCATGAAATTCAGCGAATCCGGTGACTAAGGAGGTAACCACCATTGGTTTGGAAGGATGACAAGAAAACAAAGTGCAGACAAGGATAAGTGTTAAAATGGTGGTGATGTGCTGGCTCATTGTCTCAAAAGAATATGTCACTGAGAATTGTTGTGATGTTTTTACACATCAACCCATTGCAAATGGGGACCCCCAACTTTTTGCATCTTAGCTTAGGTGTTTGGGTTTAGTTGTCTTAGCTTGGCAATAGTAGTAGTCATTAGCCTTTGCTTGTGAGAAGGGTACGTCTTGTTAGTCGGGGAATAAGTGTGTCGATTCAAGTGAGTTAGAATGCAAGGATTGTCCTTACGATGTGATCAGGTCAGGGATTCATGTTTCAAGTTCTGATTCCATGTTGGGGTGTCAAAATTGTCATATGCTGACAATGTTGTTAAAGTTGTCAAATGTTGCAAAATGTTGTCAGGAAAACTATCAAGGAATTGAGTTTTTTTTTTTTAATCACTCAGTGTGAAAATGGTAAAATTCCAAAGAATGTGAGGCCTAGACAAGGATGTGAAAATCACTCTAGATAATACAATTTGGGAATATACCCCACTATCATCACATTTGTCAAAGGCCCCACTATCATCACATTCGTCAAAGGCAATTGGATAATGTTGAGTGTCAAGAGATATTGCCCCAAACACAAGGATTTCTTTTGTGATGATTTACAACACAACCATGATGAGGTGGCATCCGTTTATCATCAACCTATTAGAAGGTGACAAGTCAGCACATCCAAGTTCAATGTACCTGACTCGTCAACAAGGTAAACATGTGGAAGGAACAAAATTTGATGTACCTAACCTCATTTTTCATTGGTCCATATTTAAGAGGGCCATGTGTCCATTGCAATGAATTTTATCATTGGCCACAATGAAGTTAGTTGTAACTAACCCTAATTAGGGTTTTATTGTTAAATCTCGACCATTGATTTTGAATCAATCTGAGCCTTTGAATTGTAAAGAGACCTCTATATAAAGCTCAGTTCTCTCATTTGTAAAGGTTAATAGCAAATAGTTGATCAATAGTTGTTAGATAGCAATTAGAAGTAGAGTAGGAGGAGGAAGATCGAAGTTGTTGCTAAGACTTGTTGAAACTAATACATGATTTTCATTGAAGCATGGTGGATATCTATGTGTTGTTTTCACATTTTGCATGGTTTCTTGTTACTTCTTAGTTTTAGTCGAAGTGCATTGATTATAATGGAGAAATGTGATGATATTTTGTTGGAATTCCAATTCATACCAATTTGTAATTTGCTGATTGTAAGTTGCAGTATAGGGTTAGTTTGAACCTCATTAAGCACTAGTTTGATTGTGGATATTCACTTAGACTGCACCAGTATTGGGTGTTTGAACGAATATTCATAATATGAAAAACCTTCATTATCCTTTCGAGATTGCATCAGTTTTGTGTAGGTGTTTCTGCATGGTGAAGCAAGGCTTGATTATGGAATCCATCTATCAAAGCATCATCCTTTGTCATCATTGTCCTTAGGACTCTAGATTAGATTTCTCAACCTTCTCCCTTTTGCCCCTTTATTTTCTAATTCAATCAAGTGATGTTCTATGTTCCAGTTGTGTTCCTAAGCGTAAGTCCCTTTGTGATTATCAGCATTATCACATCATACACACTGAGTCTATCCACAAACTTAAAGTCAATTGTTCGCATTGTAAACCTTGGAGTTGTCTCACTTGATCACATCGTATAGCATATGAGATTTCTTTGTTCAAGAAAGGATAAAATACTTAGTATTTTATTTTGTGTTCGAGGTGTCTTAAAAAACACATCAACAAGAATGAGGCTGCATTAGGGCTCATGCAAAGAGTTCTTCGTGACAAAGGTTTGGAATTTGGTAACAAGCCAAAATCAACACTGCAAGGAGACTTTAACACCAAGTTGGCCTACTTTGTCCCTGATATGGAATCAGGGATGTGTTTGCTTAAGTTATTCCTACCCGATTAGTTCAGTGACATGGAGGCAGCAAAGATGGACGAGGAGTTGAGGACTTGAGAGGCAGCAAAGCAAGAAAGGGAATTAGAGCCAGTGTATGGAAAATTGGTCAACTTGGTTGACGCCCAACCATACCAATAGGAGGAATTCATAGAGCTCCAGCATGGAGTGGGAGTATTGCAGGCTTTTTGCCATGACATGGGGAAGGTATTAGCAGCCCTCAGATTTATTCATAGGAATGGCAGCACAGAGGTTGAGAGTGACTTCTCTCCCAGTCTTCTACGAGAGCTCTCTACATCATACAAGGCATTGTAAAGACCTGCGGTTCAGACTCATCCCTGCCTCTCTCTGGGGCTAACCAATATGTCATTCCCATGAGACATCCGTGGTCCAATGATGTGGATTGAAGAATGTGTTGTGGATCATGAGGACGTAGCCATTGGCAGAGATAGGTGTAGCTTGTCCAAAGGTGATTTATCTTTTTGTCCTGCAGAAGAGCTGCTGTAATTGCAGATTCTGGCTTTAGAACCATTTGTATTGCCCTTTTGTGTTGTTTGTTAGTGCCTCTCTTTATTGATAGTATAGTTCTAGCTATAGCATTTTGCACTTTTAAAAGTTTATGGATGCATTGTAAAAACTTGGTTTTATTTTCAAAGGTAGGCCCCTATAGAAAATCTAACCATAAAATCATGAAAAAAAAATCAAATTGAGATGGTATTTTTAGTTCACTCTTAATTTATGGTTTCATTCTTTGATCGCTTCAGTTAGTTTCTAATTTGCAATTAGCCTTAATTTCAATTTTTAGATTTCTTAACCTTCAATTCAGCTTATATTAGATTTTTAACCAAAGTTACCAGAAAATTTCATTAACAAGCATGGAGCTTGGTGACTACATTTGTATATAACATAGCAATATCCTTATTCATTTACTGGCCCGCCCTAATTTGATCCGCATCCTTGCAACAGTACCCATACACCCATGTCTACAAGGAACTATGCTTTTAACTAATTGATTTAGTTTAGCTATATGGTGAGCTGTTTTCATTAGTGAAAACTCATTAGCTAGTTTGTTAGATTTAACTCTTAGTTTAGTTTTGGCTCGTCATTATTGATTTCTTAATCATTTTTTTGTTAGCTGCAGTTCATACTTTTTAGTCATCTAGATTATATTTTTGTTCTACAGTCCTCTTTAAGTTCATTTGCTAATTCCTTGAACAGCAGTGAACTTAATAATTACAATTGTTATAGCAGTTTTTGCAATTCATTTTTTGTGGTTATTTCACAAGTACAAGTGTCTAATATCTCTCACTTTCATAACTTGGTTGCAGTTTGGTTAAGTTTTCATTTTGAAAAACACTTTCGACTTGCTACACATTTATGTTCTAAAGACTCAATAATCTTTGTCTTTGAGTTTTACATGCTAAGAGAACATTGCAGTTTGAAAACAACTAAAATTGCATTTTAGAGATAAAATTCAAGATTTTGTCGTATGTTAACGGGTTCCTTTTTAACTTATGCATTTGTAACCCAGACTTCATAAATCAAACCAATCTAACTTAGCTTCCCTTTCTCATGTTTAAATGTGAAGTTCTGTGCATTCATGATTAGTCTAGTATGTTTCTAACCTGACCTCGAGATAGGTAAAAGAGTTAATACCATTGACCGCAACATTTTTCACAGTCAACACATGTGCATATGTCCCCACTCCTCGGTAGCTATTCATATTGTTTCAACGGTTTCAGGGGAACACACAGGCATCCACTTTTCGCATCCCTGACTTACCCCAAAAACTGGAGTCAATGCAGCACATGTTTATTCAAGCGAGGTGAAGTTGATTTGTATCAGCCTTAGTAGCCACAATCATCCTTCTCTTCTTTCTTTACTATATACTTTTGCAAGAGAATACAAACCAATAAGATGATAAGCAACTTGTTCAGTGCCCAAGACACACACCAAATAACAGAGAGACTATAAAATTAATCAGGTGTCAAACAACAAGTAAAATTACATAAGATATAGAAAAACAAAAATACAGGAATTCCCTTCCTTAAGCAAGGATGTAGTGGAAATAGACACATGGAAAAATTCTCTAACCAAAAAAGGAATTTTCATTGCGATACTCGCCTTATATTGAAATCTGTCTGAGTTTGAATAGCCTCCCTTCCCCCAATCATTAGCAATGGACAACTGTGCTTCCATTTTTGCAGCCTCTGCCTCAGCTCTTGCTTCTTCAGCAATCTGTAGTGCGGCCACAGCTCGTGCTGCAGCCAACTCAGCAGTTATTTCAGCATCCCTTGCTCTCTCATTGGTTACTGGGAAGTCCTCCTCTATGCTGCTTTCAGCTTCACCAATTGAACCACTTTCAGCAGAATAAGGATCTGCATTCCTCATTTGTAATCGTTCCTCCAAAATTGCAGTCATATTCCAAGCTTGTTCATCACTTTTCCTGGCAACCACTGTTTCTGAATTTCTCCCAGTATTGCCTTGTTGTTTGATTCCAACTCGATGCCCAGTTTCTGTCTTTCCTATACTTAAACCTGGTTTGAAATGATGTATTCTGTTTGTAAAATCCGATTCCAAGGTCTGAATTACCTCATCCTCCTCCCCAAGTACTTGCATTGCGACAGCCTCAGCCAGAGCTGCACCCTCTTCATCAAGCCTCTTCTCTTGTTCCTTTCTCTTTTGTTTTTTCTGCTCCAGTTCTATCCTGATCGCAGTTGAATTTGCAACAGCCTTATCAAGACGCCGTTTCTTTTTTTCTTCTTGCTTTTGTTTGTCTCTTTCTTCCTTAGCCTGCTTCTTCTTTTCCTTCTTCGATGGCAAACCACTTGATGCAGAAGGGCTTTGCCCTGTTGATCGACCATCCGCCATTGGTATCTTGTTTCAGCTGTGATGAGAAAAAACAAACAAATTCGGCAGTTCTGCATAATGCACATAGTAAAAAGTAGTGATCCAGATTAAATTTTGCACAAAGCTACCACAATGTATATAATGGAGTAACTTTGGAGAAACTACAGTTCAACAAACCAAAAAATTCCAAATAAATGCATATCCACTGGCATTAAACTATAGAAAAAAGGTTTTAAATGTTGGTGGGAAGCCTCTGCAATCATTAAAGAGAAGAGGTAAAATCACACAAATTCCTCACTCCTACACAATGCGTAAAAGGTACTATTCAGAAAAAATATTTAAATGAGCTTAGGTACTGAAAAAGAAGTGGTGAAACTTCCCAATACTGAATAAAACACATGAAGTAAAAGTACAGTTTATCTTGTATAAAGCAACCAGAAAATTAGGAAAATAATAAATATTTATAAGAAATTCAACAGTTCCACGCAGTAAATAGAGTAAAAAATAGATTATAGAGCTAAGTTTCGAATAGATCATACCCCATATAAGAAAAATATGTATCAAGTAATAATTCGATATGAAACCCGGCAGTTCTACAGCCCTAATACAAGAAATATATATGTCATGCAATGATTTATGAGAAGTTAAACAGTTCTGCAAATGAATAGACTGAAGATAATTCAATATCATTTTTTTTGCAAAGCAAACATCGTATAAGGATAATGTATACAATGATTGATTTATGAGAAATCCAGCATTTTTGCCAATGCATTGGGTCAAGTTTTCCATTCACTGTTAGGCTTTGTAGAAAGCAATCCTCGACATTTTAAAATATGTACAAACTACAAAGCAATGTTGTAGGGGTGACTCTGCAATTCTGTACAATCCATAGAGTGAAAATACAATTCAACATTAAACAGTAGACAAAGCAACCCTCACATCACTAAACTACGTATAATAAAACAGTTTACGAAAAATCATAATACATAAAATCAAGCATACGTTTATCCTCCATTACAGGATGTTTATACAGGCAGGATGTGCTCATCTGGCATTGCAGCTGTTTATCCTCCAATGAAAAAACAGATCCAGAAAAATAAAACAAGCGCAGTAACAATATCCATACTAAAGACATCTCAGCACCTTTCTCTGGCCCTAAATGACAGAAACTAGTTGAGAGAATGTCCGAAAAAGCTGGTCAAATTAAATAGATAGTGTAAACCGTAGAATAAATGATTATTACCAAGTGCAATTAAATCGATGAAGTGCATAAAATTCATCGTCATACTCAATCACTCTCCCTCAAACAGCCTCTTCCGTTCATACTTGTCCGATTCTTCACCATTCATGTTCCCAACAAAAACAACATCAATAATTAGCATGCAAGCACCCATTTTAACTGCATTACACTTGCAATGCACTGTGAATCATGGAGTAAAATTATTGTCGAATTTCATTTGATCCTTGACAATGCCAAGTAATATGAAAAGAATTAGCATAAAAAGAAGTGTAGTTACCGTGCCCTGCGGTAGCAGAAATATAGACCGATTGAGAAACCGTCTCGGAAAATTTGGAGTTAATCGGGGCGAGGGAGGCGCTCAACTAGACCTGATTAGCCAAACTAACTTCAATATACTGAATTTTGTACTATATTAAAATTGTCAGAAATAAATGCCCTAACCTGATATATATAAAAAACAAAAACTGTGCATAATATCTAATGTTTGTTGTGAGAGATAGTTAACTATACTGTGAAAGTGCAGAACTTAATGGTTAAGTTTGCATTGCTGCTATATACGAAGAAAACTTTTAACAATCGAGAGGATAAAACAACAATTTACTGCACATGTATCGTGTTTTTCTAGGCCAATAACATTTCTTGTGTTAATTGTTAAAATAGAGATTTGAGAAACGACATCTATAAACACAAAATTATCCTTCTATATTTTCTTGACTTTCAACATTGGATTATATTCCACTACACTGTAAAAGGTGTAATTGCTAATATTTGTTTGAGTATTAATTGTAATTTGATTGTTTGATTGTTATTAGACTATTAATTGTAATTTGATTGTTTGATTGTTATTTTTTTTTAATGTTTGAAGGCGAGTCTCTTTCTTTGATTTTTTGAGTTGATATAATCTAGCTTTCATTGAGTTTTTGAATTGATATAATCTAACTTTCATTGATTTTTTGAGTTGATATAATCTAGCTTTCATTGATTTTTTGAGTTGATATAATCTATCATTTTTTATTGATTGTTCTAAATAGTCTCTTTTTTTTATTAGATTCAAGAGCTTATTTTACATTTAAAATTACAAATAAAATCACAATTAAAAACTAAAAATACAAAAAAATATTAAAAAAAAATCACAGTAAAAAACAAAAAATACAAAAAAACATATTTAAATAGTTTTAAGAAATTGATTTTGATTATATTTTCTTTTTCTTACAATCATATAATAAAAATCGACTGAAGCTGGGAGGGGGGAATTATTATTCCATATTTTCGAAAATGCATCATCCATATCTACTTCAAATCATTTTAATTCCTAGTTAACGCGGTGAAGTAAAGTACTTCTCTCCAAAATGCATCATCCATGTCTATTGTCATTAATTTTCAAACCAATTTATATAAAGAGGAAGAGATAAAAGGGGAAGAGATGAATATATATATAAAATGGTATGGTATATAATATATAATAATGTATAATATTAAAATATTACATATATTAATAAGTATAAATTATGATATGTATTTTAAAACTAAAATAAATAAATAAAAATATTTGACTATATAATATTATTATATCAAGATTTATTTTCTGAAGCATTTATATCATATTATTTTATTTTATTTTATAATATTATAGTGGTTAACAAAATTATATTTCTCAATATAAATTTAAATTTTGAAAAGTATAAGAATATAATATATTAACATTACAAACAATAGTAACATTAATTGAAAGATGAATTCAATATTAACAAATACTTTTTTATTATAAAATTTTACATAAATATAAATAAATTATTAAATAAATTAATTTTGAAAAATTAAAACTATAATTCAATTAAAATATTAAAAAAAAACTATACTAAAACTAATACAATTTAAATTTACATAGATAATGTCAAATACTATTAAAGTTTTTTTTAATTTTATAATCAATATTTTATAGAAATTTTTTAAAATATAACAATTAATAATAATTTAAACAAAAATAGATAGTAATAATATAGATTTTTAATGCGATAAATTAATATGTAATTTTAAATTTTAGATATGAGATTTCTATGTCTTAAAAAATTAATACAAGATTAAATTTTAAAATCAATGTGAAAACAAGATAAAATTATTTAATATTTTTTAATCTAAATTATTTTATATAAATTAAAAATTTGTATTCAAAATTGTTATAATAATTATCATGGTTTAAGAAATGCTTTTTATTAAAAAAATAAAAATAAATACAATATAATGAAAGAAAATGTCTTTTAACTGTAAACCTTGATTAGTTCGGGTTTACCGAAATTAAATTGCAAATTGAAGTTCGCTGCATTACTAAACAAGTAAAAGCTCGAGAGAAAGCTCCAGGGATAACAAGCTCATAAATGCGTATTAAAAGCCCTGCTTCCAAACATTCATTTCATTTTTTTACGTAAGACATTGGAAAAAATAAATTCCTTGCTCATATTTGATTGGTTAGTTCTTTTCATTTTTATTGAAAAAAAAAAGAACCCAGGAAAAAGTATCCTACCAATCAGAAAAAATCTAAAAATAGAAAGAAAAATGAAATTAAGAAATAATTTACCCTAAACTATAAGATAAACTTTAGAATAAATGCTTGACACAGTTTACCGAACAAAATTAATTGAAAGAGACGAAACTAATAACTTTTTCTTAGAATTTAATATAGGTTAATTAAACAAGCATTTGGTAGTGACCGGTACCTCTTTTGGAGAATTTAAATACTAGTATTTGTTTTTTAATTGAAAAGATTAATGAAAGTGAGGTTCAAATGGGTACTCCTTTCTATATATATAAATTGATCTTACTAGCTTAATTAAATAAGTGGAATCTATGTTTTAATAAGCAAGGGTTTGCATAATAAAATATGGAAGTAGTGGTGGGAAGTTTATTTCAAAGTATTAATTATGAGAAGAGTCAATTTTATTATTTTTAACACTAGGTGGACTTACCAAAAAAAGTAAAAGCTATATTGGGATGCAATCTTGCCCAACTCTTGGCTACTTATTTGGGGCTCCCTCTTATTATAAAGAAAGTTTCTCACACTTTTTAGAACTTAATCCTTGAAAGGGTCCATACAAAACTTGCAAGGTGGAAATCAATTTTTTTAGTCAGCAAATAAACTTCGGTTACTTAAGGCTTCTCTTCAAGGAATTCTTATATGCTTCCTTTCCTATTTCAAAATCCCTAAAAATATGGTAAAGTTCGAATAAATCCAAAAGAAATTTCTTTGATCAAAATTAAAAAGAAAAAGAGGCAGGCCTTGGTTAACTAGAAAGAGAATTGCACTCCCAAATCTCACATGGGGAGCTAGGAATCATGAAAATATAGATAAACAATCAGGCCTTATTGTCTAAGGTTTATTAGGATTTTTTGAAGGATAAGGAGGAGTGGAGTCCATGATGAGAGCCAAATATTTGAGTAGCATGGAGGTGGCTACCCTATCTCTTCTTCTAGTGTACCTAAAGGGTCTATTATTTGGAACAATGTGCTCAAATCCAAGTGTTTAATGCAAAAAAGGAAAATTTGGAAGGTTGGTGGTGGTATGAAAAATAATTTTTAAGGAGATAAATTGTTGGAAACCTAACCCTTGTCCTCCAATCAACCCTTCAATCGTTTGCATAATATTTCCACTAATTTCTTTGGTACTTATGTGAATAATTAACTCCATAGAATTGGGATAAGGTTCAAATGGAAGATTTGCAAGAGTGTTGCCCAATTAGGTTCACCGAAGGGACATTGCAATGAGCCTTCAAAAGAGACTCTCAAAAATCTAAATCACAATCTTCTCTATTAGGTAAAAGTATTTGAACTCGAACCAACAAAAGTTCTTTCTTTGTTAAGCTCACTTGTAGTATGTTGTCAGATCCCCCTACTAGGAAAGCTTTTTGGAAGAAAGTTTGGATTCATAACCCCATTCCTAAAGTTAATTTTTTTATATAGACCACTGCTCATGACAAAATGCTCACTCGGGACAACTTGAAAAACAAAGGATTTCAGCTATGTAACAAATGTGTGTTGTGTCAACAAAATAAAATTATTCCTTGCCTCCTTTTTGATTGTGACCATTTTAGAGTTATATGTGTATGCATTGAAAATTGAATAGAATAGCAAATAACTTAATGAGCAACCACAAACACAAATCAAGCACTAAATTCTCAATCGTAATCAATAAAGGAGGGCAAACGAATTCAACAAATGAATAATTCAAAACAAGATGCAAACTAATGTCAAATCCATGCAAGAGGTCACTATTGCTCTTCTCCTTTTTGTGATGTGTAGACTATGGCTCTCAAAATCATAACATTTTGTCGATAGCATGATGACACAAAAGTTCAAAGACAATGGTTGTTAATGAATGCAAATCAAGTTTGCTTTTATAGATGCCATGATATCGATCAACAATTTAGATTGAAATATTAGTAGAATGATCAATAGTTTAGTGTTGTTGACAATTTGATTTAGAGTTAATTGCTCATGAGACTAAAAATGACTGATCTATCAACTAGCTTGATTGATCTGTCAGGACAGATGACCAAGCTATTAACTAAATTGATTAGAAGCGAGGTGGATTGATTGACTCAATCAAAAAAGGTGAATGTGAGTTGAAGTGAAGTTAGTGGTAGTTAATAGGAGAAAATAATTAACCATTTAAACATTTGTTGTAGGAAAAATAAATAAAAATATATATTTTATTTATTTTGGAGGAAATTGATTTTCTAAAAAGATGGACAATTAAAAAAAATTAAAAATTATTTAATTGTGAAGACATAATTAGTAAATCAAATAATTTGAAATAATTATTTAATTGTGAAAAATTGATAGGAAGAGGTATTTAATTAAATAATAAAGATTATTTGATTAAAGGGGAATAGAAGGGAATGATTAAATAATATAATTATTTAATTGATATTAGAAGAAAATAAGATAATTAAATAATTAAAAATTATTTAATTGCGAGAAGGGATGGGAATTTTGATTTTTCATATTAGACTAGGAGATTAGAGCTAGATTAGTTAAATAATTAAAAATGTTTAATTAATTAAGAGGAAAATTAGTGAAATTGACATTCACAAGCATTAGGGCAATTTTAGGTGTCTATAATATGAAGAAAGTTATGATTGCATCTAATATTTTTTGGGTGATGAATGATAATCTAGAGATTTTTATTTAGGGATGGCAATCCCCCTTTTTTCTAATTCTCAAAGAACTCTAAAAAAAATTTCCCCGTCATATTGTGTAAAAAGAAAACAACTACATTTTTAGGAATAAATGGATTAATACAAAGGAGATTTTTTTCTCCTTCACTAAACCTCCTATGGAAAATTTGTCCAACTCAAGTGATTAAAAAAAAAAAAATTGTCCAACCCCAACATTAAGAGGTCATAGTTCCTCCTAGGCCCTACTGACTTTGACATTATTGATAACTAGGGATTGAAAATTGATATGAGCAACATTAATATGTCCAAGCAACTAATATGTGCTAATTCCTTTGGGTTGGGTCAAGTTGAACTTTGATGGGTTTCTACAGGAATCCCAGGTTGGCCAACAATGGAGGAGTGTTGATATCTCAAGAGGGGAATGTTATTACTACCCGTGCAGGTAAGTTAAAAGTTGAATATAATAATGATGTAGAAGCCCTTATAGCTTTTTGGGGAATTAAATTGGCTATTAAGCTTGTATCCAATGCTTACATATTAAAAATTATTTCAAACTAATTATTGATGCCTTAGTTGGGCATGCCACCCCTAGTTGGAATTTGGTGGTGTAGAGGAGGGGATTTGCTACCCTCAAGATGATGAAATATCAAGGAACAAATTGCCCTTCGCTACCTCACTTGACTAGCACTCTGGTGAGCCAAGGAGATCAACAATAGGAAAGGAATGGAAACCACACTAAATAGAAATTATTGAATAATAAAAGCATATAAAATGATAAAAAATATTATGACTATGATAAATGAAAACTATAAAACACATATTTTACCATCAGTCTGTCAAAGCCTTGGTCTCGAATGGATGTGCGTCGTACAGAAATCTGCACACTGTATTGTCGTTTGTACGACCAGAGAACTAGAAAAACACATAATTAACCTAGAAACCAACTCCACGCTCCTCGAACCATTTCACGACCTATACACTCTGATAGGAAAAAGTGTTGGGGATGTATAGGGGTTTGCCTCAATCAAGCCCCCATTTCAATGTTTCCACCTCCACGAATAAATAGATAGATAGATTGGATAAAATGATAAAATAGATAGCATAATAGAAACAAACCCCACTTAATAGAGGAAAACCCCTATTACAAGAGATACAATGATAATATAGATTAAATGCAACTAGATAATAGATGCACATAGAGATTTGATAAATAAGATAATATTACATTACAATAGATATGAGAGATAAGAGGAAGAGTGTTACAGAGCCAAGACTCATCTCTTGAGATGATAACTGATGCTCTGCAAAAAGGATTAGAAAATTTGTTTGATGGCAACACACACAAGAGCACAAGAAACAAACGTTAGTGTTAGCAACAAAAGATTATCTTAAACAGGCATATCAAGAGAGATATTAAGCATGAAATAGAAAGCATGCAAACACATAATAGATAAACTATACTCCTCCAAATGCTAATAAAGATGCTCATAGTTGCTCCTCCCTTGTTCCTCTCCTCTCCAAGTTCCACATGAGTGTAGCTCTCAGCTTTTAGCACTAGCCATGGATGTCATATGGAGATTCAAGATGGTTGAATATGATATACAAATGTTATGCAAGTGTAGATAGTGATGCTATGAAAAAGCTCTATGCTAATACCAGTATAACAACAATACTCTAATGCTTCCTTCTTTGCTTAAGAAGAAGGGTTCTATTTATAGAAGAAATGGGGAAATTAAGGGTTAAGATTGAACAATCTTAACAAGGGTTAGGATTGAAATATATTCAATCCATGTGAGACTTTCAACCCAATCCCATGTTGACAAGTGTCACCATGAGGAGGCTTGAGAGGAGAGATAAGGAGCATTAAATGCTTGAGGGGACATGATGGTTACCCTAGGGGGTTGGGTTAGGGTTAGGTTAATGGATATTCCATTTATCCAAGGGATAAATGAATGTGCAAGGGTTAAATGGTTACCTTAGTCAAAGAAATAAATGCTTTGAAGAGACCCATGAGTCAAAAGAATGGTTAAGTTAGAGGAAAGTCTCTAACCAAAGCTAAAAGGTGAGTTAACCATAAATGGTTATGTAAGAACCTTTAATGGTTTGGAAGACTTTAGAGGTTAACCATTTGAAGACTTAAAGCCTTAATTGTCTTTCAAAGACTTTGAGGGCTTTGAAAAGTGACTCCAAGTTGTTTAGGAATGTGACAATGATTAGGATAGGATTAGGCTAATTAGAAGGAGTTAGAAGAATCTAGAAGGGATTTAGGCATGCAAGTGGATTTTGTAGGAGAATGCAAGTGGGAGGAATTTTGGGATTTTCAATTAAAATAAAATCATTTATTTCAATTAAATGGTGTAATTTGCATTTGGATAGATATTTAAATAAATATTAATTTATTTAAATGTGAATGCAAATTTTGGATTTTATTTAAATAAATCTTAATTTATTTACATGAGAAAAAAAGGAAGATAAAGCATTAAATGCTTGAAGACTTTGAGGGAAACCATTAAAGGCTTAAGAAGACTCTAGAAAGAAGCCATTGAATTTGAAGACTTTAAGGGAAACCATTAAAGACTCGAAAAGACTCTAGAAGGAAATCATTGAGTTTGTAGACTTTAAGGGAAACCATTAAAGGCTTGAGAAGACTCTAGAAAGAAGCCATCGAATTTGAAGACTTTAAGGGAAACCATTAAAGGCTTGGGAAACCATTAAAGGCTTGAGAAGACTCTAAAAGGAAGCCATTAAGTTTGAAGACTTTAAGGGAAACCATTAAAGGCTTGAGAAGACTCTAGAAGGAAGCCATTAAGTTTGAAGACTTTAAGGGAAACCATTAAAGGTTTCAAGTGGGTGAGGATAAATAGGATTTTAAATAAATTATTTATTTATTTAAAATAGTTGTGCAACTTGCATTTGTAGGAAAATGCAAGTGGGTGGAAGATTAAGGTTATTTAAATAAATGTAAATGTTAATTTATTTAAATGTGAGAGATGGGATTTTGGGGGATTTTAAATAAATATTAATTTATTTAAATGTTTAGAGAAGATTTAATTAAACAAGTATGATTTATTTATTTAATTAATGGTCTGAATTTGTCTAAGTGAATTAAATCAAATAAATTGAATAATTTATTTAATTAATAGGAGAAGAGGGTTAAGATGAATTAATTAAATATTAATTTAATTAATTATTGATTGATGGTTAAATAATCAAATAAATATTCATTTAATTAAGTGGACAGATTTATGTGACTACAATAACATATTTGTGCTTTGAGAGAAGACTAAATTGTTTTAAGATTGAGTGTATATTTTGACAGTGCTTCGCTATGATAATGGGAGCAATAGAGCCAATAGTGAGTGTTCATGCAAAATGAGGGAGAAAGAAGAGTTTTGTTGCTTAGCATGGGTAAGAGTCACCATTCTGGATGCGCCCAAACCAAGGGACACATGTCAACAAAGATTTGATGTAGAATATTCTCATTTGAATTTGGAATATTATTGGGATGTTTGAGCATTCCGCTACCATCTCACCAAATTAATCCCAAATTTGGCTCAGGGGTGACGAGTGCTACTTCATCTATAGGATTCATGATGTTAGAATAATTAAATCTCGATCATGAATTTTCATCATAAATGCACCAAGCTCGCAAATGTGTCATAAATGCATTGGGTGCAATTTGTGACACTACATTTTGCTCCCACTTTAGTGAATTGGTTTACTCAAGGGATCGGGTGCACTAAAGTAGTTCAAAAAAATGTGTTCATTAAATTCATGCAATGCATTAAATGCATTAATTACCTCAAGAAAAGGATACTATAGAGGTTGCAAAGGTCAACTAGGTGAACAAGAATTATGTCCCCAGTGCTCAACGAAAAACTATAGTGTCTGATGTGGAAATCCAAGTACTACAACAATAAAAAATTTGTCGGCGCCAAAATTAGAAGAAGCTACTTTGACAAGAAGAATGCTCAAGAGGCATTAGTACGAGTCAAAAACAAAAATTTGATAGAGGATGAGTATATGCTTCATTGTGTTTTACCCCAAGCCAGATGGGGAAAAACAAGGAGGATGATCTACAACCACCACAAAAAAAATGTAAATTTTGGGTGAAATTCAGCTATATACTAGAAAGGTGTAGCCCTAGAAGGGTCATTTTCACTATTCACATTAAGGATTTTCATTGTGATTTGTATAGAGCCACAATGAAAATGTCACACAAACAAGATCTCCAACCTACCCACATTGAGTTGTGTGCCACCATGGAGAAGGGCAACCATTCAAACGAGGTAAGCTTTGTTTCATGTTTTTTCGTTGTTTTTTGTGCATTTTATAGGTAGTTTAATTTTCAGGGCAGTGCATGTGTCCCATTTTCATGCACGCATCCTAGACCCATGTGTTCGTCCCAAGACAAACCATGTGCTACCATCCTAAGGACCCAACTAAAAAGATAGAATAGAATGCTTGCATGTTTATGATGTAGAATGGCATATAATATAGAACTAATGAAGTTTTATCGATGCAGTTGATTCCAAAGGTCTATCGGCATACTAGTAGCCATCTATTGATCTTGTTGCACGATTGCGCAAACAAAATGTCAATGACACACCACCAATGACCATGACAGGTGGGACTTTAGTGGTCTATCAAATGTCAAAGTTCCAGTTTTATGTGCTAACGTTGAGAGAACTCATTGAGAGATGGGATGTTGATACCATGTCATTCCATCTCCCTATAGGGGAGATGACATTGATATTACTTGATGTGTACTGGATCCTTTGCCTACCCATCCGAGGTTGATGAGTATTAGTAGGGATGCCCATGTCATCTCAAGAGCTCCAAGATGGACAAGAATGGTGCATAGGCCAAGTTATAAATGTAATTGGGCACATCTATCTCTGATACCTTAAGCAGGAATGTGTATCAATGCCACTCATATGATGCATCATGATCATGACTATGGCACTTCAGGTTGTTGCACATGGATGGGGTTCATGTGTGTGTGAAAAGTGGATAAGTATCTGCAAGTTGTAAGACACAACACTTCAATTAAGTCATTGCATGCATGGTTAGACAAATATAATCATGAATATAAAAACCACAACAAATTGACCTATTGCCTTCTAAAAGATGCGAGTATAGACTTGCTCTCAGATTTGTATAAGCAACACCAGTGACTAAACTACACCAAGACAAAGGATTTAATCTATATGAACACAAAAATAAGCTAAATATATGCAAAATTAAGCTAGATGAATGAATATTAAGCTAAATGAATTCAAGCAATCATAATTAAACTAAATATGTAAAAAGCTAACTAAGATGCAATAATCTCAAAGCACAATATATTCAATAACTCTAGAGCAAAAACTGCACAATAACAATAAATCTTCAAGGTGTTTTGAATGAAAGATGAAGGCTGAATTTATAGAGACTCAAAAGAGAGACCAATGGTCAAGATCGATTAACAATGAGCGGTTGAGATTCCTCAATAAAAAGCACATTTTAGGATAATTGAAATAATTGAGAGATCAGATTAAGTTAATCTTGAGATAGATTCCAATTATAGCTTGATTGAATGCATTCAGATTATAAGTCTAAGTCTGCATTAGAGTTAAATTTAGTTGATTCCATGCACTTGAGATAAAAATAGGTGATTCCATGCACTTTTCTTTAATTTGCTCAAGATTTTTATTTAGAAAAAGGCTTTTTCAATGCAACTGAACCTCTTTCCTCAAGAAAAGCTTTGAGTTTTATTTTTAGAGAAAATGATTAATTCAATTTAGTTGTTTTTCTTATTTCTCAAGTTATCTCAATTTTAGAAAAAGAAATATCTTGTTTGATTTCTTCTCTCAGTTTAATTCTTTTATTTTGTTTTCAATTTAACTCTTTCTTTTGCAGATTAATTCCTCTTTTTGTGATTAATCTCTTTTTATAAATTAATTCCTCTTTTTGTGATTAAATGGCAAACTTATTTATTAATTAAATACGGTAGGCTATTTAATTGAATAAATAGGATAATTAATCAGAATGATTTACTTGGAATGATTTAATTTATTAATTAAATATTTAATTAATATAGAGTGATTAATTTGTCGTGTAACATTAATGATTGAAGAACTAATTAATTAGGTGCTCAAGGTTGATTTAATTGCCTTTGGTTAGGACCTTGGTGATGTTGTCGAGATTAGGGGCCCATGGTTTGAGTGACCATTTTTAGGGTATTACATTTGCTCCTCTTTGAATTAATGTGCGAGCAGCGCGTTGGTTCAAAGAATATTTGATGTCAAATAGATATCAGTTCTGAACTTGATGGATCACAAACTGATGAAGAGATGTTCAACTTGATTTGTAGCGATGAAACTGAATAGATTTGATTAAAGTGATGTTGATCCCAAACTTGATTGAACCAGGACTGACAAAGAGTGAGATGTCGTTATTGAACTTGATGGATCAAGAAATGAGCATCAGTCTAGAACTTTATTGAACTAGATTGAGTGAATGAGCAAAGATAAAACCGATTCCGAACTTGATTGAACAAGAATCGACTGAGCAAAGCGAAAGAACCGATTCCAAACTTGATTGAACAAGAATCGATTAAGCAAAGTGAAAGAACCAATTCCGAACTTGATTGAACAAGAATCGATTAAGCAAAGTGAAAGAACCGATTCCGAACAAGAATCAATTAGCAAGAGAAAATGTCTAGATTGATTTGATGTGATGAAATTGAACACCGATTTGAAGATTAATTCAGATAAGGACAAAAATAGAGATTCCTTTATTTGACATCGAAGAATCTCAACTTAAAACAACATGATTTAGTTAAGATGCCCCTAGTAACAAGGTTTAATTGATTTTCTTTGTTTGAAAAGATTTTTCCTCAACTTTGTGAAGAGGATTTGAAAATTTTCTCGACTTTTGATTATGATGATCACTGAAAAGGTGTAATGAGTATGCCTCCTCAGCAGCGAAATCGAAAGATAGAGAGGGTACAATGATTTGAGGCAATTTTTAATGATGATAATTAGTTGAGCATGAATATTGATGTTGAAGATAAAAATCAAAGTTGATTTGAGAATTAAATTGAGATTTAGAATTGAATTGAGCGTAAAATGATTCGAAAATTGACTTGAGGATGAAAGTGTTAAGTGGTCAACGTCGTGAAATTTCAACTAGAAAATTGACGTCAGATTTTGATTTCAATCTTGAAAATGGACTTAGGACAGTCGATTTAGCTTAGGGTACAAGTTTTACGTCCATCGGAGCAAGTTTAAAAATTTGGGTTTGAGCTATATAAGGGGTTCAATGTGTCATTGTCAATTTATTTTCACCTCTCAAAGTTTAAAATTTGAAAAACCTTTTGCAAAGAAAATTGGAAATTCTGATTCAGGACCATCGATTTGAGCGCCAGAGACGTCATAATCAACGCGAAACTATGCCCCAATAATAAGTGATCGATCTTTAGCCTTTGCATTTTGGAATATTTGTTGAATTTTTTCATTTTAAAATCCGTGTAAAGTCATTTTTATCATTTTGTCGTGCGGTGTTATATTGTTACTCATACGAGTATCTATCATTTTGTGTTTTGTCATTTGAGCAAGTAGGGTTTGTCGTTTGATGTATACCCTTGCTTCATACGAAAATGTTCTTGATAGACCATTTTGTCATGTGACATATTATTATTTGTCATATGATAGTGTTTAGTTGTTCAGCTTGTAATGTTTGCTCGTACGAGTTTCTGCTTGTCTGTGAAAACTTGTATAAAAAACAACAAGTATTTTTTAGAGCGTAAAGAACATTTTTTTATTTTGAATGGTGTATATTTGGATTCTATAGTATGTTTATCACATTCTTAGTGCAAATTGGGTCACGTACTGACGATTTATATGTTCGATTTTGCATATTCAATTTCCAGATATTCAGTTTTGGTGTACATTTTCGCCAATGATGAGGCTAGTGCGAGATTTATCAGATGCAGAGAGAGGTCATATTGGTTTGTGTGGATTCGGATACCTGTTACAGATGCCTGATATCCATGTGAATCATGGTATGTTGACTGCTTTCTAGTTGAGCATTTTCATTCAAAGCATAACACCTTTTATTTACCAGTTGGAGAGATGACCATCATGTTGGAGGATATATACAGGATTTTGAGAATTCCGTTTGCTGGAGATAAGGTTGATTATGATGCTACTTCACGACTGGGTATTTTGGCATTGGGACGGATATTCCATGACGAGACTATTCTTGATCGCGTTATTACATGGGATGATTTGACGAGCAAATATGGTGCGTAGTACCCCTTGGCTTGTGTTTTGGTTGGTATGATTGGTTGTTTTGTGATGCCTAATAAAGGACAACAGGGGTTTCTATGTGGTTGGGGCATGATGCTTGAGAGGTTATTGACTCATCCAGTGAGATTAGGGTGGGGATCATGCTTACTCACTCATATGTATCATGAGATGCATGAGATTGTGTATCGGGAGGGGAAGAGCATGGCAGTAGGTGTGTTAGTTTTACAAATATGGGCATGGGAATATATCCCGGTATGCAAACCTATTGTAGATGATTCAAGAGAGGCGCACCAGCCTATTGTATGTTGTTATTTAGGTTATGTTACACAACCCCACCTAGGCAAGATGGATTATTGGAGGAGACAATTGGATGATTGGGCCTAGAGCTATGGAATGATTGGAGAGCACAGAGGAAGGACATGTTTATGACTCGACCTCTCATTGGCAGATTGGTGTCTATTATTGAGTGGTTTGTAGTATCTAGGGTGATGAGACAGTATGGGAGACTGCAAAGTATATCCCAAGAGTTCACAACCTATGCTCGATATGGAGAGGAGGAGAGACGAGGATGGGCATTGAGACTGTCATATGTGTTGAGCATGCAAGAGTTAGCAGGTTTATAGCCGCAGAGATGGGATTATCTAGAGGATGTAGTAGACGCGGGGATATTGCCTCGATATAGAGATTGGTTTCAGAGACATCCATTCCCTCGATTTACAGATCCGAGAGAGCATGCACATCTTATAGAGGAGGTTGATGAGGATGCACCAGCATAGGCACAGGTACCAAGTCAGGTACAGGGAAGAGGAAAAGTACGGGGATAGAGAGCAGATGTTGTTAGGATTCCCACAAATACTGAGAGGGGGGGTGAATCAGTATCTAACCGGTTAAGTGATTTTCTTAACTTAAAACATGTAAAGCATATTAACATTGTGTACTGGTAAATAAGAAATAATTCAATAAATAGAGATAACAGCAACCACATGAAAAACATACCATAACATAGTAGTTTAACGAGGAAACCCGGTGTGGGAAAAACCTTAATGGGATTTGTGACCCACAATATTCACTTACTGGCCAATAAGAGAATATTACTGCTACAATAGGGGCCTGCACATGCATGAAGGCCAAGTGCCTAGAGCTCACTACTCAATTACAAAATGGGAAGTCTCACTGAATTACAAAATGGATGATATAAATCCAATGTCTTGTACTGCTTCAAAATAGCATCTACTATGCCAGATCCAGTACCAGTTTATAACTTTGCTTCATACATAAACCCTTAACCTATAATTTGCATAATAGGTTTGCCTTATTTCGCCTAATCACATTCTGCCATTATTACATAAATGTTCTACAATGATCTCTTATATATATGAGTCATTTCACAATTTTCCAAGTCGGCTTACAATGATTTTACAGTAATTAACAAAATAAATTACAAACAAAATTCCTGTCGGCTTCTGTGTTGGTATGCTTCCTTTCAATGCCGGTGCCGGTGGTCTATGTGCCGGTGTAGAGTCTGACCTTGCTAGTGCCAGTAAATTGCCTTGTCGGTGTCATAGGATTGTAAGGTTGCCATCAATGACAAAACCTTCAATCACCTACAATATCTCATTGGAGTGTGCATTTGCCAACAATCTCCCCCTTTGGCATTGATGGCAACACTCATGAGAAAAATCCAAAAACTGTCATCCAAAAAGAATCTGTTGGAATTGTCTTACCAAAAATTGAGTACCAAAAGAATGTGTACTCCCCTGAGTTGATGAGTCATTTATTGATTATTTTTCTCATTCCACTACTCCCCCTTTGGCATCAATGACAAAGGTTGTCAAAGTGTCAATAGAGTGTGGTTTCCTATTTCATCCTTGTAATTGGTTGGTTACAATCTAAAAAAGATCTGCCAAAACCAGATTCAGGCTCTCAAGGAACTTTTTGTTGTCTTTTATTGCGGTCTCTGTCCTCTGAACTGTACCAGTGAGGTGTTGCATTTGCTCTGCCGGTGTTTTTTGTCCTTGAATAAAAGCATCATATATTTCTTTTATTAAGGAGGCGAGGTAGTCCAATTTTGGACTATCTCCATTTTAGATCTTTAGCCTTTCATTCTATTCTCTCCTTCTCTCTTTCCAACTTTAGTAGTTCTTCCTCAAAACCTGTTATTTTTTGCTCAAAAACTGATAATGAATCAGATGAATTAATGAAATTGCCAACTAGTTGATTTATTTCTTCCTATATCTTGTTGATCTTCTGGTCTATATCAACTGTCAAAAAGTTAGTTTTACATGTATCCCTGTACAAAGTTTTAAATTCCTTCAATGTACTACACAGTTCTGGTAGAAGTGTGTCAAATTGTCTTGTACACTTCTTTATTTCTTCCTCAAAGAATTTGTGTTTTTCCTTCTCTAATCTCTCCTTGAATGCTTCCTCTTTTATTTGTTCAACTGTCACAGTGTTGTTAGTAATATACTTAGACAAAGTGTCAAGTTGACTCAAAGAAGCTTTATTATCTACATTACACTTAGGTGCTATCATTTTCAAAATTGGAATGGTATCATCTATTGCCTTGTATGCTTGTGAGCTACAATCTGTTATCTTCTTGATGGAATCCAAAAGAACTTTTGTTACATTAGTTGATTTGAATTCTGCATTTGAAGAGCCAACACTCTGTATCCCACCGGTGGGAGCAATATCCTTGCTTGTGGTGACCTCTGGTAGGTCAGTTTGTGTTTCCATTTCTTTAAGCAAAGGTTTGGATTGCTTGGTTGTTGCTGGTGGCACTATCTTTGTATGAACCTGTAGTTGTGATGGAGCCTGTTGTTTTGTCTGTTGCTCAGTGTTATCATCTGTCGGTTTACCTTCTATGCTATCTGTTATCGGTGGCTCACTAGCCATATCTATTTTCCCAGTTGTATCCTTATCTACCACAATATTGACTTTTTGTGTGTCAATGTCAACTATTTATAACACCTCAGAATTGGGATTTGTGTCCTCTTGTGGTATGTCCATACTCTCACTAGCCAGTTGATTGTCAGTGGTAACTACCGGTGGAGTATCCAGAGGCAATGGGGATAGATTATCTGTTATTTTTATGCTAGGTGGTCCACCAACCTTGCCTTTTCCCTTATCCTTATCCTTCTAATATACTTTGATGGGTTTAGGGTTTCTATATTCTTCCTTCTTTTCCTTCTCTACAAGGAATATGTCCCATTCATTAGTAGTTTCCTCTGCTACCTCATTCACTCTACCAACCATAAGTGTTATATGTCGGTGTGCAGTTGAGAATACTGACCGGTTAGCCTCAGAGATCAGATCATCTATCTCTTTTGGTGAGTTGACAGGATAAACAACAAGTAGTTTTTCAACTTTTATTTTCTTATCAAGCTCTACAACAGCTTGCCTTCTAGCTTCAAGTCTTTTAAAAAGTTATGTTGGTAATTCATCCACAACTTGCATTAAAAATTTCTTGTAAATGTCCAAGTGTAGAATTACACTGTTTTCAACTTTCTCTTTGTCATCAATTGATAATGAATCATATAATTTATTGATGTTCTTCAGTTTTCCATCCTCTGTTATTTCATCTAGAAGTTTGTTAATTGGAGCAATGTTTTGTTGAGTCTTCTTTTTGGGTGTTAACTTCTTTGGAGTTACTTTTCTAGCCGGGGGCCATACTGCCTGTTGTTTCTGTCTGGTTCTTCTAGGAGGTGTAGATACCGGTGAAGGTTCCCATTTTCTCACAACTCTTTTAAATGCAGCTGGCATATCACTTTCTGAAGAAGTTGCAACCGGTGAAAGCTGAGTTTCCAGTTGAAGTGCTTCTAACTCATCTTCAGTAATACCAGTTTGTTTAAGTACATCTTCTTTGATAGCTTTAGCTTGTCTAGATCCTCTTCTAACTGTTTCTTCCACCTTCTTTACCCTTTTCTTTGATTAGATTTGATTTTCAATAGTCTCAGCACTGCCAAATACCTCTTCTTTAGGTTTCTTGGGTGCTTCCAGGAGGGCTTTTGCATATGTTTCAATTATGTGGTCATCAATTTCATAACCCATTTCAGTAACCCAAATGGTTCTTGGGATAACTGCCTCCATCCAAATCTCATCCTTCTTAATAACAAAGCATATTTCATCCTTATACTTATTTACAATTGCTTGTGATAATCTCTCTGGTATTCATTCGGACCTTCAATGCCTGAAAGTACTCATCTATGTTCTTTTCTCTGTTTTCACCCATGTTATTTAGTAAATTAGACAATGGTTTGCCTATCGGTATATCAAAACCAAGATTTTTATTACCTATACCGGGCACTTGTTTTGTTATGTGTAGCATTAAACAGACGAGTAGGTTTCCAAATCTAAATGTCCCCTTTTTGTCTTTCTTTATCTTTCCAAGATTGTCAATAAGTTCATCTTTCAACCATTCACACACATCTATTTTTGCATTATCTTTAATCATATGATAGGCACTCTTTATGCATAGGCTAGAGACTGAATTTAACCTGTTTGCATGTGTGGTTTTGTAGCCTAAAATCATGCTAATGAATTTGACATTGATGTCGGTTACATCATTTACTCTTAAGGATCTCTTATCAAATGTTGCACCTGTTAAGTTAATCACTAGGTCATTTGAGACCTTCTTTGTTTTATTAGGTTTGTTACCGGTGGAAGGTAACCCTGTCACAGCCTTTACTGCCTCTCTAGTGATTTTGTGAACTGAGTCTAACCAGAAGAATGCACCATGTACCCTGCTTAAAACTATCCTTATAACATCCTTAGGGAAATTCGGGATACCGAGAATTTCAGTGAAACCTAGGGTTTCTACTATCTTGTGCTTAGGTTTAACATTATCGGAATTGTCACAAATTACAGTCTTATACATGCTCTTGATTTCCTCATCATCTAATTCTTCTATGTGACAATGAATGTACATCCTAGGGTCTTCAGCAAAAACTACTCCCTTAGGGATTTGAGAAAATGCACCAACATTATCATCCTTCTTAGCAATTTCGGGAACTAACTGAAATACGGGTCTAGGGCATTTAATCACTTCGACTATAGTAGGATTTGCTATGAATTTAGGAACAGATGAAGAAGCCATGATTATAAATGCCTTTATCTGCCTTAGGAATGATTGCTTGCTGAATTGCTTCACTTCTTTGCTCGAAATGCCTTTGCTTAGGAATTTTCACGCTCTTTGAATGTTTGAATGCTCGGTGAAATGAAATTGGAGCCAAAACATTGATTTATAATGTTAATTTTTCCAACCACCACATTTAATGCTTGCCGGTTAAGTAATCACTTAACTTATCTACCGATATAGAAGTAATTTCAACTTCTTACCATCAACCGAGGGAATAATAGCATGTTTCACATTTGATTGCCAAACCCTCAAAGAATTTTCTTCAGTCAGATGAAGAGTCTCCTGCCGATGGAGTGTTACTCTATTCTGCCAGTGGAGGAGTATTCCTATCAACATTTAGTTTTGATTTCCTGATCCATTGTTTTGAGAATTCCTGCTTAACTTCTTCAACTTTTTCTTTACCTTTCAAACTAGGACTTTTGTTATTTACCGGTGAGGACTCGCTTCTACAAAGTTTAGCAATATGTCCAATCTTGTTTCAGGCATAACAAGTCACATTATTTTTTTGAATAGCTTTCCCATATCCTATGCCGGTTTGTGTTCTGCATTGATTAGATAAGTGTGCAAATCTTTCACAAACATAACATCTTACATTCATTCTGCAATTTTCAGAATTATGACCAACTTTGTTGCATTTTGAACATTGACCGGTGGGTGTATTGGTATTCTGATAATTTCTAGATCTACATTGATTTTCTCTATGACCATACATGTTACAGTTAAAGCATTTGCCATTAAATTTATAAGCAGTAGGTTGTCTTACCAGTTTTCCATGATCCTGTGTGTTTGCAGTACTGGAGCTTTCACCAGCTTCAAAGCCAAGTCCACAAGTGTCACCATTAGGTTTTTGATTCTTCAACAAGTCACCAAGTTCTTCTGAGCTTTTCTTGAATTTTTCTTTGTGTTGATTTGCAATAACCTGTTCTCTTTCTAAGATTTCTTTCTGTCTCATAAGTTCATTTGAGTCATTCTGTCTATGCATCAGATCTGTTTTCAACAAATCATTTTCATAGCTAAGTCTTGTGTTCTCATTTGCAGCATCACTTAGTCTTCTAGTCAAATCTTCTTCATTCTTCTTTCTATCTTCAATTTCTTTACAAAATCTCATAGTCATATCCTGCATCTCATTCTTTGTTGTCATGTTTTCTTGTTTCAGCTTGTTTATTAGATCACTAAGAGTTTTTTTTTCATCATTCGCATCTTTTCACAAAGTTCTCTTCTCTTGTTTCTTGCAATGGTGAGATTTTCTTGAAGTGCTTGAATAATATCCTGTGTAGCCTTTAGATCATCTTCAAGTTTGATATTTTTCAACTTTTCTACATCATAGTCTGAGAGAGTTGCTTCTAATTGCTTCATCAAGTTTTCCATCTCTACCAGTGTCAAGATCTTCCTCAAGCTGTTAGGCTTCTGAAAATATAGGACCAAGCTCTGATACTAATTGTTAGGATTCCCACAGATACTGAGAGGGGGGGGTGGGAGGGGGGGTGAATCAGCATCTAACTGGTTAATTGATTTTCTTAACTTAAAACATGTAAAGCATATTAACATTGTGTACTGGTAAACAAGAAATAATGCAATAAACAAAGATAACAACAACCACATGAAAAACACACCATAACACAGTAGTTTAACGAGGAAACCCGATGTGGGAAAAACCTCGGTGGGATTTGTGACCCACAATATTCACTTACTGGCCAATAAGAGAATATTACTGCTACAATAGAGGCCTGCACATGCAAGAAAGCCAAGTGCCTAGAGCTCACTGCTCAATTACAAAATGGGAAGTCTCACTGACTTACAAAATGGATTATATAAATCCAATGTCTTGTACTGCTTCAAAATAGCATCTACTATGCCAGATCCAATACCAATTTATAACTCTACTTCATACATAAACCCTTAACCTATAATTCGCATAATAGGTCTGCCTTATTTCGCCTAATCACATTCTACCATTATTACATAAATGTTATACAATGATCTCTTATATATATGAGTCATTTTACAACTTGCCAAGTCGGCTTACAATGATTTTACAATAATTAACAAAATAAATTACAAACAAAATTCTTGTCGGCTTCTGTGCTGGTATGCTTCCTTTCACTATTGGTGTCGGTGGTCTATGTGCTGGTGTAGAGTCTGACCTTGCTAGTGCCGGTAAATTGCCTTGCCAGTGTCACATGATTGTAAGGTTTCCATCAATGACAAAACCTTCAATCACCTACAATATCTCATTGGAGTGTGCATTTGCCAACAGATGTACCTAGACGGAAAGGAGGTGATCTTGGGGCTAGTAGCAAGGCAACAACGAGAGGTAGACAATGACAAAGAGGGGAGGGTGGATCCTTAGGAGCTATTAGGGTTGAGGATAGTGGTTCTAGGGCGGAAAAGGTTGGAGGTGAGGAGGAGACAACCGATCCTAGGTAGGTTAGGCAACGAAGAGATGAGCAGGGAGGCAGAGAGGGGTTTGTTGGGAGAGAGAAGGTTATATCAGACGTAGTACGGTCTTTGAGGGAAAAGTTAAAAGGTTCGCAGTCACAATTGATAGTGGCACAGACGCAGCTTGTAGAGCGAGACCGACAGATCATTGAGATCAAAGCTGAGCATGATCGACAGCTTACAGAGGTGAAAGAAGAGCGAGATCAACAACTTGCAGAGGTGAGAGCAGAGCGAGATGCTCTTCAATGAGAGGTTTTACATCAAATGAGTTGTGCAGCTTATTACATCACAACTTACAGTGTAGCAGTCCCAGTAGCGCAACAGGTTATTCCATATTCTTAGTGTATGGCTCGATCTAAGGGAGCTAGGGCACCCAAACAGGACATCGGTTAGTAGGCACCACCTCCTCCACCTGGCAATGAGGGAGAGGCAAAAAGCTAGATTTATATACCTCCTAGATTTTGTTATATACCCCATTTTTGTGGCTTATACGATTCTTGCTCTGATGAGACATTGTATATGATAGTTGATATCATTTGTACTCTTAGACACTGAGATTATGATGAGATATACAAGCTCTTGATTTGATTTCATTGTACTTGTGTTGATTTATTATGAGATGTCTTTCTATATGCTTGATTCTATATGATTTCATATCTTTTTAGTATGGATGTATGTAATGGAGATGAATATGGATGGTTTTTTTTTTATTTATTTCTTTTTATATGCAAATAAATGATGAAAATGAGTAACTAGTAATGCAAGTGTTTTTTTTTTTGTGCAATAATATGAATTGAAATAAGTATATAATGAAATGTATGGATCTATATAAGATGTTCATGTATGTAGCTAATATCTCAATACGCAAGTACTTGATCGAAGAAACGATGATGAAAAAGAGACCACTTAGCTGAGAAATGATGATTGCTTCAGACTCTCATTCAAAAGATAAAGAGATCATTGTTATCATGTCGAAATCACTTGAACTGCATAAAATTTAGAATGAATGCAACCTAAACTTAGTCACTGGATTTGGTATGCTTAATTTTCATCACTGATATTTTTACAAACAGAGCAGGCAAAACAGAGTTCCTTCCTTTTCATATGCAATATTAATTATCTTGTCCACAATGATCGTTTTATCGTTCATATCCTTGGACAGATTACGCATGCATCTGAATTGCACATTAAAGAAATTCCCTCAAATAGACAAAGAAATGACTCCAACCTCGCTATAGCATACAAATAAGCAGAGTTGAGGTATGTGTGACGATTTCACCTTAATGTGAAGGCACTTATCACAGACACCCAGTTGATTAGATATTTCCAAATCAGCAGAATCATTCCTACAAGTAGAAAACAAAAAAAAAAGTATTTTGCCCCCAATCCTTGCCCCTCTTAGTCAAGATAGACTTCCTCGAGTTACTTAGAGGGAATAATAATTGAAAACCAATGTAAAAGACAACACACAAAGAAAATTTCAATCATATCTCAAACAGTTTAGTGATTGTTTCCAGTAGTATTGTTTTGCTTGCTTACTCAATCATAAAAACTCTTCAGTAGTTTAGAGACAGGTGACTAACTCGGATTAGATGACCTAGTACTACTGACATAAAGATGACTTGGTTGATACTGCTTAGGACATGTAAATTGATCGGTGATACCCTAAGACTAGGACATTGTTCAGTTTCAAGCCATGGGGGTTCTAAAAGAACCAGATGTCACAAAAAAGACTAAAAGATATTTACAAGCGAAAGCAAAGATGCAGGAAAGCGAGGATGAAAATGGGAAATGCCAAATTTGTGTTTATAGATGGAGCGCTTGAGTACAAGAGGCGCCTGTTTACCAGGTTTTCACCTGCTTGGCGGATATCCTTTCTTTTTTTCTACCAAGGTGCCTGATTGCCAGGTTTACCAGGTATATAGATCCTGTAGGCTTTGGAGGTTTCACTATATCCAACAAGGATTCCCTTTTTTCCAGAAGGCTCTAATTTTAATCTTTTCTCCTTAGGTACATGAATATAGATAGGGCATCCAAATATCCTAAGGTGCCTAATATCATGTTTTGATTTAGTAAAGACTTCCTCAGGGGTCTTATCTTCAAGATGGGAGTGAGGACATCTGTTTTGGATATATACAACAATGCTAGTTGCTTCTGCCCAAAGATTGACATTTAGATTCTGATCAAGAATCATAGCTTTGGTAGCTTCAACGATTGTCCTATTTTTCCTCTCAGCTATCCCATTTTGTTGAGGGTTATAAGGTATTGTTAACTCCCTCTTAATCCCTGAATTTTTACAAAACTCTTTAAATAATTCTGATGTGCATTCCCCCCCATTATCAGTTCTTAGGGTTTTAATTTTATTTCCTGAGTAGTTCTCTGTTAGTGATTTGAATTCTTTAAACCTATTAAGGATCTCTTCTAATTTTTTAGATTTCAGAAAGTAGATCCAAGTTTTCCTAGAGTAGTCATCAACAAATATTACATAATACAAAAATCCCCCCAATGAAGGTACGGACATGGGTCCACATACATCAGAATGAACTAACTCTAAAATTTTACTTGTTTTCCTAGTACTATTTTTAAAAGCACACTAAGTATTTTTACCTAGGGCACATCCTTTGCATGCCCTTGAATGATATTGCTTTAACTTAGGTAGACTTGTGACAAGGTCTCCCATTGATGATAAAGCTCTAAAATTTAGGTGGCCTAGTCTTCTATACCAGACTTCATTAGCATTTGTAGTTTCATGGATTAGGACTAAGTTGGGCTCTGTGCATAGCTCATACAAGTAGCCTTGTCTTTGACCAATCGTTTTAGCTTTCTTGATGGATGAATTCTTTGGCCAAGCCAATACTCTATTTTCCATGAAGGTCACTCTGTATCTAGTGTCCTCCAGTGCTGATATTGAGACTAGATTTCTCTTGATGCCTGGAACATATAGTACTCCTTTAAGTTGTAATGATACACCTGATTAGTTTAATGGTGCAGGTTCCAACTCCTTTGACTAGATGTGTAGAGTCGTCTCTAATAGTTACTTCCTCATCATTCTCCTCTTTCATGGAATCTAGCACTTCTCTAAATCCTGTAATGTGTCTGGATGAGCCATTGTCAGTCACCCAGGAGTTAACTTTGTTTGATGCTTGGTTTGTGAGTGTTGAATAGAGTACATACTTCTCGGGGTCCTCTTCCCTTTTAGATTTTCCTATTTTAGCAAATGTGGCTTGCTTAGCTCTTTCTGGACATTTGGCAACATAGTGCCCAAATTTATCACATCTGTAACATTGAATCTAAGAAAGGCCCTTCTTGAAGGTGTTCTTGCCATGGCGATTTTTTCTTTTTCTGAATTGTTTCTGCTTGCTTTTCTTGTTTGAGTTTGTATTTAGAACTTGGAGATCTTCATTTATATTCTTTTGCTTGATCCCTTTCTTATTTTGCCTTGATTCCTCTTGGAGACAATCAACCTTTAGCCTATCAAATTTTTGAAATTCATCCCTTGCACTGATGCCTTGGATGAATGTTTCCCATATGCTAGGCAACCCATCTAGAGCAATGAGTGTTAATTCTTTGCTTTGGATCTCATATCCAAGGGTTGCCAGTTCATCCCTTAGGGAAAATATTCGCATGAAGTAGGCATTGACTGATTCTCCTTTGATCATGGCTATGTGATTTATTTCTCTTTTTAAAGCCAAGGTTCTACTGGCATTAGGTGTGTCAAATACATCTTCAAGTGCTTTGAACATGTTGAAGGTTGTTTCATGTTTCCTTATGATGGGCATAATATTATTTCTTACTCCATCAACTATGATTTTGATGGCCTTTTCATTTCCCTCTCTCCAAGTTGTTTTGTCAGGTTCAGTCTCAGGTTCTGCAGTTTTAGATTTTACAAATGATTCGAATTTATTTTCTTTTAGAATCATTTGAATTATGAACTTCCATGCTGAGAAGTCACCACCTCCTCTGATTTTGTCTTCAAATCTGATAGCACTAGCCATTGAAAGAATTGTGATGTTGAATATTTGCTTGATTTGAATTTTTCACAAAATTGAACAACCTCAGGTTTGATTTAACTATAGCTCTGATACCATGTAAATGATGTTCAATTTACAATTCCATATGCAAGGTGTATTCTAATTTGTATTCTCTCTATCTATGTATTGTCTATTTATATTATAAATCTAACTATCTTCTTTTGTATGGCAGGTGAGAGGAGTATTTATCGATTTCAATATCGATTGATATATATATATATATATATATATGCAAGAGGGGAGGATCAAGCAATGCCTTGACCGGTCATGTCTTATGGACATGACCGATCAAGACATTACTTGATCACACCCTTTGATATATAATTATCAATCGATGTTTATTCTAATCAACAACCCGATACTAATTGGGGTCTACGTAACTTAGTGTTCAATGCCAATCGGTATTCATGTGGCATGTTAACCGATGCCAATCGGTGTTTGTGTGACATGTTAACCGATGTCAATCAGTGTCTAAGTTGATCGATACCAATCACTAACTAATGGTTATAAACCAAGCGGTGCATACTTTGCCACCCAATAACAATCCAATAATCATCATTTGTTTATTGCTGTGAAGATATCTGATATAAATCAGGATACATGATTAACCTGATAATAATCGATGATCACTGTTATAATGCAAACCGATATACTATGCAATGATATGATTATCGATATTGATCGATTAAGTAGATTGGACATATACAACTGAAGAATGATCATCAAATGAAATAGCTTGAAGTTTTCCTAATGGTTTATCAATAGGATAAATGATTGAATGAGAGACTTCATTTATCTCTCATTCAATCATTTATCTTACCGAAGCTACCATACATTAACACCCTATAGTCTGTTTTTTATGCACTCCTAAAAGGTTTCAGCATCTTTTCACCGTAGAAAGGTGCACAACATTGTTTCTTCTTGATGTCATTTAACGCAAGTAATGTCTACGAGCCTTAGCTTCTTTAGTCTTATCTTTACTATTCAACGCTAATGGAGAAGTAATCAATTTAATACTTTCCACTTAAAGAAAATTTACTTTCTAGTCTTTGATACTTTGGCACCTATGCAACCATTAATCGTTAGGCTATTGGCCTTTGCCCATTAGTTAGTTGATAGAAAATATGAAATTTTTGTCCATACTTGTTGTACAGAACATTAGTTGCATTAAAGAAAAGACATTCCTATCAGTCAATTTTTAGTCTCTACAAATAGGCCCCAAAAACTCATTTTGCATTTTAGAAAAACACTTTGGAGGAGTAACCCTTCAAGCACTAGGTAAATTAGCTTTTCCACTTCTATATATCTTTGGACATGATTGACAACCCTCAAATTTCAAAGTGCATTTTTCATTTTATCTTAGAGACTTGAAAAAGAACTTTACTCTTAACAAGTGCTTCCTTTCTAGCTTGGTGTGCTCGCCGAGTTGTCCTCCAGGTTTGGAAATTTACCAAGTCTAATGAGAACCATTAAATCTTCGAACTTGGATTATTCATGAAGGCAATGTAATACCTTGAGCAGTTTTTTTGCTTTCAATGGCTGCAAAATACGGTCGGTAACTATCATATATTGCAAGCAATAGGGCCTTGGTGGGGCACAAGAGATTGTTCAATTGGCCAACCTTTGGTAGCCATCACAGAGTGTAAACTAGAGGATGTTTTTTGAGAGATGGCTCCTAGATTTACACTTTAAAAATTATGATAAACCACAATATAATGATCAAGTAAGTGTTGTTTTTACTATACAATGGATTGACTAATTTTGCATGTATATATAACAAGATCCCATAACCCTTAAATACAAACTATGTCAAACATTATATCTCTGCTAGATCTTGTCTCTTTCTTAACAAATCTCAGATTCTCCACAAATTCCATGGTCATCAATCATGTAGCCATAACAGCCGCCTCAATGCAAAGCTCAAAACTTACTGTGATTACTCTCTACAAAAGCTTTTTGAGATCTTACTTAATTTTTTTCTATTAAGTATAATGAAGTCACAATACAGATCCAACCATCAATTCCTCAATTCAAGAGCAAACTACAAAATGTATGAGATTAACAGTTCCCATTTGGAAAAATAGGACTACCATAGCCCTACAGAGCAATCAACGACATTACAAAATTACATCAACAGAAAACTTCAGTGATAGTTAACATTCTCTGTACATAACAATCTCTTCCAGTGGGACCTCTGCTGCTATTGCAACTGGGATCACTGGAACTGGGAACTATCCAACTTGCACCCTTTCTTCCCTCTTTCTTTTCTCTTCAAGCTCTGTGATGAAGTTGGAGAGACCAATTTCGAAGGGAGTTCTTTCCATCACTTGCCTGGCCCATGGAAACCCATGGGATATCTCCCAAGTAAATACCCTGGTAGTGCCATCCTTTGGTAGCTTCTTAAACTTTTCCTTTGACAGTCTCATAGTAATTATGACCTGCCAAAAAATGTTATAGGTTATGAGTCTCCTAAGAGACTCAATAAGCACTTTTACTCTGCCACTAAAAACATCATCGTTTGTAAATTCCAAATCAACCATAGCATTTCAATAGAGAAAACATACCAAAAGACATTAGTATCTTTCTTAAGGTTAGACACACAGCCCACAACAATCTCCCAACTCCTGACATTACAGTTAACAACTATTCCAAATATATTCCAGACCTCTTTAGCAAAAAACAATCAAATAATATATGCTTCACAGTTTCAGGTAGTCTACAGGAAGAGCAAATTTTGGGATCTCCATTAGGTTTAAGAATGGGTAACTTATGCAATAGGAGGCACCAGAAAAATCACCTCTTTTTGGGTTCCACGGGTTTGCTCCACATGTGTACAAGAATTTTCTGCCACGTGGATGTATCATGATTGACATTCTAACAATAATTCAAATGTGTAAGGCTATCCTCATAATCTATCTTTAGTAACATCACATATTTTGGGAAGGAAGAGAGAAGCACATGCCTCCCTAAGCACAGTGTAGGTCCTCCAATTTGATTGGGGGACATCAAATTTAGAGCAGATTTCTTTCTAGGATACTAAGTGGCCTTCTTTTATGATATCACTGAGTCTCTCAATCCCCTTGGCTGCCCAGTTTCTGGCCAAGCAACCCCAAAGAAGTGCTAATGGCTTGCCATTATGTTGCAGGTTCCACCATATTGATCTTTCTCCACATACCTTATTATCCTTGCTAATAATGTTGTTGTGTGTAATCAAGTGCCTAACTTTCCCAGGCTTTCCATATAGATCTAAAAACAATTGACCCACCTGGTTTGATAGGGAAATGACTAGCAATCAAATCACAAAGTGGAAGGGCCTTCTAAGCTAGACTCTGCTTTGGGACAGACTTTGAGATGTTATGTCTTACTAGGATCTTCCAAGGTTCTTCCCCTTGAAGTGCTTTAAAGATCCATTTAGTTGCAAGAGAAAGATCCTGTAACCTAAGGTCCTTTAATCCAAGACCCCCTTTATTCTTACTCATAGCGTACGACATCCATTTGACTGCATGCTTCTTTTTGTTACCTTTTCCATCAAACCATAAAAATTCCTTTATCTGCTTTTGAAAATTAAACTGATAGGTATTGTAAAGCCAAGCAAAAGTATAGTAAATATTATATGAGGATAGAATTTTCTAACACACCTGCATTCTTCCTGCCAAAGATAAATACTACTTATTCCATTTTCTTATTTTTCTATCTATATTCTCTTTCACCCAATTCCACATTTCTTTAAGGTTTGGGCATATGGCAAATGGAATACCCAAGTATCTCACCTGATGTTCTGGTTTGCCCCACATTATGGGATACTTGCTAAACCATTGAGGGGGGTGGTTGTCCTAGCCTAACATTATAGATTTAGGCAAGGAGATTCTACTCCCGGAGGCCTCACAGAGGATATCTATTTTCATCATAAGAGCAGAGAGGTTATCCTCTTCTAGATTTACTAAAATGGCATTATCATCTACAAATTGTATGTTGGATAGTTCATCCTGATTAGGCAAAGTAATTCCTTTGACCCTAGAAGATAGGAGGTTGTCCCTCAAAAGGTAGTACAATGCATCTGCATCAATGACAAAGATAGCAAGTTCCAATGGACACCCCTGCCGAATGGACTTGTTAAGATCAAAACTTTCAGATCTACTCCCATTAACTTCCACATAAGCCTTGGCATCTTCCATCAATGTCTTCACTGTTAGACAAAACGACCTAGGGAACTCAAGAATCTCCATCATCATAAATATGAAGCTCCACTCAATTCTATCATAGGCTTTTTCAAAGTCTATCAACAACATGGATAGAGTTTCCTTAGACTCTTTAGCCCAATTCATAGCCTCCTAGCATGTAATCAAGTTTTCCAGATGTGTCTTCCTTTCACAAATCCTGTTTGGGTAGGGTTCACCACCTTTGGAAGAACACTTTCCAATCTCCTTGCCAACAAATTAGCAAGTATCTTATAAGATACATTTAGTAATGTTATTGGCTTCTAGTTTTAATGAGTGATCTATCTCCATCCTTAGGTAACAACTTGATAAGCCCACTATTAATCTCCCCACCTAGAGACCCCTTGTCAACAACTTCTTTATATAACATCAACAAGTCCTCCCCAATCCATTCTATATTCCTCTTGTATAATTCAACAGGCAGTCCATCAGGACCTGATGCTTTATCATTGTTAAGAGCAAGTATAGCTTTTTTAATCTCCTCCTCAGTAATATCTTTACTTAGCCTGTCAGAGTCTTCTCTACTGATTTTTGTAGGAATGATGGACTTAATCTTGTCTCTAGCTCTTTCCTTGCCCTGCTCATCATCCTCAGAGGTGAATAGCTTGCTATAAAATTGCAAAAAGGCTTTTCAAAATATTTGCATGTTCAGTAATGTTCCTATCTCCTTCCCATATACAATCAGTTTTTTCTTTTGGTTCCTTGCTTTTAAGGATTTGGAAGAAGAGTTTATAGCCCTTATCGCCATGTTCTAGATAGTTTATTCTAGCTCTTGTCTTAAGACCTTGATTTTTGATGTTCCGAATCTTTCTCAAGGCATTTTTGGCATAACAGAGGGCCTCTTTGGCATCTGGGTTAGCGGGGTCTTTTTGTATGCACTCAGCTCTTGCAAGCTTTTTATGCATCTTTGCCTCCACCCTCCTTAGATCTTTGGCCTTCTTTCTCCCCACATTCTGGAAGAGAACCCTCCAACTTTTCACATCTTGATTCCACTTATCTCTGGCATCATGTAATATCATATTCCATCTATTAAACTATCTAATGATAAAAACTACTTGGGTAACATCTTCATCCAATAATAGCCTAGTGTTGTTCAACACAAATTCCTCTCTTTTCCTTAGGGGTACCAGCGGGGAATTGCAGAGAGATACCATTGTTTGGACGGGGTGATGATCAAAGAGGGTGTATGGGATAACCTTCACATTGCCACCATTGCTATTCTTCTTAAACTACAAGGCATCCCTGTTGGAAGTTGCACCATGTATAGCAGATGTCATTGACTTCATTCTTTCTCCCAACCATCGTATCAAACAATTTTAGCTTGTTAACCATTCTATTCCAAAATAATCTTTCCTCTCCCTTCCACTCAAATTTATTGCCTCCTATCTTATCTAGGGGGCTCTCTATCATGTTGAAATCCCCCTATCACCCAAGGAATCTCATCCAACTGAGTAATCTAGTTCTAAAGCTCAATCCTTTCCTTATGGTCATTGGAAGCATTCATTGAGCAGATCCCAATCTCCTTCTCTTTATGCTTCAGAATCACCCACACTAACCTGTTGCAGGGTGAGCATCCCCACCTGGAAACAATAGCAGCTCTTCCCTCACCTTTATTATGTTTAATAGTGAAATACTTTGCATCCCTCCATAAGCATTTCAAATTAATGTCAAGTGAAAATTGAACCGCCTTAATCTCTTGCAATAGGAGAACATCCACATTCTTATACAATCTTAGAAACCTCTCGACAACATACTTTCTATCTGGGGATTCCAATCCCAAAACATTCCATGAGATCCAATTCAATTCCATGTCAGACTAGGGGCCGATATCCATAGGTGCCCTGAATGTTTTGTAACATTTGGGCATTTGGCTTTCAGACACCCTTCTCTTTGCCATGCTAGCAATAGGCCCACTGGGTCTGCCTCCCTTCTTCTTGAATTCAAACATTTTCTCAGCCCCCAAGTGGGTAGTACTGTCTTTTTAGCCTTATTTTTCTTCTTAGAGCTAGTCTTATCTTTGGCTTTCTCTACCCCATACTCCTTCATGGCTTCATCAATTAGGTCAGCATTAGGAGTACCTGTGAATGGGACAATAGCCCAACTGTTCTCCTTACACTCCTTTGAGCTAAAAACTTCAATACCATCCATCTTATGTTGAGCTCCATCCTCCTCATTATCTCCATCTATAGGGACAAGGTCGCAACCTTGACTAGCAAGGTCTATGACCTCAATAACTTCCTGACTATGGTTGGCAAAGGGGGGGGATTAGATTCCTTTACCACTTCAAATACTTGCTGAGGCTCAACCAATTTAGTATTCTCAAAGACTTCAATGTGGGTCTCACCAGGTTCACTTCTTTGAGCACTGGGTTCCTAGTTCAATTTAGCAGATTGTGTAGAGGGGTTCCCTCCTTTACCAACCACATCCAATCTGATATTGAGGTCAAAGGTCTCCTTATACAAAACCTTTCTCTCATCACTGGTATGGGAGGCCATTAGGACTTGATTTACTCTAGAAGTGGAGATGTTGTTTACTTCATTACTGTTACTAAGTCCATAACTTATTTGAGCTTCGATTATTTTCCTATTATCATTAATGCGCTTGAGTTTTTCAAGGATAATCTGCTATGCATTCAAGGTCATGTGCTTGGGGAGGCTGACTTGAGGTACAAAATCTTGAGGCTTGGATTTTATTACAGCAAAAGGGAGGGGGGTCTTTGGGCGGGTAGCCTCATTGACAGCCTCATGGAGAGCATCAAGTTTTTCAATGACAAAAGCAATGCAGCTATTCTCTGAGATATTAGGGTTAGGCTCGACAGGCAGAAACCGGCTTCGGGTTAGGCTTAGGTGGAGGAATAAAGTTTGGTGTTTTAAGCGGGCCCAAAGGACAGATTCTGGCGTTATCTTTTCCATTAGGGTTAGGTTTATCTAAGGTTTTACCCTTCGTGGTAGATTTAGCGGATTGTCTATTGCTTCTCAAGAGGGGGCATTGTTTCCTTATATGCTCTTCTTTTCTAGACAAAAAACAAGCATTTATGCTGCCCATGAATTCAATGGGGCACACGAATGTCTTCTTTTCCATTTCAATCCTTAGTTCTTTCAGAAGATCAAGCCTAGGCTTGATGGACAACAACAATCTTGCATCCATGTGCGGTAATAGGGATGGGGATTCATCCATCCTTGATACATTACCGATTGATTCAAGTGTACCTAGGGCCCCATCTAGGGCATGATAGAGACAAAATTTCTTCATTGTTGGCCTCTGGTGTCCAACCAATGGCCCTAAAACATCCATTACCGATAGACCAAAATTCTTTTTTGACAACTTCCTTCTGGCTTTTAGCATCTTTGAAAAATATAATAAAAAGACCTCTCTGAATTGTTCTGCGAAAAGAAAACTGATACCCTAGTTTTCTAACCTAGATATTTTGCAGCCAATTGTTCATATTTGCTAGAATCAAGGACTGCAAAAAAGATTGCAACATCCCTAAGTCTATCTTTCTCTCCGTTTAATGCTATGATCATTTCAGCATTAGGTTTGACAACGAGAGTAGTGTCAGAGTGGTGCTTACCTCTTCCTTCTCCATCACTGGTGTTGTCCTTGCTTGAAAACGCTTGAGAAGCCACGAAACTAGCACCCTCTGGTGCGCTCTAAGCGTACAACACAACCTCCTTGAAGGATTTTCCACGGTCTTCAACAAAGGCGGACGAGTTATCGTGAATGACTCCTAGGGAGTCATTACCATAAAACTTGCAATACTATCCAACTACCATGGGATAATTGCAATCAACGCGAGCCTATAAGCAAAAAGGGGGGGGAACCTTCACCCGGGTCGAGTGACTGCTTGCTTGTGTGGAGCCGACCTTCACAAAGGGCAAGTTACATAGCCAAATCAATAATCCCCTTGTGTAATATCAATTCTCAGATCTTACTTTATTTTAGAGAATACATGATTTAAAATAAAGATTACATGAAGAAAAGTAAGATTGCATGGAAAAACTGTCAAAGCACTTGGGCTTGCACCCCAAGACCGCCACAATAACATTGAATATTCAAAACATTTTTTTATTGAAAAAATTGTGTTGGATCTTATAAACTACTTTTAAATAATGCGAAGACTTGAATTTAGCATTATACCTTCTTAGTCGCAAAACTAGATTATGTTCTATATGAAAAACTGTCCACTTGATGAGAGTGGAAAATAAAGCCGCATTACTAACAGCAATAAATATTTACTATTTTGTACAAATGATTTAGAATGATGTAAATAATTTAGTAAAGAAGGGCCCCACAGTCTCTCCTCACTAGTATTTTTGTTTTCTTACTTTATTGCAAATAAATTGTATGCATAATTTTTTTTTGGTATATAATTTAATGAGCTTACTTTGTGGAAAAAAATTAAATTATATAATTAGTGTAGATATATTACATACATATATATGCAACTTGTTGCATTTCAAAACTACAAATAATAGAATTTAAATAAAATAAAGTTTATGGAGTAGTGATGCTTGGGAAGAGTAATCTCAGTCCTAGCTACTGGTGGGATACTAAGAGTTTGTAGAAACTTCAAATAAGTTGTTTTGTTTATTTGTTTGCAAAATACAAGTGTAGTTATTGACGTGCATATAAAATTGCCGCGTGTGCTCTCCATTGGACCACAATGCTTAACCCCCTTTTTCAATAGATCTTGATATGTAGGTTGGATAGAATATTTTGCTAGAATTTAATTACATTATCTAGTTTTTCGAGTATTGTGCTTGATAGTTTTGTAACTTAATTCAGAGGCTCATCTTATTCTCGAAAGTCAGTAATTGTGGGTGTGCATATGAAAAATAATGTGTTCTTGTATAAGGTTTATTTTTTAGAAGGAATAAAAGAGGAACCATAATAGATTACTCTTGAAATTTGGAAAATGATTGAAGTTGTTAGTTGTAATTTGAAGTGGCTATAAGTGTTATTGATCATTTTAAAGTTATTGTTACCAAAATTTAGATAATTGCAATGGTATGCTTGAAGGAGGTATAGTTATAGTAAATCGATGAGCTCTAAGTTGTTGAGATGGTTATGTTTCTTCCTGTGACATTTAGGAACTTTCAGTATGGTATTTAGTTCAACAAAAATTGAGGATGTTTTATAATATTATGATGGTGTGTTCATATCTAAAGTAGAGGAACTTCCTAAAAATCAAGTGGGAGGATTCAATTTCGAGAGATGTTTTTAGTTGGAAATTGTGGCTGTCCAAGTGCAAATTGGGTTGGGTTCTTAGGTTTTTCAAATGGAAATGAAAATGAGATGAAGCATATTGAATCATTGATAGAGCTTTTAATTACATTTTATCTTGTAAAATGATATTAGTTTTGAAATAGTCATGAAATTTCTATACTTCAAACCAATTTTCCTCTCTTTCTATAGCAACTTTTCCAGCTATAGGAAGTTTCACTATTTGTAAAAATATGGAACATTCACTTCAATTTCATCAACTTTCTTGACTTTCTATGGCAACATCTTCAACCACAAAAAGTTTCACCATTCTTAAAAATATGAGACATTTGCTTTAGTTTCTTCAACTTAGGCCCCATTAGTTCACCCTTTGTCATTTAAAGAATTTTTTATCACGGACAAAAATAAATTATGTCTCACTTTGCTATATGCTCTATTTTGAAGACTTTGTCAATTGACAATAGAAACATAAATGATCTATTGAAATATCTCATCAATTGACAATGAGTTGGACTTGGGACTCTATCCAACTACTAGAACCTCTAATTTTAACAAATTATAAATACTACATATAGTTTATGGTGGTTAATCCATCTAAATACACCATGCAATTGTGTTTTTCTTATTTTTTATTAAAATAAAATTTATTGTAATTATAATTATTCAAGGCAGACAAGCAATATATGTATAGGGTTTGCTAGTTTTTAATTGATGATTGAAGAGTTAGGGGTATCAAATTGATGTAGGTCAAGGAAAATTTAAAAAGTAACAATTTAAAAAAAAATATATCATTAATATATTTGTAATGGTGAAATTTGTATATTTATGTTATTTTTATTTTGTTTTATGTTTATTTTAAGGGAATGTTTTAATACCTGTATATTTTGATAGTAATTTGATAAATGACTTTATTTTGTGCAAATTTTACCTTAATTCTTTACTCTCTTGCTTTCTTGTCGACTGTTTTATTTTATGCACAAATTGAATCGTACCCTCTAACATATCAGTATACGTGTAGTTTTTTTATCAGTGTAACCATTGCATGATCTTTGGGTGCAAGTGCTAGTTTAAAACTAGTCGTGAATCACATATTTCTTGTACGACCCGTGTCTATGTCTTAGAAGAATAGCTCAGATTGTGATGGATGCCTTATTGAATTCTTGCTGCTCTAATTGTTTCAATATTGTCATCATATATATGCTTTTTCATTGGCAGGCTGGTGAGCTAAAGCATGGCTAGCATTTACAATCTGTTTATCATAAATAAATCTGGCGGTCTCATTTTCTGCAAGGTAGATTTCATGTCCTAAGAGACCCTCTTCTGCATATTTGGTATTTTTCATCTTATCTGGTTTTTGCTAGCAGTGATTTTACATTTGAAAGCAACTTGCTTTTATTCATATTGTATTAGTTGACTTTAATGCAGTTTTTAAGTCTTCAAAAATGGGGGTTCTTACCAAGTTTTCTAGTCTGGAATTTTGGTTGAGGCTCTGCACCACAAATAGTTGAATCCAGGTTCAATTTCATATGACATTTTCTGCTCAAGAGATAGTTACACGAACACAACCTTCCGTGATCCTCTTCATGACATGCTGCACTTTGGGTGAAAATCAAGGCCGATCTTCTTATCCATAGTTTGAAAGAGCAAAATGGAATCAATCTTCTGCAACTGGAATCTCTAAATTATCATCTGATCTCCACGTTGCTTCCATAATTTGTCTTCTCCTTGAAAACATAGAGCACACAAATTCTTCTAATCTTGCTCTATAATTGACAACAATGGAATTGGTCTTCAAGTTAGCCCCTACTTGATGATGTCCTTGATGAATACTTATACAGTCTCAGCAACACGGATCATATTCTTTCTTATTCATCAGAGACTTGTCAAATAAGTTTTTATCAAAAGGGAGTCCTAATCCTTTTTAGGTATGTTTTCCCCTTCTTAGGATTATCAGGCAAACCATTAGCATCGATCCCCTCAGTTAGTCATGCAATTTTGTTACCTTTAAATCTTTATGCATAGTTGTTCTAGTCATCTAAGCTTCACAACTTTCATTTCTAAGTCAGAGTTCCACATCTTACAATTATTTCTGTGTGTGGTACTGTCAAAGCTGGCCCTTGATGGCTGATAGTAGCTTTGCTGCTCCCTACTCGTTTTTATGTGAGATCATATACTCAGCAACTAATCTTCCTGCCAATTACCTCTGCTCTGCATTGCCATGACGGCCTTGCAGTTGCTCAATCTTGAAGGTCTCATTGGAATAACAAGCGCCACATAATAAATAATCTGAATTGCTTAGCCACAATATGTAAGTACAGGCAACCTTTTGGCTAAGCTTAGACCCTTAGTGTTGGAAATAAGATGAGAAATTTTTTCAATCCAGATATACCATTATAAATCACATGACTGCTTCTTTTCAATATTTCATTTATGCTATATACTTCTGCACCATGTCCTACATCATAACATATCAAGATTTGTACGCTGGTTAGGTCATTTTCCACATTTAGCTGAAGATAGTCACTCTCCTGTAAATATTTCTCTCATTGTAAATGCCTTTACCATTTACATGACCTAGTTCACTGCAGCCTTTCCAGACTGCATGCAAGGTAAACTAAGAAAGGTGCATTATGATTTTTTCTTGTAAATCACAGGACTACTTCTTTTCAATATTTCATTTATGCTATATACTTCTGCACCATGTCCTACATCATAACATATCAAGATTTGTACGCTGGTTAGGTCATTTTCCACATTTAGCTGAAGATAGTCACTCTCCTGTAAATATTTTTCTTTTTGTAAATGCCGTTATCATTTACATGACCCAGTTCACTGCAGCCTTTCCAGACTGCATGCAAGGTAAACTAAGAAAGGTGCATTATGATTTTTTCTTGTGCTTGGTCTTACTTAGCAAGCATAAACCTTTGTCCTTGTACATATATTTAGGACACAATAAGGTAGATATATTATCTACCCATATCTCTTTATTTTGTCGGCTGTACTTGTGTGCTTCTCAGCTTTATCAGCAATCCACCCACCTTGCCGGGTCTCATTTCAAGCAAATTCCAAGAGATCTGAGCACTCCAAAAACTTGAATGACCACCTATCAAGCTATATGCTCCATGTATTGTTCTAAATTCAATTCACCAATTTGGATCATTGGGATAAGAGCTATTAGTTTCCTAGTGCTATCGGCTCATCTTTCTTCTGTCTAGAATAGCAGTAAAAACTCTCCATTGTTCCAGGTTGCTCTTGTAATAAAAACAAAATCACAAGTATTGTTGTGTATGGTTATATGTCTGTAGATGAATGAGCTGATGCATCTCATTCCCCAAAGTGTGTTTAAAAAACTATTAATGTTTCAATTTCTTTGTTTATTTTAATACAAAACAGAAGTACATGTGAGGTAAAACTTTATTTGAATTAGAAGGGGAGGGTCCCTTGTTAAGGAAATCTTGAATAAAAATTCTAGAACACTAAATTGTGGAGTTGGACATAATTACAACTCTTCATGCTATGGAGAAGGTTTTTCTGGGGTTTAAACATGCAACATAAACAAACCTAAATTACCGCATCTTTTTGTTCATGGGTATGAGCACAAGACTGCCATAGTTCCACATACACAAACAACAGATATTTGCTTTATTTTTATGACTGCTATATGCAACCTAACCAATTACAACACAAACACACACTTTCTGGCTACAAAATAGATACCAGGAAGTATGTGCATACAAAAGTTGAATCGAAGATTCTGATTACATACACAAGACTAGATTTTATAAATTAAACACCCAATTGTTGCACACAAAGCTACATGCACTTGAATTAACAATAATCACAATTCAAAGCAGGAACTGTTGCAACACTGTTGCTACCTGTTGCTGTCCAGATGCTATACCTCTCATGAATCAATGAATTCAATGAATATGATGAAACTGCATATAGCTTAAGAATCTCATCACACATATGCAAAGAGAGCTTGAACCATGGTTTGACAAGTCGCTGAGTACTCAGCAGGACTTGAGAGTCAAGTCTCGGAGAGTCCTGGCAAGTACTCGGCGGAGTCTTGTCCAAGGACTCACTGAGTCTGAGGATCAGACTCGGCCACACAGGAATAAGAGGGTGTCAGGCTAAAAAAAGTGGAAAATCATAAAACAGTCAGAAAAGTCATAATACTACCCTAAAAATGCATTTTTTTCCATTTCTGCTTCATATTTTCAATCATCCAATTTTTTCTTTTCATTTAAACATGACAGACTCTGGAGGCTCGAATTCTTTAATTTTTCTTTGTAGTTCTGGAAACTAATTTGTATTGATCTTTCTATTAAAATAGATATGAAGATGAATAATGTTGTTTGGATTATTCATTATCCTATAGTCGCTTTTCAGTTTGGTATGGTTTTTTGAGTTATTAAACGGTAGGAACTGGTGCTGTAGGACTATGGATCAGCGGGGCGAATGGACACAAATGATAGCTTGAGGCTTGCTAGTTTATGGCATTCTATGCATGCAATATCACAACAATTGTCCCCTATTGTGGGCTGTATGGGTATTGAGCTGCTTGAGGCAGATACATTTGATCTTCATTGCTTCCAATCGTTGACAGGTAGATTATGTTCCTTTTGGTAATACATCTGTAATCATAATTTGTGGAAGCAATACGCATTGCTGTGAGGCTTCAACTTTTATATTTTGTTCTTCTTTATGTTATTCGTTTAAAATAGGACATAGACAAATTAGTGCAGGTAGGAGTTTCTAAATTCTTCTTTAATTTTCATGTTTGGCAATAAAAATTGATCTATGCTTGGATGCCTGTGTATTCACTGGAAAATTTTGGGACTTGATTGTCTCTTATTTTTGGGTCTGGGTAAGTCCACTGAAGTCCACAAAGCTAAATAATCATTATTCTCTTGGATCTGATTATTAAACTAGCAGTTGCACGCTATGTGCCCGCAACAGGAAGCCAATAGGCGGAGTTTCTGAAATTGGAGGAAGGTTAGAGCATGAGAGGAGAACATTTAAAAACTGTACCATTAGCAAGTGACGCAAAGGAAGGGGCATATCATTTGATTATTTTTATTTATCAGTAAAGTACAATAAAAGAAAAATAAAGTTAAAATGAGATTGTTAATATAGTGTTTGAAATAAAGTAGTATAGTGAAGCAATTTTCAGGCAAAGTGTGTACAAATTAGAAATTTAACGTAGCTGATTAAAGTTAATTGTGTGGGAAATAAGAAATGTAATTTGAGACGGAGAATTTAAAAAATAAGAATCAGCAGAATCAAATTATTTATTATGGGGCACCTTAAATGCTGGGGTGCAACAGTGTGTGCTATGCAGATGCAAATAAAATAATTGAACAGTAGGAAGTAGTGGACTTGAAACGAAAGAGAAGGAATTAGAAATATAATTCAAAACCTGACTAAAAGTTTTGGGAGGGAGGAAAACTTGAGAAATAAGGTGCACCAATGTAATGGATATTTAAAAGAAATGGAATATAATATTTAGCCTGCATTGGAATTTTGAAAAGACAAAAAACAAGTGTATTCAGAAATTGTAGTATGAAAACATGCACGTGAAAAGAGTAAAAAAATTGGAGGAAGGCATAAAATAAGTCTCTGAATTAAATAAGATTGTGTATACTTTGAGTAAGGATGTAGACGTTGAAGGCAATGCAATTGCGGTCTTTGAATCGAAGAGTGGGAGAACCTGTAAGTATTTAATAGATGAAAAGAGTAATGCACTTATTGAAATGGATGCAAGTAATAGGTTCATGGAGTATTGCAGAAAATTTAACTAAAATGGAAGAAAAAATAGGAATGAGATGTGCACAATCGTGTAAAAAGTCAATACCTGATTAAATGACTTGGAAGTGAGGAAACTTGAAAAATAGGGTGTAGCAATGTTATGCACATTAAAAGGGAATTGAATATAATATTTAACCTGTATTGCAATTGTGAAAAGACAAGAAAGAAGTGTATTTAAAACTGTAGTATTAAAGCATGCAAGTCAAAAGACCCAAAAGTTTGGTACAGTGTTGGCCAGACAGAAAAGTTGAAATCATTAGCATATTAGTGTCATAGTGTTGACTCTTTATGTTAGAGGCTGGCCTCCACATAAATAACCTATACATTTAACTACAATATACCAATGGTTTATAGTCCATATATTAAATCTTCATGTTAGAAAAGGACCTCCACATAAATAACCAATACGTTAGCTATAACTTATGATAATTTATACCAAACACACTCTAAAACGTAGGAAGCCGCTATGCAGCCATATAATATCCTTCTCATACATCTATAAAGTAACACACTGATGGATGTGCCAAGATGTATGGGGTGCATTTTATATGACTGCATAGTGAGTGCCGACCAGTAAGATGGATACTCACTAATTTGATCATTACATGTGAAAAGAAAACTGATAAACAACATGCAGGAAAAAAGAAAGAGTGTAATCTGATACAAGGCATATTCATGATGATTACAAGCTGATACTCTGTCAAAAGTAAGAGGAATGGGAATAAGATTTTGAGTTTTTTGTTGGCATATTTATTCTGTAAAGTGTCTTTCTACAGTCTTTTGACTCAAATAACTATGTAGGTGATAAGAATGTCCACTTTCCTAACAGTTACAAATTTCCTTTTGCCCCACATTGGCCCCATGCTCCTTCCTTGATTCCCCATACATTACTTATCCATTTACAACCTCGTATGCAGAGCTTCTTTGTCATGAAATGGCTATAGGCCTGTATTATTTTTGTTTTGTATGTATGGAAGCTTGTTGGTGTAAATAATTATTCATCATGGATATTATTACACTTACTTAAGTTTACTTAGGATAATGCATTTCATAGTAGTTTGGATATGAGACACTTGGGTGTTTGTGCCACATTGGGATAGTGTGTGTAGGAGAAATTCCACCTCTTATGGTGTTGATCTTGTTATTACACTATCATATCCACTTATTGTGGAGTGATAATTCCACCTTCGGTGGGTGATCCACCTCATGTGGAATATTATATTATTTCTCCTACCTACCCACACCTATTTCCTACCTACCCTTGTTTCTTATTGAGCCACATGTCATGTTTGTGTGCTCATACATATCCCTAGCCTTGCCTATATAAGCAGGCTCATCTACATTGTATGTAACAACAACTATTTGAACAGGTTGTTGATCATTTTCTATTGATGAGAATACAGTTTATTCTTATCCCATATTATGTCTCTTTCATGTACATTTCAATGACTTCTTGATCTTGGCAAAATCCAACATGGTATCAGAGCTATTGGAGTCTCATTGATTCGTCTTGAAGAGGCATTATTGCGACGTCAAGAGGCAGATCTGAGGAGCATCGTCATTTGGAGGCGTCCTAGACCAGATCCGACCTCGCCATTGGGTCCGGAAGGCCATTTCCATGAATTTTGGTTATAAAGTTGGCCTATTTTGGTGAGGAAAATTTTTTTCCCCAATTTTGCTATTCGTACGGATTTTCGAATTTTATATATACTTTTCAAAAAAAAAAATTTTTTTTTCCGAAATTATTTGTCAAAAAAATTTTCAAAAAAAATTAAAAAAGTTGAAAAATTCGAAAATATCAAAAAAATTTGAAAAGAAATCAAAAAAAAAGAAAAAATCTTTTTTGGGGGGTCCGCAGACCCCCCCCCTGCGCTCGCCGTACCCCGTTTTCCGCGTGTTGCAGGAATTGTGCAGAGAACGTACCTGACAGCGCGTACCCCTTCTTGCTGACCGCGCCGCCACCGCACGTCCCTCCGCCGGCGCCGCTCCCCGACACCTCTGCCCTCGGTTCTCCCGGCGGCCTCTGCAGCATCGTTCTCCCACCGCGCGCTCGGTCCCCCGTGCTCCCGGCCGGCGCTGCTCCCCGCGTCCACCGGCACCTCCGCACAGCAGACTCCACGTTACAGCTCCGCCGGCACCAGTCCCTCCGTCCAGCGGCGCTGCCACAGCATTCCGCGCCACCACCCTGCGGCTCCTCCCGCAAGCCGCCTCCTACGTCATCGTCCGGTACCTCCACGCGGCCAGCTCAGGCAGCCTCCGCCACGCGGCATCCAGACAGGCGAATCCACGCCCGCCACGTGGCAGGAGGCCCGTGGCCCGTGGACTGACACATCAGCTTTCCCCGTACCGTACGGATGCCACATCAGCGGGCCACATCATCATCCGTACTGCCACATCAGCCCTGACACATCATCCCCCGTACAGTACGGACTGCATAGTCAGCAGACCGAGTCATCCGTCCGTACAGTACGGACGCCCAGTCAGCCAGGCAGCGAAGTTTTGGCGACGGTCATACGGCCGTCAAATTTAACCCCTTGTTTTGCTGACGTCAGCGCCACATCAGCAGGGTTTGGAAATTTTTTGACCCCCTCTCATTTGCATTTTTGATTTTGCAGTTCAACTTCAAATGGCCATAACTTGCTCATTTTTGCTCCTTTTTGGGTGCAATTTTTTTTGAAATGGGCTAGAATTTCGTGCTCTCCGCAGTGGTGAAAGAATTTTTTGATTTTGATGCACGGATTTTTCAGAAAATGCAGTTTTTGGTGACTGTCCCTGAGTAATCCCAGTTTTTGCAACTTCAGAGGCTTCGTTTGGGGTCATCGGACCTCCTTTTTAGGTGCCGTTTTTTTTGAAAGTGCGTATTTTTTTGTCTACTTTCACATGATGCTATCAGATTGATGTCATTGTAAGTAGAAATTGTACTTTCAGATTTAGGCCATTTTTGGCTCTCTTGGTGCTTGTATATTGGCTTGAATCTCAGTTAGATTCATTGCACTATTGATTGAAGTCTCTTGTATCTCATTTGAGAAGTTGTAAAATTTGCATCATAAGTCCACTTTGCCTTGTTTTGCAAGTGGCTCATTGTAATCGCACTAAGTATAAAGTGCCAAAATCATCACTTTTGGGGAGGTACTTTGATTGATTGAATTTGGGGGGTGTCTCTTGTGCTTTTTTGCTCTTGTGTTCTTTCCTTTTTTGCTGCTATGGGTTCTTCTAAGTTTCCTCTCTTAACTCCACATAATTATGCTACTTGGAAAATTGATGCATGGAGTAAACTTATGGAAAAAGGACTCACTCATTACATTGATGGAACTATTGTTGCTCCAGCTGATCCTAAGGCTGATCCAGTTGGTCACTTAGATTGGCTCACTAAAAATATCATGGCAATTGGTACCTTAAGAAAGTATGTATCAAAGGATCTCATTTTTCATATTGAGAAATGCACTCTAATCAAGGATGCTTGGCAAAAGTTTCAAGACTTGTATGGTCAAGTTGATGAGATTAGGGGATATCAAATTGATAGTGATCTCACCATGTTAGATCCCAAGAACTTTGATACTATACAAGATTATGTCACTAAGGCAAATGAGTTGAGGGCACAACTCAAAGATTGTGGCATTGATAAAAAGGATACTCAATTGATATTCAACTTGATAGGGAAGCTTCCACAAGAATATGCAGCATTTGTTTCTAGTTTCCAAACTCATAGGATGACAATGGGTTCAAGCTACACAATGCCTACATTTGATGCTTTCAATGAAATGTTGATGATGGAACAAACTAAGTTGATAAGCATGGGCATTCTTAAGACTTCTTCTAAGTCTCAAGCACTAGTGGCAAATCAAGGAAACAAAGGAAATCAAGGAAAGGACAACTCAAACAAGAAGAAATGGCAATCAAAGCCTAAGGATAAAGCACAATCTTCTCCACAACAAGGAGATTCATCTTCTTCCAAGAAAGATAATTCACCAAAGAGAGAGAGACCTACTTGTGCTTATTGTAAAAAGATTGGTCATGAGGAACATCGTTGCCATACTAAGAAGATTGATGAGCTCACACATATCATCAAAAAACATAACATTGATTTGCCTAAAGTCTACAAAAAGGATGATTCATCAACTTCCACTTCCTCGCATTCAAAAGGAAAAGGGCAAGCATTCATGGCTTCTACAAGTGGAAAGACTCACTCTTTTGGAACAAGAAAAGGAAAAGCTCTATGTGCTACAACAAATCATACTTCAGAGAGATGGCTTCTAGATTCAGGGGCTTCTCATCATATGGCATCTTCACAATCTATGTTCTCTACATTTGAGCCTTGCACCATGCCACAGATTTTGATGGGCAATCATACATACATGGATGTGATTGGGAAAGGATCTATTGACATTGGGGATAACTCCTTCAATGATGTGTTGTGTGTACCCCACTTGACAAACAATCTCCTTTCTATCTATCAAATCACACATGGCGCAACTAAGAAAGTTGTGGAGTTCACACCTGACTCAGTTTTTATTAGAGACATGGAGACTAGAGCTATCATTGCAACTGGGGTGGTTGATCATGCATCTCGGTTATACTCCTTTTTAGATTTTGTTGATGATGATGATTACACATTTGATGATTCTACACATTATGATCACACTTATTGTGATGATTCAGATTTTGAGGAGAACTTTGGACACTTGAATTTGGGGATTCTCACATGTAACCCAGTTCTTGAGTCTTGTATTCCATCTTCTCATATTGATATCACATCACCTATTGTACCTGATGATTCAGATAGTGCGACAGTTTTGCCTACATGTGATTCAGTGCAGCAGGATATACATTGTCTTCCAGCTTCAGATTCATGGGATGATTACATGACAGATATTGCAGGTTTGTTTGTGGAATCCTACATTGCAGATTTGGGAGACATCATTGATGACATACATCTTCTCTTTGATGAAGATGATCCTTCTTCGATTGTTGCGAGGGCACACTCTGACCCTCTTGTTCATTCTCTACATGATCATTCTTTCGAGGTTGACATGATTGTGGATACTTATGTACAGCAGTTGGAGGAGGTCTCTTTATTCTTTGAGGAGACACATGAGTCTTTGGACATTGTTCTACATCCATCTCCACTAGATGTTGGAGTTCCTTTTTCAGCAGTATGGCACAGTTTACCATCTTTGGAAGGGGTATCTTTCAGCATTGACATGGGGACACTTGAGCAGTTTTCAGAGATTCCTTTCATCATGAGTTTTCTTCATACATCTTCCCTTCATGATTGGGGAGACTTCATGGATACACCTTTGGTTTTGTTTCTTCCTAAGGGGAGGAATGTTGTTCGACGTTCGTGGAGCAGTTTCTTCATACATCGAGCTTCTATCATTGGTGCAGATTCTTCATTGAGGGATGATCACAGTTTGACTTCTCTTCTTCTCTCGTATGGGGGGGACCTTTTCCTCACATGGGGTTTTGTTCCTCACATACTTCTTTGAGAGTTCTCTTGTATAGCTTTCATCTCTTTTTTGGGGGAGGGTTTTTTCCCATTGGGTTTTTCTCTCTTTCCCCACTTTGTGAGAGATTTCATTGCATTGGTTTGCATGCATTTGCATTTGTGCATGGGTACCTAACATGGCCTCGTAGCCGGGACCCATCTTGCATTGCTTAGTTGCATTGTAGACTTAAGTGCATTCCCCTAAGTTGCACTTAAGGGGGGGTGTTGGTGTAAATAATTATTCATCATGGATATTATTACACTTACTTAAGTTTACTTAGGATAATGCATTTCATAGTAGTTTGGATATGAGACACTTGGGTGTTTGTGCCACATTGGGATAGTGTGTGTAGGAGAAATTCCACCTCTTATGGTGTTGATCTTGTTATTACACTATCATATCCACTTATTGTGGAGTGATAATTCCACCTTCGGTGGGTGATCCACCTCATGTGGAATATTATATTATTTCTCCTACCTACCCACACCTATTTCCTACCTACCCTTGTTTCTTATTGAGCCACATGTCATGTTTGTGTGCTCATACATATCCCTAGCCTTGCCTATATAAGCAGGCTCATCTACATTGTATGTAACAACAACTATTTGAACAGGTTGTTGATCATTTTCTATTGATGAGAATACAGTTTATTCTTATCCCATATTATGTCTCTTTCATGTACATTTCAATGACTTCTTGATCTTGGCAAAATCCAACAAAGCTTATATAAGGTAAAGTAGTATTTGGGTGCTCTCCAATGGTCAAAAGGACAAAAGACAAAGAAGGAATCGACCCTAATTCCAATGTAAAAATCACTTTCATATGTTCCTCTCTTTTAAAAAGAGTAGGAATATTTAAATGAGAAGAATGCCAAGTAAAAGTTTTATAACAGTTGTGCTGTCCCCTTCCATTCCATTCTGTGAACCAATCAACAAAGAATATTTTACCACAATAATATATATCACTGTCTTCAAATGTCAATCTTCCACAATATAGTTTCTTAAAAGAAGAAAATATTCTATCCTTGTAAAAGTGGTCTTATTAGCCTTGTTCATTATAGAAGTATCACGCTTAGCTTACCATTATACTTTTAACTATTCAATTCTGAATAGTGTTCCTCAATAATGGAATCGTTGGGCATTTAAAAAACTCATTTTCTTTATGCATACGACCAAAGACACTTTTGAAAATTAATTGTCCACATCTTTCCCAATTTTTGCTAGGTTGTGATGTCTTATCATGCACATTCAAGCATATGAAATCAGAAATTCTCAACAAGTCATTTATTGGATGAAGCCATCTCTTACTACTGATAAAGTGACAAACCTACCAAGAAATTGAAACTGGTAACATCAGCAGCACACTGCAATCATTGACAATGACAAAGCAGCATCAAAAGAACCCCCTTAATGTAAAGGAAAACATCATACCAGCAAATTTTCCTCTTCGAGAGGGTCTCTGGCATCAATTTTACTAAGCTCTTGTATGACATTATCATAACTTATGGCATCCCCCTACAATTATAAAAATTTACATCAGCAAGGAAGTATAAAATGAAAATATAAGCCTTATTCAAAGTTTGTGTTGTCCATTTAACAGAATTTTAACGTGCTGAACTGTCAATTTTAAGAGTTTCCAGTTCTATGCTTTTCTTAATAGATCTACTTCTAAAAATGTATTCAGTTGTTAACTAACATTTTCTCCCTACGAAAACCCTAACATCACATTGAAATCTAAAATATCTACAAGAGCTCAAATATTAATAATCTATGCAATGAATGTAAATATAACTTTCAAAGGAGTCATTGGAATTTAAAAAAAAAAACCACATCTAAAATGTATTGTTTATGATAGCAATATGATGCAAGCATTCAGACGATTGACATTTTGATGAGGCCCTTCTAATCAAAATAGAGTTTAACCTTCAATTCAAATTTTAAATACCGTAGCTTATATATTTTAAAGCACATTACATTCCATGAAATTTCATCTCTTTTTGTCATTTATAAACCACATTATTACTATAGTGTGTTCTACTGAAATCCCAATAAAATAATTAATTCCTACATACGCTACTCCAGTGAGATTTCGGAACACTTCTATTATAATGCCATACGAACTGAGGCTCATGCCCTCTTCCAAGAAAAGAAGAAACAATAAATCCAAAATAAATGTATGCTCATACGTTTCATGCAGCGTGTCCCCCTGACAGAATGATAAAGGATCAAGAGATTAAACAAAAAAAATGAAAGAATATATGATTCCTATATGGTTTAAACCAGAGCTAATAAAACCCTAGGTAAATATAATAGTTTACCTGGTACAGAGTGACTTGAACAAGCACTAATATTTGCTGACAATCAAATTCAATTTTTTTGCCCAGACTATTAACATTCCCCTCTATCTAAATGGTAAATTTCATAAAATCTGAAGACCTAGAAAGAATTCATTTAGAAAAGAAAGAACTATAAAAAATTCTAACAGAGATGTTAAAGTAGAAAACACACTTACCAGTGAACCGAAGACCATAAGAAACCAATCAAAGGCAGAGGCGTGCGCAAAAAGCCTTAAGAAAGGCACGACCGCAGGGGGAGGGTCCATTTCTTCTTCAGTGAAATTAATGAGGCCCTCATCATCGTCAGGGATCTGTGCGCCCTCCACAAAATTCGGCAACAGCGACTCAGCCGGCTCTGAAACATCTCAAACACGCGTTAATGGCTGTATGTGCAGTGGGCAATCCAGAAGCTTTTATCCTTAACTAAAGTGCACATAATATCTCTTCAAATCAATGTAATTTTATTTAGGTTTTTTGGGTGACAAAACTTACACCTGTATCTTCATCAGCATCAGTAGACTTATCTTTCCCCTACTGGAATTTTAGGTCAAGTTTTATTATCAACAACTGAACACTTCAGATACACTAAAAAGCCCATGATTTTAGTAGGAAGTAAGCAATGTGAATCATAAGCAGACTGCATTGTAAGATACATAACATCTTCCTCTTTCTTTTTCTCACCTTCCTCAAATGTTGTCTTTTCAGCCTGAAAAAGCGACAAGGAATAAAATCATCAGAATAAGCATGAACAACTCTACATTCATGCTCAAATATTTATAATGGATAATTTTAAAACACAATTGACTCACATCTTTGTTTTTTCCCCATGTCTCCTCCGCTAACTAATTTGCATATTAAGGGTCATCAAACACTAAAATATTATCAAATAAAGTTCTTGACTTGACCTGTTGTATTTAAAACAGCAGAACACAAGTCCTTATGAGTTTTGAAGTGTACAATAGTATGGATTTATATATTTGAGCAGAGATAGAATTTTTGAGTGTCTTGAAGTGTACAGTGGTTCACATTTATATATTTGAGCAAGCACATGAAGTTATTTACTTTATAGTACATGGCATATTTATAGTAGATGACTTATTTAACAATTCAGCAGTATTTGGTGAGAATTCACAATTGTAACAGGCATCTAGTAACTAAATATTGCATAATCCTATTTTATTTTATAAGGGTGATGGTAATTTGCCTCTATTAGTAGTCAACTGAAGCTCATCCACAGCCACACCTGCAAGTCAAATTCGGACACAAATCATTATCCATTAAAATAAAATACAACTTTTAAAACATTGGGAAAATTTCACAACCTACATAACCCATTTAAAACTTTATGAAAGTAGCCCAAACCCCACCAACCCTAATGTTTCATTGATATATCAAGAAGTGAAATTAAGCTTGTAAATAGATAGAGAGAAAATGCAGATAAACTAAGAAACAGAATTTTTGTGTGATAAATTAGGCTTGAACTAATCAGAAACAGGGCATTGGCCATTGTATTTGATGACACAAGGAAGCCGATACACAATGCAGCAAATATAGATATTTATCACAAGTAAACACCCAATTTCTAAAAATATCATTAATAAGTTAGCTTATGACATCTGCCTCTTTAATCTTTTTCTGGGTTTGTGTATGCTCATTTGTATAGGTAAATATGTGAAAAAGCCTAAAAACTAACTATTGCTAAATTGCAGTTATCGTAAAAGATGTTCTAAAGACGTGAACATACTTTGACAGGTCCTCCAGACAATTCTAGACTAAATGATAGTCTCTTCTCGAGTTGTATGAACATGAAGATACTAAACTTATGTCCAAAAAAAGGGTGGAAACAGGCATGGAGATGTAGAAGATTGCAACAAGGTTAATATAAATAGCATCAAGTTGGGCTCACATTGAAGTGAAAAATAGATCTCAAATTATACACGACTCAATTGCTAAATCATCAATCACTAATCAGACAAAAATGATAATCATCCAATCAAAACAAAAAATCATTTTCCTTTGTACAATAAACAGTCCTACCTCTCATCTGCTCTTCATAAAATCCATGTGGTATATGACCAATACAAAGTATTGTAGGTTTCTTTTCATCACTACCCATTTGGCACTTTTTTCTTAACAGATTGGGGTTGAAAATGGTCTCCATTGCTTCCCTCTAATGGCTAGAAAATTCTACAAGAAAAAAAATGAAAAAGGGAAAACAAAGAACTCACTTTGGAAATGAAAAACAAGCTCGATCACTTCCAAAAACATTTAAAGCATAAATAACAAACAATTAAACATAACTGCATTAACATTATAATTCTTAGATGCTACTTTAGAGTAATTCTACATACCAAAAAACCATCCATGTCCTGCGCCATCTCTCCCACCGCCTTCTTCTTCTTACCCATTTCAAACACTTTCGAGTTTTGACTGATACACAGTAGTTTGTCGGATATTCAACTTGTAATAATGTCATAAACTATGCCTATATTGAAACATGGGCAAGTCATTAACTTGTTACAAAATGAAAAAGAATAAATAGATAATTTGATCAAATTTTTTTCTTTGAATCTCTTCAATCACTAGAGAAATCCAAAACCAGATAATTTGATCAAATCTTTTCTTTGAATCTCTTCAATCACTAGAGAAATCCAAAACTTTCCATTAACTATAATAAGCTTTAACAGAAATAAATTGTTCTATACAAAGGAAAACTGTCGTACCATTCCAACATCACACCTAAAGAAAAGTGTTGATTCGTACTACCCTGCTATGTTCATTCTAGGCCTCTTTATAAGAAAACCTATATTTAATTTTATACGAACACTATTAATAGCAAAGACCAACTATTCAAGACCCTTCCATGATATAATGATTTGTAGAATGTATGCTACAAATGACATTGGGCAAAGGACATAAAATAAAGTAATGTGGTGCATTAAAAGTATTAATGTACAGTTCATTTTCTATGGTGCATGACAATTTTTTCATAAGAAAAAGCAATAACACACATCAGCAATAAATATTTTTGGTTTCATTCATTTTTGTGATTTTATCCAAGCCATTAGAAAACACAGAGAAGAAAGAAGAAACTAAAAAATATTGTCAAGGAAATTTTAGCATTGAGCTGCTTGAGGCAGATACATTTGATCTTCATTGCTTCCAATCGTTGACAGGTAGATTATGTTCCTTTAGGTAATACATCTGTAATCATAATTTGTTGAAGCAGCACCCATCGCTGTGAGGCTTCAACTTTTATATTTTGTTCTTCTTTAGGTTTCTATTCATTTAGAATAGGACATAGACAAATTAGTGCAGGTAGGAGTTTCTAAATTCTTCTTTAATTTTCATGTTTGGCAATAAAAATTGATCTATGCTTGGATGCCTGTCTATTCATTGGAAAATTTTGGGACTTGATTGTCTCTTATTTTTGGGTCTAGGTAAGTCCACTGAAGTCCACAAAGCTAAATAATCATTATTCTCTTGGATCTAATTATTAAATAAGGGATGTTGTCATGCCCCACCTTATACATATCGCAGTATTATACATATGTACCCAGATATCCAAGACAAGGAAAAAAAAATGATAACGTTAAATTATGAGGGCCGACTTAGGTAAAACCCCTGTTAGGGCCAACTTGAGAAATAAAAAGACAAGTAAATAATAATATTGGCAAATGAGGGCCGGCCTAACTAAGGGACATGACATATAAGGGAGAGAAGTGGGAATGAGAAGGGAAGCAGAGAGTAATAAGGCAGCGATATGGTCTGGTTAGAAATATAAAGGGCAGGGATTGATATATCCCAATAAAGCAGTGATTAGGAATGAGCAAGGTAGTGATTGCAATTCTGGCCGACTAAGGACAAGAGGTGTTGATTATATAGCTTCAGTCAGAATCCGATAAGGCCGACTATGCAGATAAAATGTGTAAGTGGCCTATCGGCCTTACACATTTGATTATATCAATCAATCTGCATTCACCCTTAATATTATTATTAAATCCGATAATATATATTATCGGGGTTTCTATGATTAAATTTGCCTTAACTGAAACTTACTATTATCGGGCATGTTATTTATCGGGTTGTATCATTATCGGGTTTATGTTAGTGATTAGTATTAATCATTATTATCGGGGTTGTATGAATTGGTTTGTATAACCGATCATGATTATAGAAAGATGTCTTATGTTATGAAGGGTCATGATCTCTAGGATGCCATTCGAATTCAATATATTATTATACGTCTCTCCCTCACTTGGTGATGAGCGAATAACACACAAGCATCCGTGAATATATAGATTGTGGGAAATTGATATACTGCAGTCCGTGAACATATACTGATCATGGCATATAGATATATATTGCAGATTGTTACCTTCAGCATATCGTGGAAGATAGATATTCAGTGAATTCAGAATCACACATACAACATATCGTGGATTATACACTCAGTGAATTCAGAATTACACACACAGCAAATTAGAAGGATTCAATTGATATCATCTATTGATATCAGATTGTGATCAAGGTGTAAACAAAAATTAAAATTACCTACTATTCAAATCTGATTGAAACTTAACATGGTATCAGAGCAGGCTTAAGGAAAGATCAGATCAAATTTATAGAAGCAAGGTTATCTTCCTCTATTGTCTTCAAGTTCGACTACTTCTATCAAATGTCAAGTTGGTGAATGGAATTAGAGTTGAAGACAGACTTGAGGGAGCATCAAACTTCGTATCTTGGGAGTTTAGAATTATACTTGCCTTGGGTGAAAACGAATTAGACGAATTCGTGAAGAAAGATAAGGAATCCAATGGTGGTTCTACATTCAAAAGAAGGAAGGATATTTCAAAAATCCAATGCTTTAGATGTGACAAATATGGTCACTATGCAATGAAATGTCCAACTAGGACTATGCCTCAAGCTTCCATTGTGGATGTTGGTGAGACTCTTATACAAAAGGATTCAGATGGATTCATATTCTATTCAGCCCTTTCAAGTAATGTGCCTATCGACCACAATACTTGGATAATTGACAGTGGTGCATCTCGCCACATTACCGGATTTAGAGAACATCTATATGATTTGGTGGAGAGAACTTCAAATGAACAAGTGACCATTGGAGATGATACTAGTTACTCCGTGAAAGGAGTTGGGACCTCCTCTCTTCACCTATATTCAGGGATTTCGTTGAAATTGAATGATGTACTATTCGTTCTGGGAATTAAGTGAAATCTTGTCTCCATATCAGCCTTGGAAGACAAAGGATATCGAATCGCATTCATAGATGGCAAAGTCCTTGCATGGCCAAAGAAATCAAATATCAAGACAACTCAAGTCATTGGAGTTCGTCATGGATGTCTTTATAGACTTTGCACTCTTCCTCCTCAAGCTTTACTTAATGATTCATCAAGTACTTGTGAGATTTGGCATAGAAGATTGGGTCACCTTCACTTTCGTGCACTATCTACATTGGAGAAGATGGTTACAAGTCTTCCAAAACTCAACCAGGAGCATGAAGGAACTTGCAAAGGTTGCGCATTGGGTAAGAACACTAAAGGTACATTTCATAGTAGTGAAAGTAGATCCAAATGCACTTTAGAGCTCATTCATTCAGATTTATGTGGTCCCATGTTTGTTGCTTCCTTGAGTGGTTTCTTGTATTATGTTATTTTTATTGATGACTACTCTAGGAAGACTTGGATCTATTTTTTGAAAAGTAAAGAATCTGATGAAGTGCTTATGAGATTTAAGGAATTTAAAGCTCTAGTAGAGAACATATCTAGGAAGAGGATCAAAGTCTTGAGATCCGATAATGGAGGAGAGTATACCTCCGGTAACTTCCGTAATTTTTGCATTGAAACTGGGATCAAGAGGGAGTTTTGTGTTCCCTATAATCCTCAACAAAATGGTGTAGTAGAAAGAAAGAATAGAACTATTGTGGAAGCAGCCAAAGCCATGATCCATGATCAAAATCTTCAAACTTCTTTTTGGGCTGAGGCTTCTAGAACTGCTGTCTATGTTCAAAATAGATGCCCTCACCACATTTTGGAGAATAAGACACCCGAAGAAGCATTCACAAGGGTGAAGCTGGATGTAAGTCATTTAAGGATCTTTGGTTGTCCAGTGTATGTACATATACCCAAAGACAAAAGAACAAAGCTAGAACCTTCTGGCAAGAAGGGAATATTTGTAGGCTATAGTGAAACATCAAAGCTTACAAAATCTATATTCTAGGTCAGAAATTGATTGAGTTAAGTAGGGATGTGACATTTGAAGAGGGTGTTGCATTCAGAAAATCCAAGGGCACCCATGAGATGGATAGTGAAGATCAAGAGCCTCCTCAAAATATGGAAGAAGACCATACTCCTGAGATTCAGAGGGAGACTCATGAACCTGAAGAAGACGATAATCCAAATGAGCCCTTAGATCCTATTGATGGGCCCAAAGATATTGTTGTAAATTGGAAAAGACCTCTGTGAGTGAGGAAAATGATGCAAGAGGCTGAAAGTTTTGCAGCCCCAAAAGGAACATTTAGGGAAAGTAAGAGACCGCATAAGTTCTCTAGCTATGTTGCATTGATGAGTCAAATTATTAACTCAAAACCTACCAGTGTTGAGGAAGCTACTAGTCAGCAAGTTTGGAAGGATGCCATGACATTAGAGTATCAATCAATTCTAAAGAATGATGTTTGGAACATTGTACCTAGACTAGAAGGTAAATCTATTGTTTCTTCTAAATGGCTCTTTAAGATCAAACATGCTGTTGATGGTAGTATTGAGAAATACAAGGCTAGGTTCGTGGCTAGAGGATTCTCTTAGAAGGAGGGAATTGACTATGAGGAAACCCTTGCTCCATTTGCCGATACACTTCAATCATAACCATCATAGCTATTGCAGCATCTAAAGGATGGAAGATTCATCAAATGGATGTAAAGACGACTTTTCTAAATGGTATAATCAAGGAAGAAGTGTATATTGAACAACTTGAAGGATTTGTGGTACATGGGAAGGAATCTCATGTTTGCAAGCTGAAGAAGGCATTGTATGGCCTCAAGCAAGCTCCACGTGCTTGGTACGAAAGGATTGATCGTTACTTGATGGGCTTGGGTTTCTCCAAGAATGATGCAGATTCTAGGCTTGGGTTTCTCCAAGAATGATGCAGATTCAAATTTGTACTTAAAGGTAATTAATGGGGAAGCATTAATTCTGATTCTTTATGTTGATGACTTACTTATCACTGGAGAAGATTATCTTATTATCAAGTGTAAGGAGTCAGCTTCTGAATTTGAGATGAAGGATCTTGGTTTATTGCACTACTTCCTTGGGTTAGAAGTTTGGCAGAAATCTGATGAGATCATTCTATGTCAAGGGAAGTACACCATTGACATTCTAAAGAGATTTGGTATGATGGATTGTAAATCCATGTCCACACCTATGGAGACCAACTTGCATAAGTTAAGAGAGGCTGCAACTGATTTGGATTTGATAGATTCTACACTATACAGATAGATGATTGGGTCCTTGATGTATCTAGTCAATACTAGACCAGATATTTGCTATGCAGTGAGTGCAATTAGCCAGTTCATGTGTGAACCAAAGCAAATACATCTAGTTGCAGCAAAACATATTCTGAGATACTTGCGCGGTACCGTTGGATATGGCCCGAGATATTCTTCTGATGTGAACTTGAAGCTGCATGGATATACTGATTCTGATTGGGCAGGACGTGTCACTGATCGGAAGAGCACCTCTAGTTGTTTCAGTTTGGGTTTTGCTATGATTTCTTGGTGCAACAGGAAACAATCTTTAGTAGCACTGAGATCCACAAAAGTCGAGTATATTGCAGCATGTGTGGGAGCACAAGAAGTAGTGTGGCTTCAGAAGCTTCTTGTAGGATTGTTTGGACAATCCTTAAGAGCCTACAATTATCCATTGTGATAATCAAAGTTGTGTAAAGCTTTATGTCAATCCTGTGTTTCATGACAGAACGAAGCATGTGGAGATCAAGTATCACTATGTTAGAGACATGGTGGAAAGGAATGCTATTCAGTTGAGATACATTAGTATGGATGAGAAAACGGTACACATTCTCACCAAGCCTCTCTCCAAAATAAAGTTTGTGTACTTCCGAGGTAAGCTCGGTATGGCGGAGAATGAAGCCCTAGGTGAGATTGAGTCTCTGCTTCATTGATTTGTTTATATTTGTTTATATATATGATAATGTATTCTTCTCTTCAAAAGATGTTTAAAGTTTTGTAAACTCTTGTTAATGCATTTCTCTTTGAGAGAGACTTGAGGTGTAAGCCCTTATCTCTACCCTCTGATATGGTTCATGGTGGATGTCATGTGTGTGACGCCATGACAACACCACGTGAGAGAGTCCATGGTGATTTTCTTGTACTTGTGTGTTTACCCTCTGGATGAGCCATGGTGAATATCATTGTGAGGTGACAATCTCACAATAACGGTTGATATCTCATGAGGTGATATCTATGGATAAGCCATAATGGTGGATATCACGTGAGGTGATATCTATGGATAAGCCATGATGGTTGATATCACAGAGAGGTGACATCTTTCCTTTCCACATATGTATGTAGCCATTGTGGTCAATCATCACAATAAGGTGATGTAACTTGTAAACATTAAAAAGGATTTCCCCCTAGCTAAGAGGGAGTGTTGATTATATAGCTTCAGTCAAAATCCGATAAGGCCGACTATGCAGATCAAATGTGTAAGTGGCCTATCAGCTTTACACATTTGATTATAACAATCAATCTGCATTCACCCTTAATATTATTATTAAATCCGATTATATATATTATCGGGGTTTCTATGATTAAATTTGTCTTAACCGAAACTTACTATTATTGGGTATGTTATTTATCGAGTTGATTATTATCATTACCGGGTTTGTGTTAGTGATCAGTATTAATCATTATTATTGGGTTTGTATGAATCAGTTTGTATAATGATCATGATTATAGAAAGACGTCTTATGTTATGAAGGGTCACGATTTCTAGAAGGATGCCATTCAAATTCAATATATTATTATACGTCTCTCCCTCACTTGGTGATGAGCGAATAACACACAAGCATCCGTGAATATATAGATCGTGGGAAATTGATATACTGCAGTCCGTGAACATATACTGATCGTGGCATATAGATATATATTGCAGATTGTTACCTTCGGCATATCGTGGAAGATAGATATTCAGTGAATTCAGAATCACACATACAACATATCGTGGATTATACACTAAGTGAATTCAGAATTACACACACAGCAAATTAGAAGGATTCAATTCATATCATCTATTGATATCAGATTGTGATCAAGGTGTAAACAAAAATTAAAATTACCTACTATTCAAATCTTATCGAAACTTAACAAGAGGCAGCGATGGTGAATAATTAATGATTGTTTATTAAGTAACATGAAGGGTTGTAATCCTTAAAAGGGTATTAACGGTGGAAGGGTGTGTCTCACTGCATAAAAATAAATATTTAAGGAGAAGAGCTCCATTTGGGAATGAAGAAATATATAAGCAGAGTTAGTCCTAAAGACATCGAACCACAGCAGAAGCACTCATCAATTAATCATTGATCAACAATTAATTTAAAATCACAACTTCAGAAAGATAGCAATTAAACATTTCAACATTGACTAAGACAAAAGACATAACTTCAAACACAGCAAGAAGCAGCTCAGACTTTCCAGCATCATCAGAATTCCTCCAAGTCAGAGCAGACTGATTGGTATAATTAAGTTACTGTGGTAGGCAGAAATGAATACAATATTTATCCATACACCTATATATGTAAACAGTAAATATGAATATTTGATGTATAATTGTATCAACCATATGCACATGTAATTATCTGATCTAAACATCTATGCATTTAATGATATGATCACAATGATCCATCATGTAGGGTACGGAAGGAAGAAATCTGCAATTATTAGGGAGAACAGCTTAGGGCACTGTTGACGTGTTTTTTATGCACATGCGAACACAGAATAAAATACCTAAAGGTACCTTATCCTCTCTTGAATAAAGCCTCCGAATGTTGAAGATGTCGCGAAAAGGATCAATCGGGATGACTTCAAGGTTCTTTGCTGTAGGATCTCTACGTGTGGATAAGCTCTCTGTGGTATGATGTGATTTTGTTGGAATCACAAGGGGACTTACACTCAATGACTGAACGTCTGATTTGCTGGAATCACAAGTCCTACTAACTAACTAGAAGACAAACAAATGGCAAAAGATGTAGGGTTCAGGAAGTCTACTCTACTACCTAGAATGCGAGAAGATGGATGAATGACTAGGTGGAGTCCTACTGGGCTGGGTCTTACCATCAGGCTAAACAATTCAACACCAACTCAATGCGATCTTCTAAGGGATGCTTCCAATATGTTCAAATCGTACACCATCTGACACTGATCACCATTCAGGATAATGCATGAAACAATAGACGTGTAACGACTTAAGATTAAGCTCATTTTATTCCAGTTGACCACGCAAGGCGCACTTACCATCAGCAAGAGGCTAGTGGTTTGGATTAGACGGATTCCACACAGGTGCATTCAACAATTTCCTTCATTCGATCTAATCATCTGCCATCTAGAATTGAAGATTCAACAAGAAACCATGCATATTGCAAGAAACGACACACTTCACCATTACTTCAATGAAAATGGAGTTTATTTACAATCAATGGCAACAATTTCTTGCCTTGTCCTCCTATTCTACTCTAATTGCTATTCTATCAACTGACTACTCACCTTCTAACTATTGACTAACTATTTTCTATTAGCCTTTACAAAATGAAGAGCCGGGCCTTATATAGTGCCCTTAATACAATTCAATGGCTAAGATCAATTTGAGATCAATGGCCAAGATTCTACAATGAAAACCCTAATTAGGGTTTGTTACAACAAACTCAATTTTGACCAATGAAATAATTGTATTAATTGGACACATTTCTTTTTTAGAATATTCGACCAATGGATAGCTGGGGTAGGTACATCGAAGTTTGTGCCACCTCCCATGAGTTAGATACATTGAATCTGGACACGCTAAGGTGGACCAATCCGACTGGAGGAGTGATGACTGGGATGCCACCTCATCTGACACTTGTACTTGGTAGATATTCAACTTGATGTTGCTGAGAAGCTAGCTTTAATTAACTCTTCTGAAACTATCTGCTTCTTCAACGAACCCTTGCTCTGACTTCTTTTGTCTTTGATGTGCAGGATGATGATGTACCTCGCCTTGGAATGCTGGATTGGAAGAGGTCGCCCTTATCCTTGCTCGATCTTCTTGGAGGAGACCGTCCTTGATCTGGCTTGATTTTCTTTGATGAGAGTCTGCCAAGTAATAGATCTTCCGACTCCGGGCCACCATTTGATGCCTACACAAAAATTCCAAAATTAGTCTTTAAGCATTATATCTTAAAATGTAGAAATTAAGACTCTCCAAAGGGAAAATTCAAGATATTGATTAGGAAATTTCATGATAAATCTAGAATTCTTCATTTCCTAATTAATTAATCAACAAAATCAAACCCTCAAGTCTTAGACTTCTTTTCAAAAATTGCTATGAAATTAAAACAAGCCTTGACGAAGAATATCAAAATGATTTCCATACCTTTTCTTGAGTACTTAACTCTAAGACCTTCGAAAATGATGAAAGAAGACTGGATTTTGCTAGACAAGGTTTAGATTATAGTCCTCCCTTGGATGAATTACGCCTCCAATAGTCTTCAAAAGAGCTCCACCTTCCACTAGCTTCTTCAAAATCAGGAAATTTGCCTTCAAATACCTTCCAAAATCTGGAAATTATCCTTCAATCTAGCAAGAAATTTGCCTCTCCAATTTGCTCCTCAATTTCGCACTTAGAAGGATGAATGAATGATTTGAAACTTAAAGCAATACTCCCCCATTATATAGAGTGCTCACCCTAATCAACCATGAGGCTGACCTAGCAAATAAGCCTTAAAATAAAATAAAAACCACTAAGAAGGCCGACTTGACAAATAAAGGCAAATAACAAATATTGAGCGCCCAACTTAATTTTTTCATTTTCAAAATTAATTTCAATGCCTCCAAGGGGAATTTTTTTATTTATTTCAAGGCCTAAAAATTAATTTATTAAATTGTCAATGCCTTAATAAATGTGAATTTAATTTATCCTTTCCAAAGGCTTTGAAGTTAGCAATTTTGGGGGATTTGAGGAACATCAATGATTGATCAAGGCCTCAATGAAGATTGACAATAATTTTGCCCTGGACTCTTAGCAAGGGTCAGGAGCGATTTTCCAAATTAGGCCTTAAATATCCTATTTTTGCAAATCCAAAATATCACCAAGGCACTCCAAATGGCATCTTTTACTGGAATTTGGGTTTGATTTCACTTGAATTTTGGAAGAAAAGTGCATTTAGGATTTTTTCGCCCTGGACCCTCAGCAAGGGTCAGGAGCGGTTTTTCAAATTTGTGCTTACTCCTTCATCAACTTTTCTTGAATCCATCCTTCAAGGCTAGGCAAAGGTCTTCTTCTTCCACTCCATCCAAGCTTGGTTCGTTCCTGCAAGGCAAAATAGGGGATTTTCAAATTTTCGCCCTGGACCCTCAGCAAGGGTCAGGGGCAATTTTTCTTCCCTGGCTTAGAATCATCAAGTTTTGGAACCAAATCCTTATTCATCATGTTTTTGAAGGCCATTTTTACCCTAGTGCATCCTTGCCTTAGCCAAAACTCAAAGGAAATAGGTTGATTTTGCAATTTTCGCCCTGGGCCCTCAGTAAGGGTCAGGAGCGAATTTGAGTTTTTTTGAGCAAATTCTTTCATTCTTTTAGCTCCAAATTATTTCTAAGGCATAACACACGTCTTTCTCCCATCCAAGTCATAAAAACCAAAATCCAATCTTGAAATGCAAGGAAAATAGGAGGATTTGAATATTTCGCCCTGGACCCTCAGCAAGGGTCAGGAGCGAATTTCCCTTTGGGCATCAAAATTTGCATCTTTAGCCATCCAACCCAACTTCAAGGCAATTCAAATGTCATTTCACACCCATGTCTAAGCTTGGCCTTGCTCAAATTTTGGAGGAAAAGATAGGTTTTAGGATTTTCGCCCTGGACCTTTAGCAAGGGTTTCCTTTTCTAGGCTTGGTTCTTCCTTTTTCAAACTCAAAATCACCTCAATTGCATCAAGTGACGTCCAATCTTCCTTCTGGGAGACCTTGCACAAAACAAGTTAGCCAAAATTAGTGAAAAATAGGCTCATACAAAATTTTCGCCCTGGACCCTTAGCAAGGGTCAGGAGCGAAATCTTCATTCCAGGCTAAACTATTCAATTTCTTAGTTTCAAACCATTTCACAGGGCGAGGTAAGATCATTTTCAAGGCCAGGAACAAGGTTTCAAGCTCAAACAAGGTGGCAAATGAAGTTTATAATGAATTTCGCTCTGGATCCTCAGCAAGGGTCAGGAGCGAAATTCCTAATCTTAGCCAAAATCCATCATTTTTTCAAGGTTTTCAAACATTTCCAACTTTCCCTTCAAAATGCCTTGCGAGTCAAAATTTGGTCAAATAAGGCAAGAAATGAGTCCTAGATTGATTTTCGCCCTGGACCCTCTGGAAGGGTCAGGAGCGAAATTCGCTTTGGACCCTCTGGAAGGGTCAGGAGCGAAATTTGACTTTTTGAACTCTCCGTTAGGATCATTTTATGGAATATAACATTTAAGTATAAGAAAGAAGAAAGATAGAACATTTCCTTCTATCTTTCTTCTTTCTTATACTTTAAGTTATATTCCATATATACTTTCAGGATGTTTGAGAGTGGTTTCAAACCTCCAGGAGTTATATTGCAAAATCTAGTTTTTGGAGGATTTTCAGTTTTCCAGACTTAGTCAAATTTCAGGATCAGGACATTCCAGACTTAGCCAAATTTCAGGGTCAGGACATTCCAGACTTAGCCAAATTTCAGGATCAGGACATTCCAGACTTGGCCAAATTTCAGGATCAGGACATCACTCAAGCAGGATTTGCTATCCAGGTGATCCCCTTGGCAACACTCAAAATGCAAAGGCTAACAGACAAAACCCTAAAAGACCTAGAAAACAAACCCTAGAAAGCAAAAAGCAGGGGTCCCCATTTGCAATGGGGCGATTTGTGAAATGGTCACAACAGGCACCTTGCTAGAGTGACCACTAGGGAGAGAACAGCTATTAGGCACCTTATTGCGCTGTGAAAGGGAGAGAATGGCTAATGGCACCCTATTGCCATTTCCCTTCCAATCCCTACATTGAGGGACTGTTAATGAACATAAGGATCTCCAGCCATGGATGTGTGGAGGAGGATTGCATGAAGGGAGAGAACAACTATTTTAGGGCACCCAACAATATCAGACTTGCTGTGTGATGATGGACATATAATTTCCTTGCTATAACTATAGATTTATTCACGAATGAAGTTTGCAATATTACCTAACCCTAATATTTAATATATATAGATGTATATGTGCATATGTTGTTCATCTTGTGATTGCAAGATCAAAAATCTGATGATGGACATATAATTTCCTTGCTATAACTATAGATTTATTCACGAATGAAGTTTGCATTATTACCTAACCCTAATATTTAATATATATGGATGTATATGTGCATATGTTGTTCATCTTGTGATTGCAAGATCAAAAATCAAGGATCGCATTATTAAGAGATATTTTGGTAAGATGTAACCCTAACCCTAATTTGTTGCAATTGTGATTTTAGGGCAAATTAGGAAGGGGACATTAGAGATGTTTTAAACTAGTGTTTGACATTTAAAAAAAACAGGCAAATTCAATTATCAAATGCAAGTTGAAGATGATAGACAACTGTTTTAAACACCTCTAATTATTCATTGTTTGCTTCTTCTACTATACCTTATCCATTATAAACTAAGAGTGGCCAGCAGGCCATATAACTTGCATGGGACTGATTCATCTTTTTGTCTATGTATTGGAAAAGTAGTTTATTTGGAATCTTGGATGTGTGTCTTGTCAATCTTGTTACATCTATCTAAATTGGTGTGGAAATAGGAGTCTCAGCTTAGAAATGTAAACTAAGAACGAACTTAATCACTATCTCCACTTATTATATATAGGGAGAATGGTCAATAAGAACTTCAATCCCAAAGGAGAGCTAGATGCTGTATGTGATTATTCTTCTCTTTTTGTTGTTTGTTTGTGATTATGTGATTAGATGCAAGAATTAGGTAAAATGCTAGGAAATTGACAATATTCAACATAAATAGATAGAAACAGATCATAAAACAAGCACAAAAGTACACTTCTAGAAATAAAACACAGAAAGGAATCTGCGACTGCAGTCTGAGCTTGCAAGTGTTGGACCAGTTTGTTAGGCGCCCTAGTCTTGATAGGTGTCCTGTGACTTGAGATTTCGGATTCCGGATCAGAATGCTCCTCAGATCATGCTCTTCGAAATTCAGCCAAAAAGTGTCAGACGAGTGTGCTAATTGACATAGTCCATGAGTTTTCGCTTGTTCAAAATCTGGAAGTGTAAGTCTCAGTCTACACTCTGCAACTCTGCAACTTTCAGTAGTTAGATCTATATTCTGCTCGCAAAAAAGAGGGGAAATGTTGTGTTGTATAGGGGTTTGACTTATTAAACTTAGGGTGGGAATTAACCTCCACTACAACAATGATGATTAGAAAAGAGAGCTTTCCCTTGGTAGGGTAGAGGCTAAATCTGAAGTAAAATGCTGAATTGAAATGATTATACCTCAAGATTGATAATGGTGTTGATGCAATGCTCTTTGGATAAGACCTTCAAGGGTTGATGCAATAATATGACATGACAAGGCACAAAAGGATCAATCATGGAAGCACACTTGCATGCAGGTTGCTGCTCCATAATACTCAGATATGAAGATATTTGTGCAATAATGCTTGCTCTAAGAATGATCTCAATAATGCTTAGGTTGGTTAGGATGAAAATGAATTAGAGAGGATACTTTTATATAGGGAATGCAAGGTATTTTCTATTTTAGGTCAACTTCTAATGGTCATATTAAAATATCGGGGTCAAATAACAAACTGCGGGAACCGACATTCCGACATGTTTGATTTTGGGCCCGTTTTGGGGGGACCATGGCGCTAGGTGCCCTAGTCCACCCAAAACAGGAGCAGAGAAGGATAGATGCAGAGTGCATAGGCCAGGACATAGAATGTGGTCACCAAATAAGCATATGATGACAGTTTGGTAGTGACAATGCCATAATTAGGCTGAAAAATCACTATGAGAGGGTACACTAAAGCAAGGGCCCAAAAAGGAGCGTGAAATTGTAAAGGGTTACAATTTACAACACTACATTATCTAGATGATTTGTTGCATGTTGCACAAGAGCAATGAGCAGGCTAAACTTCTTTTCAATTCAAGCTATGATACATATCCATAAGCCCCATTATTATGAATATATACCTGCTTTTGCAAAGCTATTTTGGCATATTATTGTGGCTAGCTTTTATTTACTTATTTGGTCTCTATATTGAGGCTGTCTTCAGCCAGTGTGATCAGGCTATCTTACACTATCTTAAATAGACTCTTGATTTTCTGTCCTAGGCCATGGTTGAAAAACTTGGGCTTGGCAATAACTCAGTTGACCCAAAAACTTAAAAACTTGGGACTCAGCAAAAACGTTGGGAAAAACTCAGTAAATTATTGTACATTAAAGATACATAAAAAAAAAACTTCAAAAACATGCATATTACTGAATTTATGGAACATATTACTGATTTCCTTCATATATAGATCAAACTTGGATTTCTGTTATATACAGATTAAAATTAGATTTGCTTCATAGATTGCTGTTGAAAGCTTTAACAAAGCCGGAAAGTTGAAAACTTCAGCAAATATGCAGCCCCAATACAGAAATACTCAGACAGAGCAGCAGACCCTAAACTCAAAATATGCATCTGCCAGCAGAATAAAGCACTGGACCACCAATTTCATGGCAAAATGCAGACCAGTAATCTCACAGGAGCTCTAAATCCAGCAAATGCAGCTCACACAGGCGCTGTCAAAGAGTAGATTTCATGGAGAAAACAAAAAGCGTGATAAAAATTGAAAGGATCTTTTTATCAGTGGCTGAGATTTTCTGAGTTTCAAGTTAATTTTGATTTTCCTGCATGTTTAGTTATTCTGATTCACAAAAACATGTGGTGAACATAAGCAGTTACTCAGTAGCTTGTAATACTGCAAGTTACCTTACAACCTGTATGGCTCGTAAGTATTTGCTGGCTTTTTCAATTATGGCCTAGACAACTTTTGGTTAAAATGCCATTAAATGGTAGTAATGAAGCTAGCAGTCACCACTTCCATAGAGCAGTCATTCAATGGCCTATCTTTTAGGATGTTTTAATGACATGCATTAGCTAAGGATTGCTTAGGCATTTCTTAAATCACGTGGATACACCACAAATTGATCCTATAAGTATGACAATAAAATTCTTTCCTTGTAAATTATACTGCGTGCACACAACAAATGCAACATAAACTCTGGTAAATCTTTCAAGGAAAACATCCAAGATCAAAATTGTTGATTACCTTATCAATTACTAAATTATATAGATGCAAATAAGATAAATAATAGGTGACCCAAAATGAAAAGGATAAGGTGAAGGCATCATTAGTGGGAGTTAATTATTCATATTTAGATAAAATGAGTTTGACTGGTAGTTACTGATCTACCTAGAGGCTTGTTGCAACTGTAGTTGTGAAGGGTATGTGTTATGATAGGATATGTATACCAAAAATCAATTTGAGATGGATAAAATTTATAAAACAGATTATTTTTTCCCAAGCAAAATTAGCAAAAGTTGAATTGGAATGGGATTGCAGGCTGGACAAGAATCAATAATGGATCAAATGTGTGTTTGTTGTGAGGATAACTCTAATGACTGACAATACTATGAAGAGATAAAAATATGGAATTAAGTAATGAAATTCATTTTGTTGATAAATATTAAAACATTTTTTTTACCTTTTTAAAAAAAAATTGTACGTGTATGATCAGTTTATCGTTTGTATTTTCTTCCCAGTTTTGATTATTGTAGATATTAGTTTGAGTTTTGAAACACATAGAAGACATTCATTGATTGTGTATATTCTTCCTTTTTGAGTTTTTGAATTTGAATATTTAATTGCAAGGCTTAGTTTCTATTCCCCATTGAATGGAGTTGTGGTGATTTGTTTTCGTTATGGGTGGTTTTTTGTTACTTGGATTTGTTTCAGCATATTCATGCATTTGGATGTGTGAATATATAAGTATATAGAGAAAATTGAAAATTGAACAGTACTTCAAAATGCACCAAGATGGTAGTGTCATACCTGACTTGATATATAATACTTTGTTAGGGCATTTCTTTGTAGTGAATGCTAAACCTATAGTAGCTTGAATGCAGAAATTAAACACAAACCCAGAGATAATGGCACACAAATGATAGAAGAATTGATTAGACACAAGGCCACTTTTAGGGGACGATCTTTAGAAAGAAGAATAACATTTAAAGGAATTTGGTAATAGAACTTTAAATGATTTGTGGGAGCCTTTCTCTCCTTATATATAGACATAATTGGGTAAAGTCACAACCCTTCATTCTAATGAGGTTGGCGTAAAGAAATTTTCAGAACTAATGAATGAAAATATAAAGGTTATGCATAACATAAGTAAGCTACAGCAGAAACTTAGTACCAAGGTTGCACCAAGATGGGGGTACTTGGAGACTTTGGAGATTGGTACCGGTACTAGTACAACTATTTTTCAAAATAGGAGATGGGGGTACTTGGAGACACCAATTTTTTTTAATATAATTTAATAATTTATAGAAAATTTAAAAATTGGTGTATATTTGTAAAACGGCCCAAACCAACAAGTTTAATCTTTCAACATTGCTAATCCTTATGCTATTTCTATGTGATTATATGTATGAGAATGTGAATATGATTATGGATTATATATATGAGAATGTGAATAGAGATTATACATATGAGAATATGAATATAGACATACTCACAAGAATGAAGAAAGAAAGTGTATATCATAGGAAAATTCCCGACTCCCAAGGATCTAACAAAACTCACCCCCATTGTGTATAGTATATACCATAGATGGAAGACTCGTGGGACTCGCCACAGACTCGTGAGTCCATTAGCGGGCCGAGCCGACTCGCCAAGGACTCATGAGCCGAGTCCTGGCAAGTCTTAACAAAAGACTCACGAGTTTTTCAGAAGGACTCGTGTGAGTCCTAAATCGGGACTTGTGAGTCCGATTTAAAGACTCGTGACACACAGAAACACGCCCAACAAAAGAGGTAAGAACACGGCAAATAATTATCTAATTTTATTTTCAAGTTAGTCTCATTCTCTTTGTTAATTCTTGTAACGTCGGTCGTACTATTTGCGATGCATGAATTAATTACATGTTAACATATTCACGTTAACAATAAGAATAAACAATCAATAAACATTGAATGAGGGTGGTTGCCACCAGTCACACCCCTTCTTGTTATCAGGCTAGGTTAAACGATTTATCATAAATTGCGATCAGTCAAGCAAATAATATGTTTGTTAACGTGTGGTGATATGATGAGTGGTACGTAGGAAGAGATGTGTCTTCCCACGTGGGAAGACATATCTCTTCTCTACGTACCCTCTCATTCATATATATAACATGCATACAATGGGAGGAGGACAATACTAAAATTGATAAGTGTTGTGCTTCCGTTCCATTCACACTACTTCGAAGTAAATTTCAGACTATATCTTCATCTGTTCTAGCCTCTTGATTACAAAATTTAAATAAATTTAACATGGTATCAGAGCTAAGTTAAGGAAGATCAAATTAAATTCTGTAACGATCAAATAGACCTTCACCCGGCTCTTAGTAGATCGCATTCCTATAATCCTAATGGCAACCGGAGTTAGGTTTGAAGATCGACTAGATGGAGCATCAAATTTTGTATCTTGGAAATTCAGGATCATGCTTATTTTGAAAGAAAATAAAATTGACTCCCATGTCAAAAGTGAAATTCCTGAACCCTCCGATGATACAGAGAAAATTCAGTGGAGCAAGGATAGTGACAAGGCTCTTAAGATAATTGTGGATTCAGTGAGAGATCACATTGTGCCAGTTATTTCTAAATATGAGACGGCTTTCTAGATGTTCAAAGCCTTAGCTGACATTAATGAAATCAACAACACTAGCAGGGCTCTCACCTTGAAGAATCAACTACACCATATAAAGATGAATAAAGGAGAGTTAGTTACATCCTATTTCTTGAGGATCATTGAGCTTAGGGATCAACTATCCACTATTGGACATCTAGTAGACAACAAAGAACTTGCTATGATGGCCCTAAATGGACTTCCTACCTCGTGGGAATCGTTCATTCAAGGAATCACTGCTCGTTCTAGATTTCCTAAGTTTGATAGATTGAAAACCGATTGCATTCAAGAGGAATCTCGGCTTGTCACAAGAGGAATAAAACAAAACAATGGTAATGAGGACATTCAAGTTCTAAACTCTAATTCCCACAAGAAAGGAAAGAACAAGAACTTTAAGAGAAAGAGGGACAACGACTCAAATGGAAAGAGGTCTTCAAAGAAGAAGAGAGACATTTCTGAAGTACAATGTTTCAAATGTGACCAATATGGGCACTATGCAATGAAGTGTCCAGACAGGATCAAGCAACAGGCTTCAATGGTAGAAGTTAAGAAAAGGAGTGATTCCGAGAGACTAGTCTTCTACTCAACCCTCTCTAGGCAAGTCACCTCCAGTTCCAACACATGGGTGATTGACAACGGAGCATCTCGACACATCACTGGATTTCATGAGCACCTAGATACACTTGTGGAAAATTCAAATGAAGAAGTGACAATTGGTGATGACTCGAATTATCCAGTTATGGGAATAGGAACCTACAATATCAACCTAAAGTCAGGCATATCCCTACAGCTGACTGGAGTTCTATTTGTACCTGGTACAAAGAGAAACCTTGTCTCAGTTTCTGCACTTGAAGATAAGGGTTACAGATTAACCTTTATGGAAGGAAAGGCACTTGCTTGGCCAAAGAACTCCACCATCAAGAAAGCCCACACCATTGGAGTAAGACAAGGGAGCATCTATAGACTTTGCACCACTCCACCTCAAGCTTTGATTCATGAGACTCCAGATTCGAATGAACTTTGGCACAGAAGATTAGGGCACCTTCATTTCCATGCCCTACCTAAGATAGAGAAGATGGTGATTGGCTTACCCAAGCTAAGTCACAGTTCTGAAGGAGCATGCAAGGGGTGTGCCTTGGGAAAGAATACTAAAGGGTCTTTCAACAGTAAATCCAAAAATGTATTAGAATTAGTTCATTATGATTTATGTGGACCCATGTCTGTACCTTCCTTAGGAGGATTTTTTATATTATGTAATATTTGTAGATGATTATTCTAGGAAGACCTGGATATATTTTCTGAGGTATAAAGAGTCTGAAGAAATCCTTTCTAAATTTAAGGAATTCAAAGCTCTTGCAGAAAACACGACAGGTAAGAAAATCATAACCTTGAGAACAGACAATGGGGGGGAATACACTTCTGATATGTTTAAAGATTATTGTATAAATGTTGGGATTAAGAGGGAGTTAACTGTACCTTATAACTCACAACAAAATGGGGTAGCTGAAAGAAAGAATAGGGCTATAGTAGAAGCTGCTAGGGCTATGTTGTTTGACCAAAATATAGAAACCTCATTTTGGGCTGAAGCATCTAGGATAGCTGTGTACATCCAAAATAGATGTCCTCATTCTCTTCTTGATAATAAAACCCCTGAAGAAGCCTTTACTGGTAACAAACCTGACATGATTCATCTCCGGATCTTTGGGTGTCCAGTCTATATTCATGTTCCCAAAGAAAAGAGATCAAAATTAGAACCTTCTGGAAAGAAAGGGGTATTTGTTGGGTACAGTGAAACCTCTAAGGCTTACAGAGTATACATACCTGGACAAAGGCAAATTGAACTAAGAAAAGATGTCATCTTTGAAAAAGACATAGCATTTAGGAGGTCCAAAAGCTCTAATGAATTAGAACACCAAGATCCTACTACAAGCATGGATGAGGATCCCACCCCTGAGATTCAGAGGGAGACCCCTAAAAACGCTGAGCATGAAGTTCAAGACTTACCTTTGGAAGAACATCATCCTGAAACTAGGAAAGACCACTTTGGGCTTAAAAGATGCTTCAAGAAGCAGAGTCGGAAGAGTATCGGTCAATTCTGAAAAATGATGTCTGGGATATTGTGCCTAGGTCTAAAGGCAAATCTGTGGTATCTTCAAAATGACTCTTCAAAATCAAACATGCAGCAGATGGCAGCATTGAGAAGCACAAAGCAAGGTTTGTTGCCAGAGGTTTCTCACAGAAAGAAGGTATTGACTATGAAGAGACATTTGCTCCTATTGCCAGATACACTTCTATCCGAGCAGTTTTGGCTATTGCAGATTCTAAAGGATGGAAAGTCCATCAAATGGATGTTAAGATTGCTTTTCTGAATGGTAAGATTGAAGAAGTTTATTTGGAGCAACCTGAAGGTTTTGTGATTCATAAGGCTGAATCACATGTTTGTAGATTAAAGAAAGCCCTATATGAACTTAAACAGGCCCCCAGAGCATGGTATGAAAGAATTGATCACTATCTCTTGGAATTAGGGTTTTCCAAGAATGAAGCAGATCCAAATCTCTACTACAAAGTAATCAATGGTGAATTATTAATTCTTATTCTTTATGTTGATGATCTACTAATCACAGGAGAGGATAATTGTATTTCTCGGTGTAAGAAAGAATTAGCCTCTGAGTTTGATATGAAGGATTTAGGGATTCTTCACTACTTCCTTGGATTGGAAGTTTGGCAATAGGCAGATGGTATAATCCTTAATCAAGGAAAATACACCATTGATATACTCAAGAGATTTGGAATGATGGATTGTAGATCCATGACCACACCTATGGAGACAAATCTGCACAAGCTAAAGGAAGTAGCTGCAGAATCAGAGTTTGCAGATCCTACCCTCTACAGACAGATTATTGGATCTCTGATGTATTTGGTAAACACAAGACTTGATATATGTTATGCTGTTAATACACTAAGTCAGTTCATGTGCGAACCTAGGGAAATACATCTTGTTGCTGCAAAGCATATTCTGAGACATCTTCGAGGAACCATTGGTTTTGGTCTGAAATATAAACATGTAGACCTTGACTTACATGGATTCACTGATTTTGATTGGGCTGGAAGCGTAGTTGATAGGAAAAGCACATCAGGACGTTGCTTTAGTTTAGGATCAAGAATGATCTCATGGATATGTAGAGAACAGTCTTCAGTTGCTCAGAGTTCTACAGAAGTTGAATACATTGCAGCCTCCATGGGAGCAAGAGAAGCAGTATGGCTCCGGAAATTGCTTGTAGGATTGTTTGGTCAGCCCTTAAATCCTACTGTCATCTATTGTGACAATCAGAGTTGCATCAAGCTTTCAATGAATCCAGTATTTCATGACAGGTCTAAACACATTGAGATTCCTTATCATTATGTTCGAGATATGGTGGAAAGGAATGTGATCCCACTGAATTATATTAGTACAAGTGATTAGATTGCATACATTCTTACCAAGCCTCTCTCCAGGATCAAGATTGAGCACTTTAGAGATAAACTTGGTATGGTTGAAAATGTTATTTAATTTTGAGATAGAGTCTCATTTATTTTGATATACTAATATATTTAAGATTTTTAATGTCTAAACTCTTTTATTTGTCATGTGTGTGACTCCACGACTTCATGGCCCCCCTGTGAACATTATTGAAGGGTGATGACTTTTCAATAATGAACACTTGTTTCATATTGATATTGTAAGGTGACGATTTTACAATTATCAATTTATCTATCTTGATGGATATCATGAGACTTGATATCTATGGACATGTCATGATAGTATATATCTCTGAGACATTATGGTAGATATCAGTTGGTTGATATCATTAAATAAACCATAATTATGATAGAGATCTTCATGGTGAATATTATGGACATAATATTCGTGGACATGCCATGAATCATTATCAGTATGGTAGGGATTATGTGACTTGATGGTAGTGCACATACCTTACTTGATAACTATGAGTTATGGTGAGTATCATGAGACCTGATATTCATTGTTGAACCATATCTTTGAATATCACTATGGTGTGATATCTCTTCTCTTCACAATCAATTAATGAATTGTGTTGTTTTCCTCAACATGAAATATGTCCTCCCTAGCTAAGAGGGAGTGTTAATTCTTGTAACGTCGGTCGTCCTATTTCCAATGCATGAATTAATTACATGTTAACATATTCACGTTAACAATAAACAATGAATAAATATCGAATGAGGGTGGTTGCCACCGGTCACACCCCTTCTTGTTATCGGGCTAGGTTAAATGATTTATCATAAATCGCGATCAGTCAAGCAAATAATATGTTTGTTAACGTGCGGTGATATGATGAGTGGTACGTAGGAAGAGGTGTCTTCCCACATGGGAAGACATATCTCTTCTCTACGTACCCTCTCATTCATATATATAACATGCATACAATGGGAGGAGGACAATACTGAAATTGAGTGTTGTGCTTCCGTTCCATTCACACTATTGCAGTTCGAAGTAAATTTCAGACTATATCTTCATATGTTCTAGCCTCTTGATCACAAAATTTAAATAAATTTAACACTCTTCATCAGAATATATTCATGAAATATAACATTTAAGTATAAGTCACATTTTAATGTCTTTTTTATACTTTAAGTTATATATCATGTATATATTGGCAGGATGTTTGAGAGTGGTTTCAAATCTCTAGGAATTATAATACAAATTCTAGGTTTTAGAAGATCTTTTAAATTTTCAAACAGTCAAATTTTAGTAATCAGTAGGCTCCTATTAGCATTCTCTTGCTCTCTCTATGTCACTCACTTTATCTACCCCAAATTTTAGACCTATTTATCTCCCTATCACTCTTCCTCTATCCCCTATCTCTAGTCTCTACCACTCTCTATCTCACTCTCTCCTCTCTCCCCCAAGACCTAGACCTATCTCTCTACCCCTCTCTCTCTCACCCTCAGACCTCAGTAAGTGGTGCTACCCTCAACCTAA